>NC_072408.2:139522500-139837500 GCF_028858775.2 Pan troglodytes
CCTGTGCGACTGGATCTTGCTAACATTCATGAACAAAAACAAGGTCTACAGCCATAAGAAATTTGACAAGGTGTGTACGCCGAGCCAGCCCTCAGGTAGCTGGCCTGTGACCCTTGCCCGTGTATTGGGCCAGGCCCCTCCCGAGCCCGGCCACTGCTCCGAGGACCAGCACCCCAGCCCTCCGTCAGGCCAGGAGGGCCAACAAGGGGCAGAGTGTGGCCCAGCCTTCCCGCCCCTGCGGCCTTGCCCCATCTCTGCCCCATCTGAGCAGATGGTGGACACTCCTGCCTCCGAGCCTGCCCAAGCCTCCACACCCACAGACCCCAAAGGTTTGGCTCAACTCTGAGCTCCTTTCCATCACACTGGACTGCAGACCCGGCCTGGTGGGGCCAGACAGTCCCCGGCTAGGGACCTGCACGTGGACGTGGGCACCTCAGTAGCGGAGCATCTCCACGAAACGGGGCACCACAGGATCCCTGTGCAAGGGCTGGGGGCACGCTCTGGCCCCAGGCTTGTGCCCCACCCTGGCATACAGCCCCTGACACCTCCTCCCCAGCTGGTCCCTACAGGGCTGCTCACTTCCCATCACCTCTCACAGCCACCTGGAACCCAAGCCAGCTGAGCTCTGAGGGGCTCTGCTCCCGGTCTTGGGCCCTGGGAACCCCACCCCACCCCACCCCACCCCACAGGCGTTGTAACCTCAAATCTGCCCAGGCTCTTCCCTTAGAAGTCACAACATACTCAGTCCAATAAACCTGTGAGCAGAACCTTCTGGCCTCGTTCCTTGGGGAGGAGCATCGTGAGCCTGTGAATATGGAATGTCAGGCCCTGCCGGCCTGGAGCTGGGCTGCACGGTGACCTCTGTCTGGGTCATCTCCCCTCTAAGCAGCCTGCGAGGTGTGCAGGGCACATGTCTGCCTGCCCCATGACGCATGGTCCCCACAGCCAGCCAGGCCACGGTCAGGTCTGCCCAGGCTAGGAGTGCACTGGGACCCAGGCCACCTCCTCAGTGCACTTGCTTCTGACAGGGCCACCCCAGACTCCAAACCAAAGCTGGCTCATCTCAAAATGTGGGAGGACAGCATGACTCAGGAAGAGAGAAACGGGAGGGAGGCCGGGACAGCTGCACACAAGGAAAACGAAAGCTCAGACTACAGCAGTGCTCAGACCAGTGTTCATTCCTACTCCATGGGAGGGGGCAGGAATACCGAGATGGGAAGTCAGGCCAGGTGGGGGTGGAAGGACACCAGCCCGGGAGCCAGCACTAACTGCATCAGGGCCTGGGGGTAATCTGGTTACTGCATCCTCAAATGCTGCAGTGGTTAGACTGGTGCCCACTGGGTGGGGGGAGGAGCCCAGAACAGCGTCATGATGTCACCTGTGCCAGTGACAGATGACATCCTGCCTCTGAAGGGAAACCAGTCTCAGGAGAGCAACACCACGCCCAAAGGTCAAAGAGCGGAGAAGGGCGGGTAAGACGACCCTGGTCTGACCCTAAAGCCTGAGTTTGGAGGTCTCAGCACAACTCCAGAGTCCTCATCCCAGTGCTGTGTTCAGGTGGCGAGAACATGTCTTCCACGGGCCCCATTTCCCTTGACTGTGGCCTCCCAGCCTCGGGCATCAGCCTCAGGTCACCCCACGGCCTGCACATGCTGTGTGGCTCACAAATATCCAGCTCATTTTTGGAGAAACTGGCTCTTCTGGTTGAGCCGCTGCTTGGGAACCAGGGCCAGAGCTTCCCGTTTCTGACCCCTCCACCACTACTCAAATGCCCGCAGCTAGCCTCAGAGTGAACCCAGGCTGACCGGCGCCCACGGCTGCGCCGGGCGACCCCTGGTCCTGCTAGGTGGCCTTCCTGGGGGATGAGCGGCTGTCCCCTGGCCCCATCACTCCTCACTCCTGAGGGTTCTCCAGATTCGCTTCCAGGAATGAAGCCTAGTCAGCCAGCCTCCCTCCTCCCCTGCTTGCCCTAATTTGATTTGATCTCCACTCTGGAGGCCTCTGCACTCCTCCATCTGAGCAGGCATCAGGTTTCTCCAGGCAGGCGGCCCCAGCAGCATCCAGGGGCCAAACACGTGACCAGTGGTACCCAGTCCCCGATCTGAGGCGCTCTGCACAAATACACAGTGACCACCTAGAGAAACTTCAGTATGAAATACAAATAAAAACAAAGTGTAGCAGCGATGGCCTCGGACAGTACATGGCAGGGACAAACTAAGGCTGGCTCTGGGCCAAAGACGCGAGCCTCCTGGGGAGCCTGTGGGGCCCCCTCCCTCCTGTGAGGCTCTCGTCTGGGGTGTCTGCATTTCTGATTTACATTTCATACTTGTTTGGTGCCCTGTGAAATTGGCCTTTCTTCTTTCTGCTTCCAGCTGGTCCTGTGTGGAGGTGAAGGACAAGGGCTGCAGTGAGCCAAAAGTGAGGTGCACAGAGGTCTTGTTTTCCTGAGGCTGATAGAGAGTTCCCTCTAGACCCGGCTCCAAATGAGCAGGGCTCACAAGCCAAAATCCAGATTCTCACGGGTTAGGGTCCAGATTCCCCGGGAAACCAGCCCACAAACTGCTCCTGTGAGGCTGTGGGGCCAGCCCATTTCTCCATGCAAACAGGTGAGACTCCAGCCCCACCAGGGCCTTGGGAACCCGTCTCGTCTCAGAGCCCAATCTCAGGGAGCCAGAAGCCCCTAGGGGCTTTTCCTCCCTCTGGGAGGCAGGACAAAGAACTAGGGGCACCTAGAGGATGCTCCCACCCCACCAGGTGTGGTGCAGGAAGCAACAGAGGCCTGGAAAAGCATTCACTGTGTGAGAAATGGCACCCAGGGCAGTCGCAGCCTCGCTCACGGCCTGCTTCTTCAGGTGCTCTGGCGAGGCCAGGGCCACATCCTGCTCCCACTCCCTTCTGTGACGTCTGAGCTCCCTGAAAATGGTTTTCTTTGGTTTCCTCCCCGTTCCCTGGCCTGGGGTCACAGGTTTGGACAGTCAGGGTGGTCAGTGGTCTGGTCACTGGAAGCACGGGGATGTGGCCTTGGCATCAGGAGGCCTGGCACGGACGCAGAGGCACCCGGGGCCCGGGGCTGGCTAACGGCCCAGCTGTGGGTTCTTCTGCAGCAGCCACTCCAGGGTCTCCAGGAGGTACGACATGCTGTAGTGCTGGGCAATGTTCCGGAAGATTCCGATCTGTTCCATGAAGACCTGCAGGAATAAACAGGCACAGTGAGACCCCAGTCCACTCAGAGAGGAGGCCAAGGAGGCCAGGCTGAGCCGAGGCAGATGAGGGAGAGCCCACCTGGGTGTGGATGGTGAGGGCGAAGTCTCCCGCGCAGCTGCAGTACACAGGCATGCTGGTCTCCTTCACCCCGCGGCACTTCAGGCAGACCTGAAAGGGAGCAGCCCCGATGGGCGCCAGCCCTCCCGCGCTGGCCAGACCTGCCTGCTGCTTCTTCACAGGCTCGCGAGACACATTCGTGGGCCCATCAGTAAGCCTCGAGCCCCTGCTGTGTGCAGCCAGCCCTCGGTTATGAGTAAAATGCACGACCTCATCCCTCCGTGCCAGCGCCTTCCCTACACCCACCCTCGCTGTGGGTGTTCCACCCCAGACGCCCAGTCCTGAGGCCTCCTCCAGGCCCTGCTCACTCCCTCCATCCTGCAGGCCTGAACGCCGTGCACCACCACACGGCAGCTTGGCGCGTCCCCCAGCCTCTGCTCAGATGCCCCTCGGCAAGACCTTCCTGTGGCCGAGCTGCGCAACTCCCTCTTCCTCCTTTCCTTCTCTTCACACTTGGGAGTGTCTGCCTCCTTCCACTAGAACAAAGCACCCACAAGGCCAGCTCTTGACCCAAGGCAGGTGCTCAACCAGTGTGGACAGAACAGTCCATCAGGCTCAGGGCATGGACTGGTCTGCAGGGCAGGCCCCTTGGAGGACACCAGGGCGTGCCTCAGGACCTACACACACCCCGGCTCCCGGGAGTGCACAGAAACACCCCTGCGGACTCCAGGGCACATGGGCGGGCGGCATGCACGACTCACCAGGTCCTGCAGGGTGAAGGCCATCAGCTTCTTCTGTAGAACTTCCACCAGCGTCATCTCGATGGCAGAGGAGTCGTAGGGCGCCTGACAGTTGGAGCAGAGCCACTGAGGCAGGACCGCCCCATCCTAGGCAGAGCAAGAGTGCAAGAGGTCACCAGCCCAGCCTCCAGACCACAGTGCCATGGGCAGGATCTCAGGAGAGGAAGGGGCTGTGAGAAGCGCCTGGTGACGGGCGAGTCTCCTGAGTGCAGCTGCACGCACTCTGGCCTCCCACCTGCACTTGAGCCCTTCCTAGGACAACATTCCGAACATGGTGTGGGGAGGCCTGGGAAGGGGCCTGTTGCCAATCCATGTGAGTCAGAGGGGCAGCAGGTGTGACCCACAGAGCTGGAGCTGCAGAAGCCCTCAAGACACCGCAGTGCCCTCGGATGTTCTGCTCCACAGTGAAGGGCCCGCTGGAGCTCAGCCGCACCTCTGAGAAGGAAGAGTCTTTACACAGGTCCAGGTCGCGGCAGAAGTTACAGCTGCGGCAGATGACCTCAGGAAGCACGTAGGAGCGGCAGGGGTCTCGGAACTGGGCCTCCTCAGAGAACTCGCCGACATCCACCAGGCGAAGCAGGTCTCGGTTCAGCTTATTCACCTGGTTTGTGATGTTGGTGTCCAGGGACAGCACCTGCAGAGACCACAGCCCACATCGGGAAGGAGCTCCCGGGGCCTCCCTGCTGCTCTGTCTGGACCAGAACCCTCTGGACCTTAGGCTACAGTTTCCTGGTGTCCTTTCCTCCCTTCCTTAGTCCCTTTAGACGCCTCAGCTGACTTCTCTACATTAGCAGTTTTCCATCGGTGAGGACAGGCTTCCCTGGGGAATTTACTAAACATTTAAGGAAGAAATGCTGCTGATTCTACACAGTATCTTTCAAAACACTGAAGAGAGAGAGCACTCAACCCATTCTATGAGGCCAGCATCCCCTGATACTAGAACCAAAGACCGTACTAAGAAACTACAGACCAATAACAGCCTGAGCACAGACACAAAAATGCTCAACGAGATATTAGCAAATTGAATCCAAGATCGAAAAAAAGAATACATAATCCAGAAAGAGACTCAAACAGATAAGGTCACTAAGTTATGGAAAAAGGTACAAAGATGATTCAATAGAAAAAGAATAGTCTTTTCAACAAATGGTCCTTGAATACAAGCGTATCTTGGAGATATGGCAAGTTCGGTTTCAAACCACCTCAATGGACTAACATCACAATAAAGCAAATCACACAAATCATTTGGTTTCTCAGTGCATATAAAAGTTACGTGATTTTTGGCTCACGCTTGTTTTCTCAGTACATATAAAAGTTACGTGATTTGTGGTGGCTCACGCCTGTAATCCCAGCACTTTGGTAGGCCAAGGCAGGTGGATGGCCTGAGGTCAGGAGTTCAAGACCATCCTGGCCAACACAGTGAAACCCCATTTCTATTAAAAATACAAAAATTGGCTGGGCATGGTGGCGGGTGCACCTGTGATCCCAGCTACCTGGGAGGCTGAAGCAGGGAATCGCTTGAACCCAGGAGGTGGAGGTTGCAGTTAGCCAAGATTGCACCACTGCACTCCAGCCTGAGTGACAGAGTGAGACTCCATCTCAAAAAAAAAAAAAAAGCTATGTGATTTTTTTTTTTATTTTGGGACAGGATTTCACTCTGTCACCCAGAATGGACTGCAGTGGCGCAATCATGGCTCACTGCAGCATTGACCTCTTGGGGCTCAATTGATCCTTCTACCTCAGCCTTCCCAGTAGCTGGGACGACAGGCATGCGCCACCATGCCCAGGTAATGTTTGTAATCGTTGTAAAGATGGGTTTTGCCATGTTGCCCAGGCTGGTCTTGAACTGCTGGGCTCAAACAGTCAACCCACCCTGACCTCCCAAAGTGCTGGGATTACAGGTGTGAGTCACTCTACCCAGACAAAACTTAGGTTTACCCTATACTGTAGTCTATTAAGTGCATAACAGCATTATGTCTAAAAAACAATGTATGTACCTTAATTTTAAAATGTTTTATTGCTCAGAAATGCTAACGATCATCTGAGCCTTCAGTGAGTCGCAATCGTTTTGCCAGTGGAGGGTCTTGCCTCAATGTAAACGGCTGCTGACTGATCAGGGTGGTATTGCTGAGAGTTGGGGTGGCTGTGGCAATTTCTTAAAACAAGACAACAATGAAGTTTGCTGCATCAACTAACTCTTCCTTCCATGAAAGACTGTAGCATGTGATGCTGTTTGATAACATTTCACCCACAGTAGAACTTCTTTCAAAATTGGAGTCGGTCCTCTCAAATTCTGCTGCTGCTTTGGCAACTAAGTTTATGGAATATTCTCAATCCTTTGTCATTTCCACAATGTTCACTTTCATCTCAAGAAACTACTTTTTGGCCGGGTGCGGTGGCTCACGCCTGTAATCCCAGCACTTTGGGAGGCCGAGGTGGGCAGATCACAAGGTCAGGAGATCGAGACCATCCTGGCTAACATGGTGAAACCCTGTCTCTACTAAAAATACGAAAATTAGCCGGGTGTGGTGGCGGTTGCCTGTAGTCCCAGCTACTCGGGAGGCTGAGGCAGGAGAATGGTGTGAACCTGGGAGGGAGCTTGCAGTGAGCCAAGATTGTGCCACTGCACTCCAGCCTGGGCGAGAGTGCGAGACTCCATCTTAAAAAAAAAACTACTTTTTTGGGCTGGGCGTGGTGGCTTGTGCCTGTAATCCCAGCACTTTGGGAGGCCAAGGCGGGTGGATCACCTGAGGTCAGGAGTTTGAGACCAGCCTGACCAATATGGTGAAACGCTGTCTCTATTAAAAATACAAAAATTAGCTGAGCATTGTGGCAGGCACCTGTAATCCCAGCTACTTGGGAGGCTGATGTAGGAAAATCACTTGAACCCAGGAGGCGGAGGTTGCAGCGAGCCAAGACCGCACCACTGTATTCCAGCCTGGGTGACAGAGCAAGGAGGCTCCATCTCAAAACAAAACAAAACAAAACAAAACAAAAAACTACTTTACTGCTCATCCATGAAAAGCCACTCTTTATCTGCTAAATTTTGTCCTGAGATTGCAGCAACTTGGTCACATCTTCAGGCTCCACTTCTAATTCTAGTTCCCTTGCTGTTTCCACCACATCTGCGGTCACGCCTCCCACAATAGTCTTGAATCCCTCAAAGTCATCCATGAGGGTCACAATCAGCTTCTTCCACACTCCTGTTAATGTTGATATTTTCACCCCTTCTCCCATGAGTCACAAATGTTCTTAATGGCATCCAGAATGGTGAATCCTTTCCAGAAGGTTTTCAATTTACTGTGCCCAGTTCCATCAGGGGAATCACTATCTATGGCAGCTATAGCTTCATGAAATATATTTTTAAATAATAAACGTTGAAAGTTGAAATTGCTCCTTGATCCATGGGCTGCAGAAGGGATGCTGTGTCCGCAGGCATGAACGTCTCCATCAGAGCTCTTGGGTGACCAGGTCCACTGTCAATGAGCAGTACTATTTTGGAAGGAATCTTTTTCTGAGCCGCAGGTAGTGGCCTTAAAAGACTGAATGAGCAGTGGCTTCGACTTAAAGTCACCAGCTGCATCTGCCGCTAACAAGAGTCAGCCTTTCCTCTGAAGCCAGGCTCTGAGGCCTCCTCTCTAGCTATGAAAGTCCTAGATGGCATCTTCTTCCAAAAGAAGGCTGTTTTGTCTACACGGAAAATATGTTGTCAGTGTAGCCACCTTCGCCAATGATCCCAGACAGATCTTCTGGAGAACTCGCTGCAGCCTCTCCACCCGCACCTGTTGCCTCATTTGCCCTTTTATGTTACTGGGACGGCTTCTCTCCCTAAACCCCATGAACCAACCTCCGCCAGCTTCAAGCTTTCCTTCTACAGCCTCCTCAGCTCTCAGCCTTCATGGAACTGAACAGAGTGAGAGCCTTGCTCTGGATTAGGCTCTGGCTTGAGGGGATGTTATATCTGGTTTGATCTATCCAGACTCAACTTTCTCTGTATCAGCAACAGGCTGCTTCACTTCTTTATCTTTCATGTGTTCACTGGAGGAGCACTTGTAATTTCCTTCAAGAACCTTTCCTTTGCAGTTGACTTGGCTAACTGGTGTGAGAGGCCTAGCTTTCAGCCTGTCTCGACTTTCAACATGCCTTCCTCACTAAGTTTAGCCATTTCTAGCTCTTTATGTAAAGTGAGAGACGTGTGACTCTTCCTTTCACTTGAACACGTAGAGGCCACTGCAGGGCTATTAACTTACCTAATTTCTATAGTGTTGTGTCACCGGGATTGGGGAGGCCCAAGGAGAAAGGGCGAGATGGCAGAATGGCCCGTGAGTGGAGCAATCAGGACACGCACAACACTGATGAAGCTCATTGTCTTCTATGCGCACGGTTCATGGCGCCCCAAAACAATTGCCATAGAAGCATCAAAGGTTATCATGGCTGATATAATAATAGTGGGAAAGTCTGAAATATCCTGAGAGTTACCAAAATGTGACACAGACACAGTGAGCACATGCTGTTGGAAAGATGAGACTTGCTCAAGATTCCCACAAACCTTCCATTTATAAAAATACAGGTAACCGCTTCAAAGCACAATAAGACAGGATATGCCTGCAATCAGATATCCCATGCAGAAATATGGACTTGGATCTACAGCATGCACATTGTATAAAAATTAACTCAAATGGATAAAACCTACAACTTCACCAAAGAGGACAGACACCAGGACAGCAAAGAAGCCCATTAAAAAATGCCCCACAGCCAGGCGTGGTGGCTCACGCCTGTAATCCCAGCACTTTGGGAGGCCGAAGCAGGTGGATCACTTGAGGTCAGGAGTTCGAGACCAGCCTGGCCAACATGGTGAAACTCTGTCTCCACTAAAAACACAAAAAATTGGCGGGGCGTGGTGGCAGGCACCTGTAATCCCAGCTAACCAGGAGGCAGAGGTTGCAGTGAGCTGAGATCGCGCCACTGCACCCCAGCCTGGGCAATGAGAGTGAATCTCCATCTCCAAAAAAAAGCTCCACATCATTTGTCGCCAGGGAAATGCAAATCAGAAACACAATGCAATACCACTACACACCTACTGGAATAGCTGCAATTTAAAAACCCAATAATACCAAGTCCTGGTGAGGATGTGGAACAGCAACTCTTGCCACACACTGCTGAGGAGACCCTGACACGGTGCAGCCACTTCAGAAAAGAGTTTGGCAGTTTCTTATCAAGTTAAACAAACACTTAAAAAATGACCTCAGAGAACTGAAATTTATGTTCACACAAAAACCTACACCTACAGAATGTTTACAGCAGCTTTGTTATTAATCACCCCAAAGTGAAAGCAACCCAAATGTCCTTCCACCAGTGAATGAAAAGCAAGCTGTGGTTTGCCCACACAATGGACACTGCTCGCAACAGAAAGGGAGTTCTGATACACACAAGCGCGTGGATGAACCAATTCCAAGTGTGTTTTGCTAAGAAGCCACATCCAAAAGGCTGCACAATGTCCCTACTTATGTGACGCTCTGGAAGAGAAAAAAAATGCAGGGACGGAAGACACACCAGTGGCTAAAGGGTGTCAGGTGAGGAGGGCCGTGCGGGGAATGTTTTCGGGCGGTGACTATCCTGTATCCTGCTGATGGTGATGCAATTCCATTCACCTAGGAAAAATCACACAACTGCACGCCACAGAGTACATTTTACTGTATATAAATTACACCTTAATAAAAATGAATTTAAAATATGTAAAAGTCAATAAAGGAATTAAAATGGTGAGCTAAAAACACTTCTTCACCACAACCAGACCTTGAGGCTGTCACCTGATCTCCAGCGTAACCTTAGCCGTGTGTGAGATGCAGTTTGCTGGGGAGGCTGAGTGAGGAAATGGACAGTGAAGCACTCTGCTCTGTAAGGGCTGACACCCGCGGTCGTTATCTGGTAATATTATCCCTCCTTGGACTCAGCCTGCCTTTCCCAGAAAGGCCTCAGCATCCGAGCAAGCTCTCATCTCATCAGCTCTGGGTCCTGGTCCAGCCTACTGGTCTCCGGTGACCCATCCTCCCAGCCGGTGGCACTGGGTGTTCCGCTGTGCCTTCACCAACACACCAAGCTCACCCCCCAGGGCCTTTGCATCTTCCCTCCTCCTGCACCTGGTCCCAGTGCCCCTCACAGGCTCCATCCCCACAGCACCTGTGCCTCTGAACGGCCCTCTCCCTTCTCCGGTCGGCTGGCAGCAGACAGGCCCCACAAGGCAGGACCTTTCCTGTCTTGCTCACACCTGAGCACAGATGCCGCAACTGTGGCTGCATGTGACAGGGACATGATAAATGTTGGTGGAATGAACAAGTAACTTACACCTGCTCCTCACCTTGCACACGCTGGCACCCTGACCCTACACATGTAGGTACCTCCCCCTTGCACAGCTGAAAGCCTCATCCTGCATTCATTAACATCCTTACCATGCACAGGTATGTCGGTGTCCTTATCTTGCACACATACGCTAGCACGTTCATGGTGCACGCATTACAGCCTCACCTTGCACACAGTAACATTCTCGCCTTACACATGTACGTTAGTGTCCTCTCCTCACACGCGCGCTGGCACTCTCACCTTGCACACGTATTTGATGAACTCCAGGGCAGGGTTATTGAGCAGCAAGTGGGAACCGGGGAGGACAGGAAACATCTCCGAGAGCTCAGTGGAGTTCCGAGAGCCTGTGACTTTCTTCTGAATCTTCTGAGTGATGGTGAAGAAGCTCTGAGTGAGTTCATTTGCGACATAATCCTGAGAGAAGGTGATCATTCCTGGAAGTATAAGGATGCTGAGGGAGGGGTCTGGGACCTGTCTGGCACTGGGGACCTCCCACCTGGGGGACTGGCACTGGGGACCACCCAGGAGTTAGGTCACTGGCACACGGCAGTGGCCTCAAAAGACAAAGGACTGCTCACCGGGAAGGGCTCCGACCGCCCCCTCGGCCTCCTGGGAGAGCTGGCTGGCCCCCCTCCTCCTCACGGGGGTGCTCCCTGGAGCACTGCGCCTCAGCCCGTCCTTCATACAGTGGTACACGGCCACGATGTACGCTGTGGAGAGGCACACACACCACAGGCCCTGAGTCGGGCTGCTGCAAACACCCTAGAATCTGAGGGGACCCATGGCTGGTCGGATTGCCTCACAGACGAGGCTAAAATGTCATTGTTAATAATTTTATTTGCAGCCTTTAGATGAGCTAAAAGTAAATTAGAGAAGTGAGAAGTGGAAATGAGAAGGAACACTCGCTGACACCTGAGTTCATTGTCAGAGAGAAAACTGTATAAATGGGGCCATGTACACTAAGCCTCTCACTGGGTAGCGTGTGAAAAACAGCTCCCAACACAAGCAAAGGCAGGGCCCCTGGCATCAGCAAGCTTCTCCAAAAACTCCTCCGGGCCTGTCACCTGGCACTCACCCTTTTTTTTTTTTTTTTTTTGAGACACAGTTTCATTCTTGTTGCCCAGACTGTAGTGCAATGGCGCAATCTCGGCTCAGTGCAACCTCCGCCTCCTGGGTTCAAGTGATTCTCCTGCCTCAGCTTCCTGAGTAGCTGGTATTAAAGGTGTGCGCACCACACCTGGCTACTTTTTGTATTTTTAGTAGAGATGGGGTTTCACCATGTTGGCCAGGCTGGTCTCAAACTCTTGACCTCACATGATCCACCCGCCTCAGCCCCCTAAAGTGCTGGGATTACAGGCATGAGCCACTGTGCCCGGTCAACCCGGAACTTTTCAAAAGAGACATAGAAAGTTGCAAGAGAGAACTGAGAAAGTTAAAGACTCAAGGACAAGTAGACTAAAATATAAAATGATCATCAACGAAGTCCTCTGTGACCGCATCCGCCTGTGTGTGCACATCACAACCTGCTGTTTTCACTTAGGGCATTCTTTAACTTAGGGCTCTGAACTACAAACAGTGCTTCCTCGATACACTTCATCTGCACACTAACCTGCCTAGCTTGATTTGCAAACTCTAAGCCTGCAGACCCAAACCAAGGCATAGGAACTCCCCCACCAGAAAGTTAGGCCTCACAGACCAGCCAGGGGGCAGCTGACCTGACCCAGGGCTTTATCTTCAGCTACTCAATGTGCACACACACAAATGTTCCCTGGGAATGTATGTGACTGAGTTACCGAATCAGATGGCAGGAGCAGAGCTAGGAAACTCCTCAATGACACGGCCAGGGGCAGCTGCTCCCCTTGGAGTTTCCTGAGAGAGCAAAGGCTGGAGGGAAGACAGTCACCCCTCTCCGGGCCCTCCAGTGGAACATGCCTGGAGCCTGGAGAGGAGGCCCCTCGGCTCACAAAGTCCCAACTGCTGGGCAGGCTCCGCCCAATCTGATTTTCCCCCGTCTCCCTTCTTGCGATACCATGGCACAGGAGCCGCATCTACTAACCATGAGTCCCTTCAGTGGGGGCTGCGCAGCCCTGGGCTCTGGGCTTACCTGAAACAATCATGAGGAAGTAGTTCTGGCAGGAGGCTGCCTGTGGCAAAAACTGCAAAATGTTCCAGTTGTTTTCCAGTAAATCCTCCACGTTGGATTCCTCCGCCTCTTCCTCCTCCTCCCCATCTCTTTCCTCCTCATCGTCCTCATTTTCCTGCTCATCCTCTGCTCCCCCTGCTTTCTGGGAGTCTTGCTGTAACACATGAGACAATGCGGCTGTGTTTGCACCATCGCGGCCTGGTAGAGGGGTAGGATGCCACAGCGAAGGCTCCTCCAACCTGGGTCCATCTGCCCCGTTTGACCAGAGGCCTTCCTTGCAGTCAAGGCATCCCCTGGAGCCTGCGTGAATCCCCCAGGGTGGCTCCCAGTACAAAGTGCTTTGTGGGAAGCGCCTGGCACACAGAAGTGCTCGTGACCTGGGACTGTGAGCTTCACTCTGCTCTTCCAGAGTTCACTTTAATTGTTGAACTCCCACCCCCCAAGAACGAAAGAACCAGCCAGAGCTTCCCGGTGACTGTTCTCTCCTCTGAGTCCATGAATCTCCTGGGACGGCACAACCCCATCACAGACCCAGCCTCCCGCGCAGCCTGTCTTCGTGCCACGGCACCATCCACGTCTGTGTAGACACCGACACCCACTGCCACCTGCCCTGACCACACGCTGATCCCCTCCTCAGAGCGGTCTACACTGCCTGAGTTTCTACCCTCCCACTTTCTTCTGAATCCCTTCAATCAGGGTTTATCCCCCAACTCCAACCAGAATCGCTCCCATCCAGGTGTCCTGGGCAGTCTTGGCTTCATCCTGCCAGCTCCCAGAAGTGTCTGCCTCCTTACAAAGGGCTTTCCCTCTGACATGTGAGCCCCTGGCTCTGGTACCCACAGCTTCCTCTCAGTCCACTATGAGGGCCCCTGTGGAGGACACAGGCCTCCTCTCAACCCACCCAGCCACTCTCTGGCCACTCCTGCACCAGCTGACCACCCACGTCTCCACCTTGCAAACACCATGAGTCCCAGCCAGACGTGACCCCTTCCCCAGACTGCTCCCGACAGCCACCTCCACTCACCCACAGCCTGGCCCGCACCTGGGCATTTGCACACATCCGATCCGCTGGCCCCTTGGCTCCACTTCAAAGCCCACCCAGGCCCTTCTCACCAACCTCGCTGCCCAGCATCTCCCTGACACAGGCACTAACCGGCTTTACCTGCCTGTGCCCTCCGACGGTGGGTTATCCACATGGGGCCAAGAAAACTCCAACATCACCCACACAGAAGCTCCCATCCCCACGAAAGCCGAGGCCCTGCCCTGCCATGCCCAAGTTGCCTGGCCCTGTCAGCTCTCTGCCTGCATCTGCAACCACGGCTCCACTGACTTGTGCTTTGCCTCCCTGGTGTCCATCCGCTGGAGGCGCCTTATGCTCGTACAACTATGGTGCGCTTCATCAGCTCTCGGATTCCCTGTCACCACCTCACGGGCCTCCACCTCCCTGTTGCCCACGGCAAGCCTTGCCCTCACCAGGGCTGACGCCACACTCCACACTGACGTGCTTGTCTGCGCATGGTCCCTCCCCATGTTCATGAGGGCAGGATGCGGGTGCAGTGTCTGCTGCTCACAGCCAGGCCTGCCGGGGCCCTGAGCACTCAGCACTTGCTGCAGGAATGAACGCAACCCCCAGAGCTGGCTCAGGTGCCACACTGTAGCTCGCTTACCAGTCCGCAGTGAATACGAGATGAAACTTTTCCTTTGATTCCGCCATAGTTAGATGGATCCATCCAGAGAAGAAATTCCCAGCATCGAGAGAAAGAAATCGTCAAAGAATGGAAGATCTCCTTCGAATGGATGCTGCAGAGGAAGCATTGAAGACGCTGCTTAAATGAAATCGACCTTGTTCTCAACTTTCCTTTTTTTTCCCTTGTATCTATCCGTACCCTCCACTTACTTAACATTGAATTTGAAAGTTCATTCAGATCACATCATCCCTCAGGCTTCCTAGGGAAATGTGGTAAACGTAAAACTAAGGAGGCCCACCAGGCCCCTGGGAGCTGGCGCCACAAAGAGAGCTGGGTGCCTCCTCGTGCTGGGGACGGCCCACAGGGTGTTCTGCCTCTGCTCTGCGGCCTCAGGTGACCTGCACCTGCTGGTAACCAACCACAGTGCTTCCCACTGCCAAGCTCTTTTAAGCTATCGTTATCCTTGTCACTCCTCAGTTAAGCCTCCCTAGGGCTGACCCAATCCTCTGCACATTAGATCCATTTAAGAAAAAAAAAAAAAAAAAAAAGAACAGGCCAGGCACGGTGGCTCACGCCTGTAATCCTAGCACTTTGGGAGGCTGAGGCAGGAGGATCGCCTGAGCTCAGGAGTTCAAGACCACCCCAGGCAACGTGGCAAAACCCTGTCTCTACAAAAAATACAAAAATTGGCTGGGCATGCTGGCATGCACCTCTAGTCCCATCTACTCAGTGGGCTGAGGTGGGCAGATAGCTTGAGCACAGAGGTTGAGGCTGCAGTGAGCCATGACTGCACCACTGCACTCCAGCCTGGGTGACAGAGCAAGACCCCATCTCCTAAAAAACAAACAAAACCCCAAAAATGGAAGAATAAACAAAGAAAGAGAGGAAGGAAGGAGGAACATCCTAAATCACAGTTTCAAAATGCAGCTGAGTAGCCCACATCGCAGCTCCTGCAGGAGAACTTTATGTTCTCCCTAACTCTGCTCTTCGCGCTAAGGGAGAATAGCAGCCTGTTTCTCGACATGAGCAACCCCGGCCTCCTCAGGTACAGGGCACCCCTGGAGCTGCCCATGGCCAACGTGGGGAGAGGCACATCCTTCCCATTATCTCAGCCATGCTCTGAAATACAATTCTAGCCCAAGCCAGCTTTCCCAGGCACACAGCGTGACCACTGACCATCAAGGCTCATCTTGGATAGACATAAGGGGCCACAGTGGGTCTGCAGGAGGACAACAGTGCTTTTGTGTTTCAAATTAATCCAGTGCATATGGTTTGATTAGGAATGAAAGTCTTACAAGCTCTACCTTCCTACTTCTCAGTGATAAGGCCTATTATCAATTTAGTGTCAGCCTTTTCTGCAGCGCCCCCAGATGCTATCCCTGTAACCATGCAAAGACCAGACCCATGCAGACTCTCTGTGCCTCCACAAACTCCCCTCTGCGCTCAGAAAGGGCTGCATTCATCCCCAGGGTGAGCGCACCTGGGAGGGAGCTTCCTACTATCAGTTGAACAAAAGTTGCTGGTGGAGATTTTTCTGTTGCTTTGTCTTCTATTTAGATTTAAATAGTGCTGAGTGTGTGAGAAGCACAGCAAGGCCCAGGAGGGAACCTCAGGAACATGGCCTGGAAGGCAGGAAGTCAAAACCACAACACCAGGCTCTGACAGCTGAGAGCTGTGCACACCTGAGCACCCAGGAACCACACCACTCCACTTGCCAACACTGACGTCTATGAAAAGACTTACACGTCAACATTTACGGGGTGCATATATTCAGGGCACCTTGAATCTGTGCCCTGAATATCCATGGGGAAAAAAAGCAAACAAACAAAAATCACTGTGGAACCTTCTTAGCAAAGGCAGGCCACTTCCTGAACTTGCCCAACTCAAGCTGCACAGCTGAGTGGCCTCCGATCTGCCACCGCGCACAGGTGGCGGTAACTCCCTTTTCACGCTGCTCGGATTCACCATGGTGAGTCCTGCACTTCTAAGGACCTCCCAGCCCACCCAGGAGGACAGCTGGCACCTCAGGGGGTCATTTTAGCATCCCTCTCAAAGCCACAGTGCTGCGTCACCAGGACCAGCCAGCCGCACCTGCTGGTGATGTACTCCACGTAAGCGATGGCATCTTCCACACGGCGCTTCTTTGTACAGAGGATGATGCGGTTGAAGTTGGCGTAGATGACTGATGACCCCAGGCGCTTGAACTCAGCGATGAGCCTGTGGAGCAAGTTGAGAGTCCGTGGTGGAGACGCCACGGTTGTGGAGAGCCAGAGGGCACCCAGAAAATCCACGAGGGAAAAGAGCTGAGGGTCCTGAAGCAGAAAAGCCTCCGAGATACACTAGAACCCAGAAGCTAATGAAGAGCAAAGATTTCTGCATGGCAAAAATCCACCACAAACAAAGGCAAAAGATAACCAAAAACAGGAAAAAATTAGCAAATTCTTATCACAGAAAAGTGGCAACTTTTTGTATGGAGACAGCTCATTCGATACTTAATAAGAGAAGAACCACCAAAACTACAGAAAAATAGACAAAGGACTAGAAGAGAAAATTCGACTTCATTCATTGTAAGAATCCTAAGTTAAGACTGCACCGAGAAGCACTTTTAGCCCAGCAGTTGGGTAATAATCCCCGGCCATGTTGGTGAGGCGCGGCCAGGGAAGAAGTGTCCACAAGGGGCCTCTGTGGGGCCGCTCTGGTGAAGTCCATCAAATCAGGATTCATCCCGAGTTACAACACCTCTGAGGCCTGCAAGAGGGCTATGCCCCAGAAGTTACCCCACGGATCTATCTGCATGAGCTCACGCACGAAGCCTCTCACTGATTTGCTATTTGTAACGACGGCACAAGGCTGGAGAGAGGCTAAATGTTCTTTCATATGGCATGTCCTCACACAGATCTCCTGACACAGGCATATTTTCACTAAAACAACAAGGCACACAGCAATACAATGTGTAGCATGACTTTGTGCAGGAAAGGGGCAGGAGAGGAGGTGCCACCTAGTGTTCTCTGCAGGATGTGCAGGCGACGCTGCAGCAGCAGCTGCGTGTTTCTCTGGGATCCTTTGGATTGTTATGCTCCACAAACTCAGAAATACACTACTTATCCCAGAGGCACTGGCTGGCCATGTCTCTGGTTCTGGGGAGTAAGGGACCAGCCCAGCTGAGGACGTGGTGGACAGCCCAGGGAGGAGGAGCACTCACTGCAGGAAGAGCTTCTTCATCATGTTGTGGAGTGTGCGGTGCAGGGCGGGGTCATGAAGCAGAGAGGATGGCGACCGAAGCCAGCGGTAGAAGTGCATCACCTGGTTGTCTGCATAGATGTTGTGGTACTGGGTGATCTCCTTCACCCAGCCCACGACCATGCTCTTCAGGATCCTGAAAGAGAAGGTGCACGACACCCTCGTACCCTCAGCCTCCCACGCTGCTGCCACGCAGGACGCTCCAACTGAAACGGGCACAGGTTTTCCCTACACGGCTGGGTCCAAATCCGTCACTGTCGCCTCCCCTTCTCACTGTCCCCACCTTAAGTCACTGTCCAAATTTCATCCCTTCACCCTCATGCCTCATCTGTTTCTTCCCATTTCATTCCTTAAACTTGTTCAGGCTTCACCGCATCCCTCAACACAACCCAAACTCTGTGTGTTCTAAAGCAGGACGGGAGGGCGGCACAGTACAAGGCAGCAAGTGTGTGATGGGCCGGGGACCCTGACAGGAAGGACTCAGCAAAGCCACTGCCTAGACATCAGAACACCACACTAGGCCGGATGCAGAGGCTCACGCCTGTAATCCCACCACTTTGGGAGGCCGAGGCAGGTGGATCACCTGAGGCCAAGAGTTTGAGACCAACCTGGCCAACATGGTGAAACCCCGTCTCTATTAAAAATACAAAAATTAGCTGGGCTAGTGCATGCCTGTAATCCCAGCTACTCGGGAGGCTAAGGCAGGAGAATCGCTTGAACCTGGGAGGTGGAGGTTGCAGTGACCCAAGATGGTGCCACTGCACTCCAGCCTGGGTGACAGAGTGAGACTCTGTCTCAAAAAACAAAAACAAAACAAAACAAAACATCACCATACCCACATGGCCCCAGCTGGTCAGAGACAAGAACTTAGAGGCCTCTCTCCCGCCTAGCAGGCTGGGCCCTGCCTTCCCGCCACTTCCTTTAAATGGACCATTCAGGCGCTCGCCCGTGAACTAACACATGCCTACACCCCATTCCCTCACACGCCTAGCTGCCCTGGGCACTCTCCCTGTCTGACTCTTGAGTCCTGCCTTGCAGGACCCAGGGATGGAGGATGGCCTCCCTACTCACGGCACCCTCCCTGCCCAGGAGCTGTAAGGAACACCTCTTTGCACTTGTTCCCTATTGTGGTGGTGACTGATTTTGTGCCTTCCCTCTGAAGAGGCAGGGGCTGCCCTGGGCTGGGTCTTCCCTACGACACTAGGGGGAACACAAGGCTGGGCCCCTACACCGAAGCAATGGTCAGGCAGGTGGGATCTAGACACAGGTCACACAAAAGCCACAAGGGCGTGTGCCAGTGTAAACAAGTTTCCCGTTCCGGGGGGCCCTGGTCACAGGCCAGACAGCTAGGCATTGGCCAGTGCACTGTACACGCCCTGTCCGGCCCCCTTCACTTCCCATGGGGCAGAGATGCCAGCTGCTCTGGTACTGGAACCCCAATTCAGCTAAAGAATTCCAAAACTGCACATCACCCTACTGAAGAAGCGGGAACCTCAATGGGGTCAAGAACAGAATGTTACAAGAGAACCTACAGAGGTCCAAGTCCCATTCCTAAAACTCCCTTTCATCACAAACTCTTCAATAATTCGGCAAACCCCACATTCTCCAGAGTGGCAGTTTGGGGATCTGCTGGACTCCTACCTTTCAGGCCTGGGCTACTGTCTCTCTGCCAAGACCCTGCTCCCGGCTCCCAACTGCCTCCCTGCCTCTTTCCACCAGTCCTCTCCCTGCCTCATTTCCCAGCTCTGGCATGCCCACTCTCCCCTTTTGTATGGAGTCATTAAAACTACAGCTAAGTACAGGCTCTGGAATTACAAAGACTTGTTTTTGAGCACCAACCCTTCCATTTATTTGTGGTATGAGCACAAAGGCAGCCCCTCTGACCTCAGTTTCCTTATCTGAAAAACAGACAATAACCGCTCCCCGTCCCTGGGCTGATGTGGGGACAGAGGCAGAATGCGAAGTGCTCGGCCCACCTCCTGGTACACAGCAAGCACTGCCCAGCATGAACCACCGCTGGTGGGTAAGGCAAGTAGCTGCCCTCAACCACGCTCTCCGTAGACTGATGGCTCCTGACCCTCAACCACGCCCTCTGCAGCAGACCCATGGCTCCTGACACCTAAGTGCTGATGCCTCACACATCATACTCAGTAGAGCTGGCTGGAGATCCCTATGATGTACCTTTGGTCACATCGAAAAGTGGCCCTGGTTAGAAAGACTCTGTGTGAAGTACCTCTGGCCACAGGGAGGTCAGAGGCAGCACACTGAACAGTCGCCAGGGACCAGGCTGGACCCACACGGTGGTAAAGACAACAGACTGAAGATGGGAAACTCGCCACACAGTGGTCTCTGGCTCTGCCATTAAGACTAAGGGAAGCCCAATGGACCCTGTCTTAGACCTTAGCTTTCCAAATTAAGGGCAAAGGATAAGACCCTTCTATTAGTAACACTCCTTCCCAGAGAGGGTGGCACCTGAAGGTGTTAGAGCACAGGGCTGTCTCATCGTAGCTGGCCGGGGCACTGGCAGCCTGACCACCCGTGATCATGTCCTCCAGGGAGGCCTGCTGGATCACGTCGAAGCTGATCCCCATGCTGTCGGCCCCCTCCATGTCGTTGACATGGTGAGACTGGAGAATGGTGTTGACGGCCAGGTTCTGAAGGTCCAGCTCCACACACACTGCACAGGAAGACGCCATGCTCAGCCAGCATCCTGCCAGCTCCAGCACCACCAGCCCCCTGGGCCTGACTCCAGCCACCACCACCTCCAGAACCAGCAACAGACCTGCCCACACCCATCCTCACACCTGCCAGGCTATTCAGATTCCCGAGGGCACAGGAGGCCCCACCTGGACCTTGACCCCAGGACCGTCTCCTGCAGCCTCAGCTCTGACCTGCACGGTCAAACTCTGAGCCCATCCTCGGGCACTCTCGCCTCGAGAAGATGTCACAGAATGGCAGAAACACCAGCCAGGTCTCATGGGCCTCGTCCTCCCGCCCACTTACCTGTGGAGTAACAGCCTGAACTGTTGATCTCAACAGTGGCTTGGTCATCGAACTCCATGACAAGATAGTTGTCATCAGCCTCCTTTCCACCCAGGTCAGGGCGGGCTGTAGGGGACAGCCAGAGCAGGTGGTTGTGGCGCTGGAGGTGGCGGGCAAAGAAGAGGTCGGAGCCGAATGTGGAGATGTCCTCTGGTAGGTTCCCAATGGGAATGTGAAAGTACCTGCACCAGGGCACAGGTCAGCACTGGGGCACAGGTTGGCGCCAGGGCACAGGTCAGCACCGGGGCACATCGCCGGGTCACAGAGACCACCGAGGCCGGCTCTGCCTGGGGACCACTGGCCCACAACGACAGTACTGTGCTCACCTGCTCATCTCGAAGGCCTGCGACAGGCAGGTGTCCAGGTTGAGGTAGTGACGGATCATGCGCCGGGCTCCATGGCGCTGCCAGTCCAGGACCCCATAGTTGATCTTGTCAGCCACACAGATAGGCACCAGTGGGAATTCCTCCAAGACAGGAATCTCACTGGCCAGCCTCTTCAGCTCCCAGCTGGACTGAACAGCGATGAGTGTGGGCCCCCGGCGCTCCTCCTGGGTCAAGGCAAAATGGAAGAAAAGACCCGGGTGGACCCAGCCTCAAAGAAGACGGGGCTCACACAGCAAGACCCCAACCACTCTCACCTTGTAGGCGAGCAGGAATCGCTGGATGGCTCTGCAGATGGTCTTCAGGTCAGTTTCTGCCCGAACTTCGAAGGTGTGTTTGGGGGGTGGCAGGAGCTCAGGGCCCACCTTCTCCAGGAGGAGGCTGTGCTCTGCTGAGTACAGGGCACCAAGGCTGGGCATCTGGTTGCTGCGCACCTAGACAAACGCAGGCCACGTCAGCCTCCCCCTGCGCAGGAGGAAGTGGGGGCAGCCCTGGGGCAGACTCCGCCACTGCCACGGCACTGCCAATTCAATCACGACAAGCACTCATGGGCAAAGGCCCTTGAGGACAAGACCTGGAGGGCCTGGGCACCCTGGGAGATGTCCTCCTTCCCCAAACCCTGCCCCAGCCAACGTGCTGCCATGGAGGGCTCAGGACTCACAGTGTCCAGCACAAAGACGGACGCCCTGCGCTGTGAGGGGATGAAGATCCCGAAGAGCGCTTTGTGGGCCTGTGCGTGGTGGTACAGGTAGATATGGCGGATACTCCCTGGAGAAGGAAACAAGACCGTCACCCCAGATGTGTGGGAGGCAGGCACATGGTGGGCGGCTGGTGCAGGCCATACCTGGTTCCAGGTAGCTGAACTGGGCCAGAGAGCGCATCTCCAGGTGCTCAAGAGCAAAAGTCTCTGCTTCCCAGCCTGAAAGGTGCCTCACCAGCTGTTTATTGACCACACACACACAGCCCAGGTGCACCAGGGCCCGGAACAGTAACGGAACCTGGAAGAATCGGGCAGACAGGCCGGCAAGGGCTGGATGGGGGGGGCTCTGGCTGCCCACGTGACTTCTGCCCGGGATGTGGCTGTGCCCCTGCAGCTGCCTGGCCCACTGCCCAAAGGCCACTTTTGGCAGACACACTGCTGACATTCACCTCACCTGTGGGAACGAGTCCACAGTCGCTGCTGTTCCCCAGCCCACACCCTGGGAGGGTTTCTTTCCTCCATACCACCCTGCTGGAGCCTCCCCCAGTCCAGTCGAGGGTGGCTGGGGAGTCACCTGAGTCTCATATACGCCCTCGATGTCTGGCGCTGACAGCTCAGCGTTGATCTCGTTGATGTGTTCCTGGTACATGTCCTCTGGCACTGAATACTCATAGAGATTGTAGACCACGTTGGAGCGAGGAAGGACCCGATTTACCTGGCGAGAATACGACGATGATCTCGTCACTGGGCATAAGTGGTAATGTCTGTGGTACACACACAAAGCACACGCTATTCGGAGTCCTAGGACTTCTGGTGCCCCTAACGACGGGGTGCACCCACCACGCCACAGTCCACCTCTCTCAATGATTACAACTAAAAACTCTGGATATAATTTTTATGTTATTTATTTATTTTTTACAAACAGGGTCTTAGTCTGTTGCCCAGGCTGGAGTGCAGCAGTGTGATCACGGCTCACTGCAGCCTCCAACTCCTGGGCTCAAGTGGTCCTCCAGCCTCAGCCTCCTGAGTAGCTGGGACAAGGAACACACCACCACGGACGGCTTTTTTTTTTTTTTGTAGAAAGGAGGTCTCACTATGAGGCCCAGGCTGGTCTCAAACTCCTGGACTCAAGTGATCCTCCCACTTCAGCCTCCCGAATCGCTGGAACTGCAGGTGTGAGCCACTATGCCTGGCCTCTGGACGCAATTTTGAAAAGCAACCTGCAGCCTCTGAGAATAGACAAGAGCTGTCAGAATACAGCAGTCAACACTGGTCTGGGGAGGTTCCCAGTTCATCTTCCTCCATTCTCTCATGGGTTTAACCTGAGGGTGTAGATGGCAAAAACTGAGAGAAATCACATTTTCCTAGTCAGAGAAACGGAAAGAGAGCCCCTGGGGGAGCCAGAGTGTGTGTGGGGGGTCCTGGGGGGGTCTGGGAGAGCTGGAGAGGGGGCACCCTAGCTTTGTGAATGGGGTCCTGGGGGGGTCTGGGAGAGCTGGAGAGGGGCACCCTACCTTCGTGAATGGGGTCCTGGGGGGGTCTGGGAGAGTTGGAGAGGGGCACCCTAGCTTCCTGTGTGGGGTCTGGGAGAGCTGGAGAGGTGGCACCCTAGCTCCCTGTGTGGGGTCCTGGGGGGGTCTGGGAGAGCTGGAGAGGGGCACCCTAGCTTCCTGTGTGGGGTCCTGGGGGGGTCTGGGACAGCTGGAGAGGGGCACCCTAGCTCCCTGTGTGGGGTCCTGGGGAGGTCTGGGAGAGCTGGAGAGGGGCACCCTAGCTTCCTGTGTGGGGTCCTGGGGGGGTCTGGGACAGCTGGAGAGGTGGCACCCTAGCTTCCTGTGTGGGGTCCTGGGGGGGTCTGGGAGAGCTGGAGAGGGGCACCCTAGCTCCCTGTGTGGGGTCCTGGGGGGGTCTGGGAGAGCTGGAGAGGGGCACCCTAGCTCCCTGTGTGGGGTCCTGGAGGGGTCTGGGAGAGCTGGAGAGGTGGCACCCTAGCTTCCTGTGTGGGGTCCTGGGGGGGGTCTGGGAGAGCTGGAGAGGGGGCACCCTAGCTTCCTGTGTGGGGTCCTGGGGGGGTCTGGGAGAGCTGGAGAGGGGGCACCCTAGCTTCCTGTGTGGGGTCCTGGGGGGTCTGGGAGAGCTGGAGAGGGGGCACCCTAGCTCCCTGTGTGGTGGGCTGGGGGAATCCTGGAGAGGAGAGCTGGAGAGGGGGCACCCCAGCTTCCTGTGTGGGGTCCTGGGGGGTCTGGGAGAGCTGGAGAGGGGGCACCCTAGCTCCCTGTGTGGTGGGCTGGGGGAATCCTGGAGAGGAGAGCTGGAGAGGGGGCACCCTAGCTTCGTGTGTGGGGGGCTGGGGGAATCCTGGAGAGGAGAGCTGGAGAGGGGGCACCCTAGCTTCGTGTGTGGGGGGCTGGGGGAATCCTGGAGAGGAGCACCCTAGCTTCATGCATGAACCAGCAGCACAAGTCCCAGGCTCACTACGAGCTGCACTTGCACAGGTGACCCACAACAACGCAGCAGAGGCTCTGGAGGCTGAGCTGACATTGGAAGCTTTGCACAAAGGGGCAAGGAAGAGCTTGGGCACTGGAATTAACCAGGTTGGTTGTTGCTAAAACAAACAAACAAAAAAACCTGACACGCTAAAGGATTTTTAAAAATACCCAAAGTCTCAAATATGTAAAATGTCCAGGTTGCAATAAAGCGTTACTTGGCGTAACAACAACCAGGAAAATCTGAATAATTCTCAAGCGAGAAGAGAACCAGTAGGGTTAGATTTTTCCAGTAACATGAAATTAGACCGACACACACACACACACAAAATCAAAGAAATGAAAAATTATGTTCTGGTAAATATGAACTGGAACAATTAGTGTAATTGCACTTTTTAAAATGTATCTATTTCCTGGCTGTTCACTGAAGGAATCTAGATGAAATGATACCCCTTGAGCTCTAAGCTTGGTTTCTCAATATAACCTCTCAACGAGGCTCAGGCTCTTTAGAGGAACAGCTAATTCCACGTCTGGAAGTTCAAGGTGAGCCTGGCCTCTCTTAGTGGCCAGAAAGCAAGGAAGTTTTCAAAGACCAACAGGGCATGTCAAAAGGACTCAGGTGCCAGCTTGAAGGGATCTGGCCAGCCCAATTTGGGATAATTTGAGTCTCAAAAAGATATTGACCACCAAAGAGTCTACTGTCTGGCTCCATTAATATGAAGTTCTAGAAAGTCACATGCACACAGTTACAGAAATACAGAAATCAGGCCGGCAGAAGGTTGCATAGGGGGACAAGAGCACCCTCCCGGGTGATGGAAACGTTCTGCACCTGGGTGGGGGTGTGGGTGACACAGGCATAGTCATGTGTCCAAAAACCCAATCAACTGCACATTTAAAAATCTGCACTTAACTATATGTAAATTACAGTAAGTCCTCACTTAACATCAATGGATTCCTGGAAACTGTGATGGTTAAGTGAAGTAATGTATAGCAGGTCCTCAAATAACATCATTTTGTTCAACATTCTTTCTTCCTTTAAAAAAAAAAAAAAAATTCTGGGGCCAGGCGCCGTGGTTCAACCTGTAATCCCAGCACTTTGGGAAGCCGAGGTGGGCGGATCACCTGAGGTCAGGAGTTCGAGACCAGCCTAACCAACACAGAGAAACCCCATCTCTACTAAAAAATACAAAATTAGCTGGGCGTGGTGGTGCATGCCTGTAATCCCAGCTACTCGGGAGGCTGAGGCAGGAGAATTTCTTGAACCCGGGAGGCGGAGGTTGCGGTGAGCCGAGATGCGCCACTGGACTCCAGCCTGGGCAACAAGAGAGAAACTCCATCTCAAAACAAACAAACAAACAAATAAAAATAAATTAATTTAAAAAATACTCTGTAGAGAAGGGATTTTGCCACGTTGCCCAGGGTGGTCTCGAATGCCTGAGCTCAAGCAATCCACCAGCCTCAGCCTCCCAGATTGCTGGGATTACAGATATGCACCACTGCGCCTGGCCAACACAGTTTCATTATAGTTTCCGAGAAGAAAAAAAATCTGTTTCATTATACATCATTTTACTTAGTCATTTCACTTAAAATTGCAGTTTCTAAGGACATATCAACAACATAAAGTGAGGGCCTACCGTGTACCTTAACATACCTAACGTGTGTCTGTTGTTCGGGATTTGGCTACGGTTGATGTTAAAACATTAAACACTGAGGCAGGAGGATTGCTTGAGCCCAAGAGTACAAGGCTGCAGTAAGGCAAGATCATGCCACTGCACTCCAGCCTGGGTGATGGAGTGAGAGACCTTCTCAAAAACAGAAACAACAAAGTTAAACAAAAATCCTCTAATCCATAGTAATACTTTAAAAAGAGAGGAAAAGTGAAAGGAATAAACCCATTTGCCATGCCCTACCTTGAAAATTAAAAATAATTTAAAGGGAAAAAACATTTATCTTGCTTAAAAAAAAAAAAAAGCGTATTATACCTCTCGTATCTTGCTTTTTAAGGAATAAACTAGAGTTCATTTCTACCTGATCTGCACAAAGCTCTTCGTTATAAAGGAAACAGCTAATACACACAGAGGAACAGAATCAGAAGATATCATCCTGGAGCCCCATGGACCCCATGAGACATGGATGCTGACACCATCCAGTCAAACGTTGAGGACAGAATATTCACACAGCGCCAGAACCTCCCTCGAGATGAGCTGACAGTCATAAAGGGAAACATCCCAAAAGTTAGGGCACTTCCACACGGCCACAGCACCACAGCACCACGCATCGAAAGGAAGGTGTAGAAACCCCACAGTCCCACCTGTTCTCTGTGGTCTCGCTGCCTCTGCGTCCGCTTTCCTTTTGTTATCCGCCCACCTCGGTCTCCCAAAGTGCGGGGATTACAGGTGTGAACCACCACACCTGGCTCTGCGTCTACTTTCTATATGCACATTCTACTGAATCACCTGGCTGGAATCGAGTTTCACCTTCTCCAGAAAACCTCCTTGTGTAGGTACAAATATGCACACCTCATCTCCCCAACTACGTGTCACTTCTTACGTGATTCACAGCATCCAGTCAAGAAATGTGCTGAGCCGACACATTAACAACGGGGAGTTCGGGTGGAGATGCCATCTAAGAGCCTCAGCGCACTCATGGCCACATGAAAACCCTCGCAGTTTCTGCAGGTGGAAGAAGCCCAGCACAAAGACCCACCTACTGTAGGGTTCCATTTACATCAAATGCCCAAACAGGCAAACCAGAGACAGGAAGTGGATCAGTGGCTACTGAGGGCTGGGGGAGGATGATGACAGGTAAGGGATGCCAGGTTTCTTTTTGGAGTGATGAAAATATCCGAATGGGGGGGTGAGGGGAAGGGGAATATCAGGATAAACAGCTAATGCATGTGGGGCCTAATGCCCAGGTGACGGGCTGATGGGTGCAGCAAACCACCATGACGTGCTTACTTATGTAACAAACCTGCACTTTCTGCACATGGATCCCAGAAATCAAAGTAAAATTTAAAAAAAGAAAAAAAAAGAAAATGTCACCATTGACTGGCAATAGTCATGCCACTAAAAGTCATTGAATTCTGCACTTTAAATGGGTGAGTTGGATGGCGTAACTTTACATCCCAATAAAGCTGTTAACAACCAAAGAGCCTACGGAGACAGAGTTCACAACCTCTAACCAATGCCACTTGGTTTGTCCCCGCAACATGGACCTCGCGGGCAGACAAGCTCATCGTGACAAGGACACCAGCAGCTCCATTCCCGGCACTCGCTCTGCCCCAGGCTCTGTGCTCAGCGCTCACACACGTTGTTTTGAGGAATTCCTAGAATATCCCCATAAGGTACTGAGAAGATGGAGGCTGGAGGCCATGCTAGATCACGGGAAAGCCACCTCAGGCTGCCCAGATGACTGCAGAGGCAGCACCAGCTCCTCCCTACCTTGCGATACGAAGCGCCCTCCTCCGCTTTAGCGACTCGCTGGTTCACGTAGAACACACGGGGGATGCTCAGCCTGATGCAGTGCAAGTCACTGCCAACGAGCGCCCACAGCCTGAACAGGCCGGCCTGGCTGGTCTCGCTGATCTGAAAGGCCACACGGACATACAGCACATCACAGGACACACTGGAACCCACAGACTGGGCCACCTCCCAGGTAGCTTGCAGCTCCCAGCACAGGGCCTTAGGCCTCCCTACGATGGGCAGGAAACTCCAGGCCCACTCTAACCCTCCCATCCCAGACCTCAGGGCCCAGCTGGACACCCCGTCCCTGGGCCATCAGCAGAGCCACTGCCCTCCCCTTGGATCAAGGTCTATACCTGCACAATCTGCCACGGAAGGTCCAGGATGCTGCGGGCAGTTCTTCGCAAGAAGCTCCCCAGCCCCGTGGCAGGACCATCCCGGATGGCCCCGGGCCTCAGCACACCCTCTGCCGACTCCAGACGCTGCCTCTTCCTGCGGGCGAGGCGCTGCCGGGCCTGTAGCTGCCACTTCTTCTTGTGGAACCGGAGCCAGACAAGCCACTCCTCCTGGGATGGATGGTGAGCACAGCCAATGTGCAAGTGGTGAGATGGGAATGCCCGCCAGGACTTTCTCACAAGCAGCCTCCCTAGGGGTCAGGACGCATCTCGGGCTCCCTGGGCTGTGCAGACCCCTCAGAGACAGACAGTGTCACAGCTGTGTGCCTTACCTGGGTGGTTCCCAGGGCGGGAGGCTGCCCCAAGATTTCCTGCCAGGGCACAGTCGGCGTGAGGTCCTGGGACTCCTCCTGGCTCTCCCAAAGAACTCGCTTCCTCTTCACAGTGACAGGGGCTGCTGGGTGAGGCAGCTTTACGAGGCCGAAGTCCTCCATGTCAGGAGCACTTGGCCTCGGACTGTCTTCTGAGGCCTCGGCCATCGTGACCTGGAAAGACCCAGTGAAGCCTTAAATCTCAGGATCTCGGGCTGCGCAGGGTGGCTCATGCCTGGAATGCCAGCACTTTGGGAGGCCAAGACAGGAGAATTGCTTGGGGCCAGGAGTTTGAGACCAGCCTGGGTAACAGCAAGACCCTGTCTCTACAAAATATATTACAAATTAGCCAGGCGTGGTAGTGCGCCTGTAGTCCCAAGCTACTTGGTAGGCTGAGGCAGGAGGATCACTTGAACCCAGGAGTTGGAGGCTGCGGCGAGCTATGATCACACCACTGAACTCCAGCCTGGGCAAGTGAGACCTTGCCTCATAAAAACAAGCAAACAAAAATCTCAGGATCTCATCCCCACAAATTCTACTTCTCGAAATCTAACATAAGTATATCACCTGAAATGGGATGTTCGTTTACACAAGTTTATTGAACTTTTAATAGTGAAGGCCGGGTGTGGTGGCTCACGCCTGTCATCCCAGCACTTTGAGAGGCTGAGGTGGGCGGATCACTTGAGCCCAGGAGTTTGAGACTAGCCTGGCCAACATGGTGAAACTCCGTCTCTACAAAAAAATAGAAAAATTAGCTGGGTGTGGTTGTGTGGGCCTGTGGTCCCAGCTACTTGGGAGGCTGAGGTGGAAGGATCACTTGAGCCTAGGAGGTGGGGGTTGCAGTGAGCCAAGGTTGCGCCACTGCATTCCAGCCTGGGCGAGAGGGTGAGACCCTCTTTCAAAAAAAAAGTGAAAAGATCAAACCGAAAAATAAAACGTCACTCAAAACCACCAATAAGTAAATCTTTGCATTTTGCCATGTTTGCTCCAGAATGCTTTTTATAAGAAAGAAAATATTGCAAATAATGGGTACAGCCCTCTTCTGTCTGCCCCCACACACCTTTAAATTTTTACCACATGTCCACAGACACATGCCACAGCTGTAAGTTTTAACCTAAATAGTAACATGTGGGACACATCTGACTGCAACTTGTTTCCTTTTTTTTTTTTTTTTTTTTGAGACAGAATCTCACTCTGTTGTCCAGGCTGGAGCGCAATGGCGCGATCTCATCTCACTGCAACCTCGCCTCCTGGGTTCAAGCAATTCTGCCTCAGCCTCCCAAGAAGCTAGGATTACAGGCACCTGCCACCAAGCCCGGCTAATTTTTTGTTGTATTTTTAGTAAAGATGGGGTTTCACCATGTTGGCCAGGCTGGTCTCGAACTCCTGACCTCAAGTGATCCACCCACCTCAGCCTTCCAAAGTGTTGAGATTACAGGCGTGAGCCACATGCCTGTCCCTGCAACTTGTTTCTTTATTCAGCCATGTATTTTTGAGACTGACACCGGGTGAAACATGCACATATGGTTCGTTCATTGTAACTGATGTGAAATGATTTATCATACAAACACATCAGCCTACCTACCCATGACTTTGCAAATGAAGAATGACAAGCGCCTACTTTTTCAAAACTACAAACTGTGACTCAATGACCATCTCTGTATGTGTTGCCTAGTCCCGGAGAACAACCACCTCCACCTCTAGCACCAGGGATTTCCTACTTCCCACAATCTTGCTACTTGATGCCACCACACTTACTTGCCTTCAGTGTGACCTGCTATCTAAATACATCATGCTGCATTTACCTCATCGACAGTAAGGCTGAACATCTTGGCCCTGTGCAGGCAGCTCCCAAAATGGCCCAACGACCCCCACTTCCTGGTGTTCACACCCTGTGTGACTCCTTCCCTGAGTGGGGGTGGGACCCGGTGACTTGCCCGTAATGAACAGATTCCAGCAAAAGTCATGGAATGCCACTCCTGAGAGCAGCTATAAAACACTGTGGCTTCCGCCTGGCTGGCACTCTCTCAAAAGTCCAGTGCCATGCTGTGAGCTGTCCTGTGAAGAGCCCCATGGAGCAGGGAACTAAGGATAACGTCCAGACAAAGGCCAAGGAGGAACCGAGTCCTGCCATCCCCATGGGAGGGAGCTCGGAAGTGGCTCCTTCTCCAGTGGAGCCCTCGGATACGCGAGTGCATTTAAGTTGCTAAGTTTTGGGGTTACTTGCTATGCAGCAATAGATAGCTAACACGTTTATGAGCCATTTCTAACTTTTGTACATTCTAAAAATCTTCAAAATGTGACTCAGGCCTTTGTTTCATGGTGACTTCTGTGCTACATGTAAGTTTGTGTGTGTTGACTTCCTATCAGGAAAGTTTTCAAACATACACGAAAGCACAGTAATGAGCTCCCATGTTCTTATCACCAGTGTCAACAATTATCAACATTCTGCCTTTCTTGTCACAGACTACACAAGATTTAACTTTTAATTAATTGATCATTCTTTCCCTTTGTGATGTTTTTCACATGTGCCTTAAAAAAGCCCTTCCCACCCCAGCATCATAGTCTCCTGAGTTGTTTACCAAAGATTGTAGTTTTTTTTTTTTTTTTTTTTTTTTTTTTTTTTTTTTTAAAGACACAGGGGTCTCGCTCTGTCACCTAGGCTGGAGTGCAGTGGTCATCTTGGCTCACCGCAGCCTCAACCTCCCAGGCTCAAGTGATCCTCCCACCTCAGCCTCCCAAGTAGCTGGGACTACAGGCATGCACAACCACGCCTAGTTGTGCCGGATTTTTTTTGTAGAGACGAGACCTCCCTATGTTGCCCAGGCTCGTCTGGAACTTCTGGGCTCAACTGATCCTCCTTCCTTGGACTCCCAAAGCACTGCAATTACAGGCATGAGCCATCACACTCAGCCTTAGTTTCACACTCAGTGTGATACAACAACTTACTTCTCCAAATATGAAAAACCATTTTCACCAGCATCACTCACTGCAGTCCACTTTCTCCTTAACGATCTGTGACCTACCAACTTCCAACTTACAGGGGAGTCTGTTTCTAGGCTCCCAATCGGCTCTACTGCTCTCCTCTCATCTTGTCAAGATGCCATGATAGTGTGTCTCGTTACATAGTAAGACCAACGTGCCCTCCTTATTCTTCAAAATTCTTTGGTTATTCTTATCCTTACCCTTTATATGAATTTTAGGATTCGTCTGTCAAGTTCTATCCAAAAAGCTTTTGGCAGATTCTTTTTTATTGGAATTACACTGAATTTTATGAATTAATATGGGGCAAACTGCCATATTTTAATACTGAGTCCTTTCATCTGTAAAGATGGTACCACTTTTTGTTACTTAGGTAAATTTTTATATGTTCAATAAAGTTGTGTATAGGCCAGGCATGGTGGCTCACACCTGTAATCCCAGTGCTTTGGGGGGGCCCCGGCAGGAGGATCACTTGAGCCCAAGAGTTTAAGATCAGCCTGGGCAACAGTGAGACCCAGCCTCTACAAAAAATACATAGCCAGGTGTGGTGGTGCACACTTGCAGTCTCAGCTACTCAGGAGGCTGAGGTGGGAGGATAATGTGAGATTAAGAGTTCTAGGCTGTAGGGAGCCATGATCTTGCCACCGCACTCTAGCCTGGGTGACAAAGGAAGACCATGTCTCAAAAAGAAAAAAGTTGTGTAATTTTTTCTGTAAGAGTCTTACACACATTGTTACCATGAATTTATTCCTTAGTACATTATTTATTGCTATTGTAAATGGTATCTTTCAAAAAATATTTTGTTTCTAGTATAAATGAAAGCAATAGACTTTTATATCTTACCTTGGTATCTAATTGTTGCTGAAATACATATAAGTTAACACAAAATCTAGGTTTCCTTACATTTTCTGTTAACAAATTACATCGTCTGTAAATAATAAGTTGATGTCTCCCTTTTCAATCCTTAATTCTTTTTCTGGTTTAATTATGCTGGCTAGGATCTCCAAACTGTTTTGAACAGAAGCAGTGGTTAACAGGCATCCATTTCTTACTCCTTACTTCAATGCTTCCAGTGTTTTGTGGTTAAGTATGAGGTCTGCTGTTAGGTTTCAAGAACACTTTATCAGGTTAAGAAACATCTCATCTATTCTGATTTTGATTGTTCAAAGCTTTATCATGAGCAGATGTTAAAGTTTTACCGCATGTTGTTTCTGCATCTATTGGAGATGATCTTACGAGTCTTCTCCTTTAATGATGAATTAGTGGATTTCTCCCAAGAAAAACTAACCTGGCAAATTCTAAAATTAAACAGTGCTTGCTATTCCCAGCATAAGTCCTAGTTGGTCATATTGTTATTGTATGTTAATATTTTTTCATCTATTGTTCATGGCCCGTAACTTTCCTTTCCTGTTTTCAATTATGTTACCAAAGTAACAAGGATTGCCAAGGTTACCAAAGGAGCTAAGGGTTTTTTTTTCCTTTTTCTCTTAAAAATCATTTGGGTTTGATGTTTCTTTTACACTTATTTTTTTTTCGTCTCTTTTTTTTTTTCTTTTTGTGGAGAACGGGGTCTCGCTATATTGCCCAGGCAGGTCTCGAACTCCTGGGCTCAAGCTATCCTCCCGCCTCTGCCTCCCTGAGAGCTGGGATTACAGGTGTGAGCCACTGCGCCTGGCCTGTTTCTTTTTAAGTGTCAATTTCTGTAATGGTTAAAGTTCTATTCAGGTTTTTATTACTTCTTAGGTCAGTGCATAACTTGAGGATACTGTCCGTTCCATCTATGTTTTCCAACTGTTTAGCAGAAAATGGGAATCCTTCCATTTTTTTAGGCTTTACTATATCTATAATGATGTCTGTTTTCATTAAAATAAAAAACTCTGTCCTGAAAAAGATGTGACCAGCCAGGACAACACGACAAAACCTTGTCTCTACAAAAAATTACAAAAATTAGCTGGATGTGGTGGTGTGCGCCTATAGTCCCAGCTATGCAGGAGGCTGAGGCAGGTGGATCAATTGAGCCTGGGAGGTCAAGGCTGCAGTGAGCCATGACTGCGCCACTGTACTCCAGCCTGGGTGACACAATGAGACCCTGTCTCAAAAGAAAAGAAAAAGATGTGACTCTTTTCCTAAGTCTTTTCAAAGAACAACATTTTGGTTGTATTGTTTGTTTCACTCATTCTAGCTCAATTTTGTAACCTCTTTCTTTTCTTTCTTGAGTTGGGGTCTCCCTGTGTTGCCCAGGCTGGGGTGAAGTGCCTATTCACAGGTGCCATCATAGCCCACTACAACCTCAAATTCCTGGGCTCAAGCAATCCTCCTGCCTCTCAGCCTTCCGAGTAGCTAGGACTACAGGTGTGCACCACCATGCCTGGTTACCTTTATAACTCTTTATAACTTCTGTCTACTTCCTCTGATGGATCTGTTGTTCTCTAACTTTTTCAGTTGGAAACTTAATTTTCTATTTGTTTTTCTTTACTAATACATGCATTTAGATATATAAATGCGTACACAAGTCCTGTTTAACTGCATACTACAAATTTTGATAGCGTTTGTATTTACATTCAGTTCCAAGTATTGTCTAAGTTCTATGACTTTTTTGATCCACAAGTTATAAATGTGTTTTTTTTTTTCTTAAATTTCCAAACATGGTCTGTATTTAAGTTATCTAGAATTGGTTGCAGCTTACTCTGTGGTATATATATGGTCATTATTTTATGTATTCTTGAAAAGGATAGGTATTCTCTAATTTTAGTGCAAGACTACATTTGTTCACTAAATGTATTATAGCTAGTGACTAAATCTAGTTAGTTGATTGTGTCATTCCAAACATATTTTTGCTGATTTTTGGTCTGCTCCAACTATCAATTGAGGGAGGGATGTTAACATCTCCCAAACTGATTGGAGGTAAATTCTTCTTATAATTAGGTAAATGTTTACATTATTTAATGTGAGGCTACATTGTTACAATTAGTATATATTTCCAGAGAATTGTGACTTTCAGTATTATGTAACAACAGTCCTTATGTTTCCTAATACTTTTGGCCTAAAGAGTATTTTGTCTGGTATTAATACAGCCACATCAGCTTTCTTTTGGTTAACATTTACCTGGTATACGTATTTTTTAGTCCTTTTGCTTTTCCTGCATCCTATCTTTTCAATATAACTCTTGAAATTGTTATACTGGCCCATAAGCCACTGGGCGCAGTGCTATATTTCCAGCACTTTGCGAGGCCGAGGCGGGTGCATTCACCTGAGGTCAGGAGTTCGAGACCAGCCTGGCCAACATGGTGAAACCCCGTCTCTACTAAAAATTAAAAAAAAAATTAAAAAAATAAAAATTAGCTAGGCATGGTGGTGCGTGCCTATAATCCCAGCTACACTAGAGGCTGAGGCAGAAAAAAATTAAAAAAATAAAAATTAGCTAGGCATGGTGGTGTGTGCCTATAATCCCAGCTACACTAGAGGCTGAGGCAGGAGAACTGCTTAAACCCAGGAGGCAGAAGCTGCAGTGAGCCAAACCCAGGAGGCAGAAGCTGCATTGTGCCACTGCACTCCTGCCTGGGCAATAGAGCAAGACTCCATCTTGGGGGGCAGGGGAAAGAATACATATATAACTCTTACAAATAAGACAGTTAAATTTTAAAACCCAATCCATCTCAGAACCTTTTTCTTTTTTTTTTTTTTGAGATGGAGTCTCGCTCTGTCGCCCAGGGGAGTGCAGTGGCGTGATCTCGGCTCACTGCAAGCTCCGCCTCCCGGGTTCACGCTGTTCTCCTGCCTCAGCCTCCCGAGTAGCTAGGACTACAGGCGCCCGCCACCACGCCTGGCTAATTTTTTGTATTTTTAGTAGAGATGGGGTTTCACTGTGTTAGCCAGGATGGTCTCGATCTCCTGACCTTGTGATCTGCCCACCTAGGCCTCCCAAAGTGCTGGGATTACAGGCGTGAGCCACCGCACCTGGTCAAAGAACCTTTTTCTTGTCATGTGAGTTTGTATACTGCTCTGATTTATAGCTTACTTTTAATTTTCAGCATTTAAGAATTTTCCTTTTGCTCTTCTGACTTTCACTGTACCTTTTATTACACTGTGTCCTGTGTTTCTAAGTGTTTCCATAGGGAAGATATTCATTTCACATTCAGAAAACCGGGGCTTCAAGAGACAGTGATTTGCCCAAGGCACTGAGTCTAAGTAGTGCACCCTAATATTTTCACATAAGGAGACAGTTCCTTGCCCTCACCTCAGCCTCACAATGGTGTCCTATTAACAAGAGTGACACTCAGAGTTAGAGAGTAAAGTGCCAATGGGCACATTTTCAGAAAAAGTCCATTTTCGATGCTTGAACAGAAGCTTCACTACAGCACACACAGCAGCGCAAGGAGCCTGGAGTCCTGTGTGTCACAAGGATCCCGCCCAGCCCAGCCTCGGGGCCCCACCGTCACCTGTCTCCTGCCCTCCAGGGTGAAGAGCTCACTGATCTTCTTCTGCTTGTAGACATCATTCTTCTCCAGCAGTTTTTTGTGCAGCCAGTCGGGGTGTTTGACACGTGGCACTGGGTTCTTTACCTGTGTGAGGCCAACACCCATCAGAGAGAGACCCTTGTCTAACTGCACAGTTTTTAGCCCCACAGCCTGTGCCACTGACCCCGCCCTTACCTGCTGCAGGGCCGCAGGGATGGTGATGATCTTCTGGATGGCGCTTCCCAGCCGCTCAATGTAGTAGTCCCAATCCAGAATCTGCATGTGCAGGAAACGGGCACAGAGAACAGCAGGTGGCAGCAGCCAAGAGTGGGGCTCACTTCATGCTGAGCACAGGGCTAACCACTGTGTCTTATTTAATCCTCTCAGAAACTCTATGATGAAAGGTGCCCATTGCACAGCAGAGGACACCAAGGCAGGGAGCTTCACTGACTCCTCTAGATCACAGAGCTAGTAGGTGGCTGAGCCAACACCCCTGGCCTTAGTCCATCCAACAGAACAGCTAAAGGGCCCCAGGCACTTCATGTTTTCAGTTTTGCCCTAAAGGGTTATTAGGTGCTCACCTATTACTTATCAGAAAGGAGGAAGTCAAGAGTGAAGACGCCAGACAAAAAACATAATCCAACTCAGACATATTCTGCTCTGTCTAGCTTTCCTTGTAAACTTTTAAGAGTAGAGAACGCAACTGGCACTCACTGCTCGAATATCAAAGTCTTGAAGGGAAGAGCTCTTGAGCCATTTCCGGAGAAAGTGCTTCCTCACCGTGGGCTCTGCTTGGAAAATGGCAAGTGGGATGGCCCTGGGTAAGGAAGACAGGCACACAGCTCAGTAACAGTGAAAATCACCCAAAATCTGATCCTAACTCTTATCAAATGAACATGGAAATAAGGACGTGTAACAGCTGTTCACAAACATCAATGTATACATCTGCGTGCATATGTATGCACAAACATGCCTACAGGTTCCTCGGGGAGTAACACGTGCGTGTGTATGTGTAAACACGTGCGTGTGTGCACGTAAACATGTCTACATGTTCCTCACAGCGTAACCATGGGCATGCATATACATAAACACATGCGTGTGTGTAGACATGTCTGCGTTTCTCATTGAGTAACCACGTGCATGCGTACAGGCAAACACGTGCATGTTCATAACTATGTCTACATGTTTCTCACGGCATAACCATGTGCATGCACATACATAAACGCATGCGTGCGTAAACATGTCTACGTTTCTGAGTAACCACGCGCGTGCGTATAGGCAAAGACATGCGTGTGTGCGTAAACATGTCTGCGTTTCTCACTGAGTAACCACGTGCATGCATACAGGCAAATGTGCACGTTCATAACCATGTCTACATGTTCCTTGCTGAGTAACACACAGAAGACTCAGGCTGCTTTCTAGAAAGAATGAGCCTGTTTTCATGTCACTAGCAAAGCAACTGGCAACCGTCAGTGCTTCCCTTTCACTGGAGGAAACATCTGTGGTGAATACTGCAAACATAAGGAGACCTAAAGAAGACACGCACACTATGATCCACTCGGCTCCATCAAGCTTCAACACTTGGCCACTCTGACTTCCTGTGTGAGACGATTAGAGTGAAGCCCTGTGTGACCCCAACCTATCCCCTCCTCACACAGAAGTAAAGACAACCCTTATTCTGGTGTTCATCAACCCCATGCAGGCATTTGTACTGGTCCTATTTGTATATAACCACCAAAAAAAAAAAAAAGAGCAGTTTCCATGTTTTTAAGTTTTACATACACGGAGGCATAAGGGTCTTCCTTCAACCTGATTTTTGCTTTTTTCTCCAACGTGGTTTCAAACTGTCAGTGTTGTAACCTGTAGCTGCAATTCAACCCTTTGAACTCTGGTATAGTGTATCTCATTCCCTACAAAATGGCAATTATCCATTTCTGGTTGATGGACACTTATGCCATCCCCAAACTTGGTGTTAAACACAGCCCAAATCTGTAAGGAACCCCTTACCTCTCCGTGACAGGGCAGCCCTCACCTCTCTGTGACGGGGGGAGCCCTCACCTGTCCGTGATGGAGGGAGCCCTCACCTGTCCGTGATGGGAGGAGCCCTCACCTCTCCGTGATGGGGGGAGCCCTCACCTCTCCGTGACAGGGGAGCCCTCGGGCTTGCGGGAGATGATGTAGCGGCAACTCAGCCCTGCATCCTTGACCATCTGGTCTCCCAGGAACTCGGCCAGGCGCTTTGCTGTGCTGATGGATGTAGACTTCTGCTCCCCGTAATCTTCCAGCTTCCGAGACATGGAACGGTTCTCAGAGATGAGCTCGAATAGCTCAGAGTCAGGCATGTTGGCTGCCTAGAGAAAGACAATGGGTAAAACACTGCAGAAATCAAGGGGCAGAGTCTGGGCTCACCCTGGACTGTGCTCCTCTAGGCCATGCCCTTCTCTAGCCTGAGACGCAGAAGGCTGCAATTTCAAGAGCTCTCTAATATGCCTGTGTGGCAATACTTTAAAACACACACACACGCACAAAACTTTAGCTTTTATATTTTTTTGAGACAGAGTCTCATTCTGTCACCCAGGCTGGAGTGCAGTGGTGCAATCTCAGCTCACTAAAACCTCCCCTCCAGGGTTCAAGAGATTCTCGTGCCTCAGCTTCCCAAGTAGCTGAGATTACAGGCACGTGCCATCACATCCAGCTAATTTTTGTATTTTTAGTAGAGAAAGGGTTTTGCCATGTTGGCCAGGCTGGTTTCCAACTCCTGACCTCAAGCGGTCTGCCCGCCAAGGCCTCCCAAGTGCTGGGATTACAGGCATGAGCCACCACACCTGGCTTGGCTTTTATTTTATTAAACTGTGCACAAAATATCAAGAAGAATTTACTGAAGAGCACCAAGGCTGCAGAAAAGGATGTTGCTCGGCCTAAGACAGGAAGTTTTTCTCCTTGAAAGGAAGAGAAAGAAGGGGCAGGAAGAGCCAGAAGAGAGGAAAGAGAAACTCCGGCCGGCTGGAGAGTGGCCTGAGCAGTGGAGGCCTGAGCAGTTCCAGTGTGGCACCCACATCCAGCTGGAGCTGTGCTTTGCACACATGTTCCTGACCACAGGCCCCCCACATCCTGTAAGGGGTGCTGGGCTCATGAATATTCTGTGTGATACCCTGGTGCTCCTTTGCTCGTGTGTTTCACTCTATACAAGACAATATGCCAAGAAACAGAAGCCCACACAGCAAAGCAAGCCAGGAAAGCACTGCAGAGTGTTCCAGTATTCCTTCTGCCCAAGACGCCTGTGCCTGGGAAACATATGCACCGAGATATCTCGTTCAATGCAACACCATTGATAACAATGGAAATGTGAAACCTATCTGGTAGTAAATAATCGTGGACTAGTTACGTAAATTAAGGTATGTAAACTGTCAAAATGTTATGTAGCCTGAAAAATATAAAAAATACAAAGTAACATAGAAATAAACAAATATCCCAGGCTGGAGTGCAGTGGTGCAGTCACGGCTCACTGTGGCCTCTACTTCCTGGTCTCAAGTGATCCTCCCAAGTAGCTGGAACCACAGGCACGCATCACCATGCCAGGCTTATCACGCTATTTAGAAAAACGTTTCCCTCAGAGTTGTGTCCCTGGATGCAGAAGTTGAGGGGAACTCCAAGGGGGTAATCGTGCTCAGGAGGTCTTGGGATTTCATTAGGACTGGCCCTGTGTTCTTCGGTCACCTTGGTCTCCAGGAGCCCAGGAAGCACGGGGTCCCCTTCTTGCTTCATCCTTCATCCCTCAGAGCAGGTGAGGGTGGAGGGTAGGCCTTTACCTTGCTGTACAGCACGTCCAGCCAGTAGTCAGCCACCTTGGCTACAGAGCCATACACCTCTTCCAGCGTGCTGCCCTTGAGGAAGGCCTCAAACACCGAGGATTGGAAGATCTTAATCAGCTGCAGTTCCCCGCGGCGTTTGACCTCAAAGCCCTTGAGCTCAGCCAGAGAACCGTCTTCATTGAACACAGCATACCTGAAAAAAAAAAAAGGCAAGCACAGCAGTGGCAAGGAGCGCTGGGGAGCCACCAGCTGTGCCTCATCCTCTCTGCCCGCCTCTTCCCTTTCCAACCCTCCACCTGTCATCCACCAGGCAGCAAACGTCTCTCTCCCTTAGGCCACTGCTTCTCTAAAAGGAAAATGGCTGAAGGGCCTGCAGCCACAGAGCCAGAATACAGCAGGCGGGCAGACAGAGCTGGTGCAAACGGAATCAGTAAGATCACAAGAACCCAGGTCTGTTTCTGTCCTGGCTCCTGATCCAACCTCCTTTCTGGGCTAAATTTAATCTATCTCAATCCATGTCCTTTCTAAAGCACAAAAGCTATGAGAGTCCCACCTCTTCTTCAATTTCTTGCCTTCTTCCTTGGAGGCTGGAAGAATCATGGCAAGGTAGGGCCCATCAACCTCAAAAAAGATGCTGTTCTCTGAGCGGGTGACGTAGGTGAGTGAGGACGGCTCAGCCAGCTCCTGGTACTGGTCATTGGTGAAGCCTTCCTGAGAAACAAGAGTGAAGAGGGGGCAGCTTCACTCATGATGGCCCAAACCTGGAAACCACCTGGTGTCCCTCCAGGAGTGGATGGATTGACAAACCGAGGCTTTTCCACATAACTAACACGACTTGGCAGCAGGAAGGAAGGAAGTTCTGATGCATGCAACCAAGTGGTGAAACTCAGGTGTATCTGTTAGGTCCAAGAAGCCAGACCCAAAATGCTACAGGCCGTATGCTTCCCTTTACATGACATTTTCGACAAAGCAAAATTATAGTACAAAAAACACATTGTGGGTTGCCAGGGTTTCCGGGTAGGGAGAGGATTTGCTGACAAAGGGGTTGCAGCTGTTTTGTGTTGCTTTGTGGTGCTGGACACACACACTATGCACTTGTCCAAACCCACAGGGCTGTACGCTACAGAGTGAACGTCACTGTGTGCAAATTACAAGCCATCCAGCCATGGTGCTGGGATCCCAAGAGGGGTGCAGACTGGGCCAAATGAGCCCAACAGCACTGTGGACATACAGCAGAACATGCCAACAGAGTGGGGAGGAAGGAGCTGCCCCGTGAACTCTGCTGACTGGACAGGGTAAGGCTGAAAACAAAAGTAACTATCTACAAATGCTGTACAGTGGCTGGTGAAATTATTTCTCATGGGACACAAGTCTGTTAGCAATTCTAAAACTACTTTACATGGACTCTAGGATTGAACAAACACATATATTGAGAAATTCGAAACAGGTTTATCACTGAAGGAGAAAGAAGTCACTAATAAGAAAGGGGCAGACTCATGTGTTTAAATGCATCCATGCAGACAGACAGACACAGAAATAAACAGCTCTGTGTGCGTGCATTACTAGAGACATACTTCCTGGCTGCCTCCACTATGAGAGACTGGAAGCTATGACACTCCCAGGAACAGTGAGCACAGCAAGCACCCCAACTCGGGTTTTTACATCATTCTTCTCGGAGAACTGGCTGACTCCAGGTTGGAGCAGGGAAAATACAAGATGAGGCTGGTGGACCTTACAGTACCAAGAAGTAGGAAAGTGCTCCAGAAACAAAGACCAGAAGAGGGCGTGTCCCAAGAACACGCCACAAACCAGGAGGCCCCAGTGGCCCAAGGGGAACACGTGGAGCAGGAAGCCACTCCGGTCCTATGAACAATAACCCTGGGATGTCCACTCTGATCCGCAAATCCACACTGATGTCAATAAGCAGACAAATAAACGAGAACAAATGGAAGAGAAGGATAGCAACGCTTCCCTACAGGATCCCAATTGATACAGTAGAAGGAATGAAGGAAACAGACAATCGCCAGAGAAAAACCACGACAGGAAACCTCAGGCGTAACTGCTGCAGGTGCGGCCCACCAGCAAACACAGCCCATCAGCAACGCTAACACAGTGGGCAGAAGCTTATGGAGCAGCTGCAGATACACTGTCTCGAAGCACCTGCTCCACGATATTTATTTGCTGCTGTGATGGCTCTAATACAGGTCCAGAAACTCTGACAGCCCTCCTCCAGGGACGCTTATTCCTCCCCACTGGGTGTGTATTTACGACTGAAGAGCCGTATAGGAGGGGGCACAGGAGCGCCACAGTAAGGCCTGCAGAAGCCCCTCAGGCAGGAGACTAAGCCGTCCCCACAACACACCCACACTCCCACACCACCACAAACCAACATGATGCGTGTGAGAACGTGGGGAGGGTGTCGCACCTGTGGAGCTCCTCCAAAAACCCAAATCACCTCAGTCTAGTCACGAGAAACAACAGACAACCCCTGATCAAGGGACAGCCAACCATCGCCTGGCCGGCACCACCAGAGGGGGAGGTCGTGACACGAGGACGGACCGGGACAGGACAACTCGGCGCCACGTGGGTCCTTGCTGGGATCCTGGGAGAGAAGAGGGGCTGTGGTGGGAAATGGGAAATCCAGGTGAGGCCTGCAGTGCAGTTACTGGGGCACAGACATAGGTTTCTTAGTTTTGACAAGCGCACCGTGGTTTATGCGAGGTCAGCATTAGGGGAAGCAGGTTGAAGGGGATACAGAAATTCTCTGTACTATTTCTGTAATTTCCTGTAAGTTTAAAATTATTTCAAAATAAAAAGTTAAAAGCAAAAAGTTCTGGGAGCTATGCTGAAAGAGAAAGGAGTGGAATCACTTGATACCTTCTGACCATGGTCTTCAGGCTATAGAAAAGCAATGTGAGCAGTGCTGGGTGCCAGGAAGGCATGCACTGTGAGGTGCTGCAGAGCCAGTGACATCAGGGCACTGACGCCAGGCCAGCCAGAGCTTCAGGACCAGAGGCCCCAGACTCACCTTGACCATGATGTTCAACATGGCGCCTGGGTAGGAGATGGTCACTTTGGGCTTCTTCACATTAGTCGTCTTGAAGACAAAATTTTCTGGGAAGCTGTTGGGCAGGACGCACCATATTCCATCTGTGTCCAGCTCTAAGGGCCTCCTTCAGAGAAAGAGAGGAGCAAGGTCGTGAGTTCCCCTTTCCTTCCCGCCCAGTGTGTGACCTCCAGCCTTCCCTCCTTCCTTCCTGCCCATGCTTGCCCCCAGGACCTGCTCCCAGCCCCATGGCTCCCCTTCTGCACTCACCCAATCTGCTCGATCAGCTCCCGTGCCTGGGTGATGATGTTGGCCCCTGTGAAGCAGACGATGCCAGCCATCTCCATGGAGTACCAGCGAGCCCTGAGAGGACACCACAAACTGGTGGGTGGGGCTGATATGGCTCCTCCAGGGGGTATCAGAGGCAGTGAGGAGTGGGGAGGAGGAAAGGAGAGATGCGACAGGGACAAGGGAAGCAGCCAAATGTGCGTGTACCAGGACAGAACTAAGGTGGAATCTGGCTCTGCCCGAGGACACTTCTCTGTCCCCACCTTGGTGCCCAGCATAGCTCAGGAAGGATCTGGAAGGGTGCAGTATGTGCCACTGCGTCCATCCGTTCAGGACTCCAGCCTCAGCAGGACTCTTAATACCACCCAGACCCATTCACGCCTTCTCTACTCTCTTCACACCTCCTCCCAAGCCCCATTCTCACCTCCAGCTTCTCAGAGAAAGCCCAGGCCTAGCTGCCAGGCCCAACCCTCCTCCAGCCTGGGTCCCAGCCCTGCTGTCAGCTGTCCCACCCTCCCCTCCCAGCACCAGCCCCATGCCCCTTGTCAGTTGCTTCTCTGCCCCTCCCGGACACGCAGACATGCTGTGAAGCAACTGCCCGACACTCTGCAAGTCCCTGAGTGAGGATCCACGCTGGGAGACATAAATACGCTGGAAAATGGCAAGTCACGTCTCCAGCCCATGATGCAGAGACACATACACCCCACAGCACGCATCACTCATGGACACCCAGACCCTCAAAGTCAGCGTGGCCTCCACTCTCTTCAACCTCCCAGCCCCACCCCAGCCCAAAGCCTTCTCCCTCCAACATTCCTTGAATCAGATGAACGGCCCTCCATGCACAGCAGCCTACACCTGAAGCTGCCCTAAACGTGGACTCATCCATTCCTCCCATAAGCCTCTCCCGGGCCCGGGCCCACCTACCCCTTGCGCATGACATAGCCATAGAAGGAGTTCAGGATGCACTTGTGGGCCAGCTGCAGCGAGTCATACAGCACCTCCATGTTCTTGCAGCGCTTCACCTCAGCCGCGTCGCCCACCTCCACGGCCGCCGAGAGCTTCTTTTTCCACACCTGAGAAGCACATGAACATGGAGCACCTCACAGATTCTTCCATTTCACATTCTACAAAGTCAATAGCCCAGGTTTTTAGTATTTTGAAAATTTTCAAATCTATAGAAAACCTAAAAAACCAGTACAATGAAGAGTGTACATTCTTCTCCTAGACTGGCCAACTGTCAATATTTTGTCACACTTCCTTTATTCTGTCTCTCTGTGTTGACAGAATCATTTGAACATTGTAGATTTCACGGTCTGACATCCTAAACGCTTCAGCACACTTTCTAGGGAACAAGAGCTACTCGGGGGTGCCTGGTAACATCAATCAAGAAAGAAATGCAGCTAAGACCACAGATGTCTCATCAAATTCCCCACCCAACATGAGAAAAGGTTTTTAAAGGCTGGGTATTTAAGGAACAAAAGCAAATTCCTTAAGATAATTACTGAGTGCCTAGTATGTGCCAGGAACTCCATTGTACTCTGAAGCACGAGACAGTCACTCCACTTTTGGTGCTTATTTGATGAGGGAGACAGATGAACAAGTAATTTAGCAATTGCTTAATTAAAATAAAGTGAGATAGTAAGGCAGCTCCTTAAAAGGTAAATGTAGCATTAGCATATGACCCAACAACTCTACTGCTGGGTACATATCCAAAATCACCAAAAGCAGAGACCTGAAGACGCACTTGCAGCCCATGTTGAAACCAGGATTGCTCACGACAGCCAAAAGGTGGAAGCAACCCAAGTGAACGTCGGTGTATGAAGGATAGACAAAATGTGACAAATCCACACAATGAAATATTATTCAGCCATTTACAAAAATACAGTACAGATACACGCTGTATGTTGATAAACCTTGAAAACATCATACTAAGACTGGGCGCGGTGGCTCACGCCTGTAATCCCAGCCCTGTGGGAGGCTGGGGTGGATAGATGACCTGAGTTCAGGACTTTGAGACCAGCCTTGGCAACATGGTGAAACCCCGTCTCTACCAAACATACAACGATCAGGCGTGATGGTACGCCTGTGGTCCCAGGAACTGGGGAGGCTGAGGCGGGAGGATCACTTGAGCCTGGGAGGTGGAGGCTGCAGTGAGCCAAGGTCACACCACTGTGCTCCAACCTTGGTGACAGAGTGAGACCCCGTCTCCAAAAAAGAACGCATCATGCTAAGTGAAAAAGCCGGTCACAAAGATACAAATACTGCACGGTTCACTTACATGACATCCCTAGAGTCATGGAATTCAGAGACAGAAAGTGGAATGGGGGTCACTAGGGGCCAGGGAGGAGGTGGGGAGCTACTGTTTAATGGAGATAAGAGTTTCCATTTGAGAAGGCGAAGAATTCTGGAGGTAGATGGTGGTGATAGTTGCACAACAGTGTGAATATGCTTCATGCCCCTGAACTGAGCACTTAAAAACACTAAATGTCATATTATGTCCGCCTTACCATTATAAAAAAGAACATGTGACGATGAGTTCAGCAGGGCAGTGCAGGATGCCAGGGGGCCGCACAGCAGGGGCCGTGCTGAGTCTACAGTGAAGGTCTCTCAGAAAAAAAATGGCTCAGTCTGATCAGATATAAAATAATGACCCGTTGATATCAAAACAGAGGTGTTGCTATGCATTTTCCATGTTCCTACCGGATGAAATACATCAGTTAAACACGAGGGGCCAGATGGTGAATACCATAGATGAGAAGGCCTTAGAGTTTCTCGGAACTCCTTACCTCCCATGACAGCGGGAAAGAGATAAACAATAGGCGAAGGCAGTTGGGTTTGTAAAACTTGAGGTACTCAAATGGCCAGCCAGCTGTAGCTTGCTGACCCCTGCTCTAAATAATCACTTTAGAAATCATCCTTTAGAGTCCTTCTGAGGCCTCAGACCAGGGTGGATGATGGTCTGCGTCCTTCGTGGCCATAAACTCTTCCAAGTCAAAAACAATTGCACGTTACCATCCGAGTGCAAGTGCCTGCTCAGAGGATCCCAGGCAAGGAGCCAAGAGTGCCCACTTCATGAGCCGACCGAAACTGCCCTCACAGAGGCCAAAGCTTGCAGCCCCTCAGAGCTCACCTTGTGGAGCCCTTTGAACTCGTAACGCCTGTCCCGGAAGGCACGCACGGTGTCCACGTAGAAGGAGTTTTCCCGCTGGCAGATGGTGGTGAGACGCTCTTCCACCTTGGTGATGTGGATCTTCTTGTAGGCTTTCCGGCAGTAATCTAAGCACGACGGAGACGGGCAGAGCAGGTGGGAGAGATCTCCCAGAGCAGAGGGAGCCAGGGCACAGGGGTGCTGAAGAACATGGCTTCTACGTCACCACAAAGGAGCAACAGCTCAGATACACTGCTAGTTTCTCATACCGAAAAAGGTGGGCGGGCATGGTGGCTCACACCTGTAATCCCAGCACTTTGGGAGGCCGAGGCAGGCGGATCACTTGAGCCCAGGAGTTTGAGACCAGCCTAGGCAACATGGCAAGACCCCATCTCTACAAAAAATACAAAAAATTAGCTAGGCATGGTGGTGCACACCTGTAGTCCCAGCTACTTAGGAGGCTGAGATGGGAGGATTGCCGGTGCCTGGGAGGTTGAGGCTGCAGTGAGCCAAGATCACACCACTGCATTCCAGCCTGGGTGACAGAGTGAGACCTCATTTCAAAAAAAAAAAAAAAGAAGAAGAAAGAAATAGGACAGCCCAGGGGTAGGAACAGGCCAAATACCCCAAGACCACAGAGCAGCAGTGTCTAACACTTGCAGACGGGGAAGCAAATAAAGGACCCTGCAGTGACAGCACAGCTTACAGTGACCTAGAGCAGCTTCTGGTCTGCTGTGACAACACCTCTGGGGCCCCAGCTGGGATGGACCAACGCAGCCCAGTAAGAACAGAAAGTGGGAGCAGGAGCCACATCTTTACAGCCGTGACCATGCCCAGGCACTCACCCGCCAGCCTTCTCTTCTCGTATTTCGCCTGTTCCTCGCGGGACAGTTCATGAAAGGCCCGAGCTGGCCCCTCTGGGAACAAGGGGGGGAACTTCTCTGACTCCAGCTGGTGCTGGATCCGATGGTATTCGCTGCGACTGGCTGGCACTGGAAGGAGGCAATGGGGGCAAGTTCAAAAGGAGGCACAGACACACCGGCTTCCCACCGAGTGGAGAAAGGCAGCCGACACTCACCCACCCGTTTCCCACCGAGTGCCCACCCAGGCGGCCGACACTCACTGAACTCGCCCCTCCACTGCCAGGCCATCTTCCGCTGGCAGTTTGCTCCAGGCTTATTGAAGTCACAGGCAGCACAGGTGGCTTCGTCCACCATGGCAGAGGGCTGGGAGGGGTGAGAAAGCACTTAGGGCTGGGCAGAGAGAGCTCCGACTCTGACACGGGAAGTAAAGTCTCACCTGCAGGCGGTTGGTCAGGATGATGTTGGGGTACATGGCCCCCACGTCCAGGTGGTAGATGAGTGGACACTCGATGCGGCTGGGAACGTCCTTCAGGGAGGCAAGCTTGCTCTTAATCTCATCACACACCTGCAGAGAAAGCGAAACTCAGTCGAGGCTGGTGACCAAGCTTGCCTCGTGTGCAGTTCACCAACCCCTTTTAGACATTCAGGAGAGGAAAAAGCTGAAAAATATATAAATAGAGCAAAAACTAGCCAGAAGAAAAAAGTTAAGAAGGGTTGCCATCATTTCTATGAAATACATTAAATTTGGTGGAGTCATTAGAAAATTACTTGAACACTAAACTCTCCTTAGTATTAAAAAAAATCCTTAGGCCAGGTGCAGTAGTTCATGCTTGTAATCCTAGCACTTTCGGAGACCGAGGCCAGAGGATCACTTGAGCCCAGGAGTTCGAGACCAGCCTGAGCAACACAGTGGGACCCCCCCGTCTCTATAAAAAATAAAAAATTAGCCGTGTGTGGCGGTGGCACCTGTAGTCCCAGCTACTCGGAACGCTGGGGTGGAAGAATCGCTTGAGCCCGTGAGGTCAAGGCTGTAGTGAGCCCAGATTGCACCACTGCACTCCAGCCTGGGCAACAGAGCCAGATCCTGTTTCAGAAAAAAAAAAAGAAAAAGAAAAATCCTTAAAACCCTCCAAAGTAGTAAAAATAGAAAACACACCTAAAATTTTAAGAAAAAAGTGATTACAAGGAATAACATCTATTCCATAGAACAGGAAATACCACAACAGTAACACCTATTGTTTCTACTTGAATTACAGATAAACCAATCAGCCGGGGAAGAGCCTCCACTGCACCCTTCTATGCCCAGTAACGGCGTGTTCTGAAAGGCTGTCCAGTCAAGAAGGGGAGGATGGGCTGGGACAAGTGAATGGCCAAGTTTCCATGGTGGGGACACCACCTGGACATGCCCCACGTGGCTGTGAGCCCCTGCTGACATCCCCCCAGCCACCCTCCGCCCAACAGGTGACCCTTCAGGGACACAAAGGCGATCCTGGGCTTCCCTTTCAAGGGCACTTGCGAGGACTTAGGAATCGCTAACAGGACAATGTCATCTACAGAGCTCCCTTCCTCACTCACCAGGGAGCCCGGCGTCCTCACATCTACAGAGCTCTCTTCCTCACTCACCAGGGAGCCCGGCGTCCTCACATCTACAGAGCTCTCTTCCTCACTCACCAGGGAGCCCGGCGTCCTCACATCTACAGAGCTCTCTTCCTCACTCACCAGGGAGCCTGGCATCCTCACATCTACCACACCTCCAGCCTCACTCTACCTGCCCATCTCACTGTTTCTTAAAGACTTTAAATATCTGCTTCTAGGTCGGGCGCGGTGGCTCACGCCTGTAATCCCAGCACTTTGGGAGGCCGAGCGGGCAGATCAGCTGAGGTCGGGAGTTCGAGACCAGCCTGGCCAACATGGAGAAACCCTGTCTCTACTAAAAATACAAAAAAAAATTACCCAGGCGTGGTGGCAAGCACCTGTTATCCCAGCTACTCAGGAGGCTGAGGCAGGAGAATCTCTTGAACCCAGGAGGCAGAGGTTGCGGTGAGCCGAGATCATGCCATTGCACTCCAGCCTGGGCAACAAGAGTGAAACTCTGTCTCAGATTCTGAGACGTCTCGCCACCACGCCTGGGTAATTTTTTTTTGTATTCTTAGTAGAGACGGGGTTTCTCCATGTTGGCCAGGCTGGTCTCAAACTCCTGACCTCAGGTGATCCACCCGCCTCAGCCTCCCAAAATGCTGGGATTCCAGGCTGCCCAGGCTGGAGTGTAGTGGAGCGATCTCGGCTCACTGCAAGCTCCACCTCCCAGGTTCTTGCTATTCTCCTGCCTCAGCCTCCCGAGTAGCTGGGACTACAGGTGCCCGCCACCACGCCTGGCTAATTTTTTAATATTTTTTTAGTAGAGACGGGGTTTCACCGTGTTAGCCAGGATGGTCTCAATCTCCTGACCTCGTGATCCACCTCGGCCTCCCAAAGTCCTGGAATTACAGGCGTGAGCCACCGTGCCCGGCCATGGCCGACATTCTTTAACTCCTATTTGTTATTCAGACAAGGCTCTCTTCCTGATCGGTTCATAAGAGTTCCCTGAAGTATAATAATGGATGTGGCTGACAATAGCCAAACAGTGCTTCACAGCTTGCCAAGAGTGTACACATATTCTTGTTTAAATTTTGACTAGTGAATCTATTACAAGATGTTTCTTGAGGGCAGGCACAGTGGCTCACACCTGTAATCCCAGCACTTTGGGAGGCTGAGGTGGGCAGATCACTTACAGTCAGGAGTTCGAAAGCAGCCTGGCCAACGTGGTGAAACCTCATCTCTACTAAAAATACAAAAATTGGCCAGGCATGGTGGTGGGCACCTGTAATCCCAGCTACTCAGGAGGCTGAGACAGGAGAATCGCTTGAACCCAGGAGGCAAAGGTTGCAGTAAGCCGAGATCATGCCATTGCACTCCAGTGTGGGTGACAGAGCAAGACTCCGTCTCAAAAAAAAAAAAAAAAAAAAAAAAAAAGTTTCTTGGCATCAATGTGAAAACTGTAAAAAACTCTAAACCAGCATCCTCACTGAACATGATGTAGTGCTGCATAGTGCCTGACATAAAGACCTGAGATAGGCCAGGCGCGGTGCCTCACACCTGTAATCCCAGCACTTTGGGAGGCTAAGGCAGGCGGATCACAAGGTCAGGAGTTCAAGAACAGACTGGACAACATGGTGAAACCCTGTCTCTACTAAAAATACAAAAACTAGCCAGGTGTGGTGGCGGATGCCTGTAATCCCAGCTACTGGGGAGCCTGAGGCAAGAGAATTGCTTGAACCCGGGAGGCAGAGGTTGCAGTGAGCCAAGCTCATGCCATTGCACTCCAGCCCAGGCCAACAACAGCGAGACTCCATCTCAAAACGGGGAAAAAAAAAAAAAAAAGACCTGAGATGTGCCACATCCTGAGGAACAGGGATCAGAGAAGAACTGGTGTCTCCCTCTCCAGTCACATAACACACTTTGTAAGTGTGCTTTCTAACCATTATGTAAACAGATTTTACAGTCACTAATCCTGTCATTTGTAGGAATTTACTGTCATTTTTAAGTCTCAACAACAAAAAGTAAATAAAATTTAGAACCTCCAATGGCTCCCCAGTGCCTATAAAATAAAGTCCTAATGCCTTAAAACAGGACACGGGATACATCCCACCAGGACCCACCTTCCATGTTACTGCATTTCAGGAGCAGCTCACACCCTACCTCTCATGAAGCCCTCCGACCTTGTGACAGCATCACACGTCACAACCATGACTGCCCTGTCCCACCAGAGACCCTGTGTCATCCGTCCACAGCACCACACGCAGCAGGTGCACAATAAATGTGCTGCTGAAAGACGTGGTCTGTGAAGAAGGCGCCAAACACAGACTGGCTCTTCCTGCCTCCCTGATGGTTACCTCTTCAAAGTTGGTGACTTGCTCCACAGGCACTTTCTCCTCTTCCTCAAGGGCGTGGCGCAAGGTCTTCTCAACCCGCTGCAGCAGGAAGTCAAAGGCAGCAGGATTCTAGCACAACAGTGAGACGACGGGGTCAGAGGGGAAACACACCCACACTAGCCTGCCTCAGGTTTGACGCTGTGGCTGCACGTGGCAGGTTGTGCCCGAGAAAGCTCCAGAAGGACTCATGTGCACACTCTGCAGTGCACTGCCCTAAAAAAGCCCCAGGGGGTGCTGGGCCAGAGAAGCCACACCCGGTGAGGGGCCGTGGGACAGGATGGGGAGAAGGGGCTTTATTTCAGCCCCTGCAGCTTCTGGGTCCTACCACAGCACAAGAGTGGGAAGAATCTGAATCCCAGGGAAGAAGCACACCATCCTAAACCGGCAAGGGATATCGCTGCGGAAAACCCCAGACTCGAGGGCCTCCACGTGGCCCCCGACGTAGGTCTCAGAGTCCAGCACGTGTCCGTCGTCCGTCAGCTTATTGAACTCCTGCTCTTGCTTGTTGGGGAAGATGATGTTGGCGTGGAAGGCCTGCACCATCAGCAAGGCCTCACATAGCGTGCCAGAGCCCTTCCGCAGCACCTGCAAGAGAAACCAAGGCTTCCAGCCAAAAGCAATACCAAAGGCCCTGACTTGCAGGCAAAGTCCAGGAACCTAAGCTGAACTTCAGTGTGAAAGGAGAGAAAACCTCGTGGTAAATGGCTGCAAATTCTGCCTCCTGTGGTTTCTTCCTCACACCAGGGCCAGAGAATTCCCAAAGGACATCCCTGACGTCACACACCAGAATTCTACTGCCGCCTCTGGTGCCAGCACTCCTGGGACATCCACCTCCATTCAGCTCCAGTGCATTTGGAATGGGGCAAGGGCTGAGGAGGCCAGGGTGCCGACAGGACAGATAATGCTCACCTCGTCGGGCTCCATGGGAATAATGGTGCACAGAGCAAAGATGAATGGGTGGACGTACTTCATGTACAGGTAGTAAGTGGCGACAGCATCTGACACAGAATACGTGGCCAGAGTCTGAGGAGAGAACGCCAGAGAGCAGGGCCATCAAAATCAAGAGCCCAGGGTCAAGTGTGAAGCACAGAAAGCAAAGCCTGGCCTGACCAGCCTGCCGCACACACAGTAAGGGGACCGGCACAGGACAAAACACGTGTGTCCCGGAGACACAGCCTGCTGGGTGGAGCGGGCTGGCATACATGCGTGCACACGGCAGCAGGGGGAGCCGGGATGTGGCTCACGTGCCTGGGGCTGCTCCGTGGCCATCTGGATGCGTGCACACGGCAGCAGGGGCAGCCGGGATGTGGCTTACGTGCCTGGGGCTGCTCCGTGGCCATCCGGCACATGTCCTCCGGGTCTAGCTCCACGGGATCATAGCCTAGCTTGGCCTTGGCGGCCGCCTTGAGATTATGACTGCCCACAGGAAGGTAACTGTCCCTCTTCACCCACCTGGAAGGAGAATGAGAACAGAAGCCAGGATGATTCTAACATGCAGCCTGGGAACCCCTGAGAACCGGCAAAACTGGGCACCACACAGACAGATGCAAGTTCCTAACAGGCACCCAGGAGCCTCACACCAAGGCCCCACATGGTGTAGGCACCTCGTGAAAACCCTTCATCAGGATCTAGTTAATCTCACAGACCTATCCACAACACAAGGAAGCACCAGGACTGGTCCTTCCGGCCCTCGCCTTCCTCCCATCCTCAGCAGAGCTTGTGGCCTCTCCGACGGGCGCCCCACCTCCTTGGGCCTCTCCCCAGACCTCAAGTCTGCACCCCTGGGGCCTAGTTCTATCAACCACACTGATCTTCTCTCCTCACACTGTCCCTTCAGCACGGAAACACTCAAGCCCACCCTCCTTTAATAGAAGGCAAGATGTGATCAGATGCCAAGAAGAATAAAAATTTAAAAAATAAATAAAAAATAAAAATTAAGAAAAGAAGGCCCCCACACTCTACCCGGAACCTGTCTCTACCTCCTCCCTACAGACGCATTCCCTGCAGCAGCTGTCCAGGGGTCATGTCCGGTCTCCGCCCCCTGCAGCCTCCACCCTGTGGCCTTCTTCTCTCACTTCACCTCTTGCCTTCAGTTCATCCACTACCCCAGCTTTCACCAAGACCCACCCGCAACCCAGTGAGTCCCAATCTACAGTGCGAGCCCAAACCAAGCCTCATGGTGGTCTTCAGGGCCCCCATATGGGTGGGGCTTCCAGGCTAGCATATCGGTAGCAGGGTCACCTCCTGCCTCAAGCCCCTTCTCTACCCATTCCCTGTCTCCACGGATGGCACAAAAACCCCAGGTGCCAACCCCTCCCTAAGAACCAGCATCCCTGGGCCTCCCCCTGCCCCACATGACAGATCCTGAATCCTCACAACCCTCACTCCCTGCCTTGGATCAGGACTGTCACACCGTCACACGCTAAACCGGCCCCAGCCTCCTGGCCTCCCTCTCCAAGCCAAGTGCTGAGCATCAGAGCTAAACAGAAACGCAATCAGGCTGCAAGCACCCCAGTGGCACTGTGCAGAATACAGAGGCCATGGAGGCCCCTCCATTCCCTTCCTTCCCTCCCTCCCTTCCCTTCCTTCCCTTCCCTCCCTCCCTTCCCTTCCTTCCCTTCCCTCCCTCCCTTCCCTTCCTTCCCTTCCAGCCTCCTTCTGTTGGCATTTCCACATCCACCTGTCTTCCCAACCAGTCATGTCAGAGCCCCCGAACGCCGTGACTCTCTGAAGCTCTGAGCTGCCTCCCACCCTAGCTCATATGGAATCTGTGGTTGTCCCGTGAGGCTTGTCCTGTGAGGCAGCCGGGCTGCCACATCCCAACCTTGCCTGGGCAGAGCAGCTCCATGAGGTCCTAGGTCTGGGACCTGTGAGCTGAGTGCGTCTTTCCAGCGGCTTCCCCACCCCAGAGGCTGATGCTCAATGTGCCTGGTCACTGATGAATTGTCAGTCAACAGTCAAAGACAGCACATCCCGGGCCCCGGCAGGGTTGCAGCTGCCATCCTCTTGGGTGACCTGAAACGGCCTCTCAGAGGCCACCCTCCTCCCCTGAGATGTGGTGACAGCACAGTCTGCAAGAGGCCTTCAGATCTCGCTCACGGACAGCAGTGAGGAGCCATGCTGCTCTGTGGCCCCTACCTGAGGCAGTCCATGTGGATGCACTGGGGCGCCTTGTACTCCCCCTGGCTGTCCTTCTGGAAGCCTATCTCCTGCTGCATGCTCAGACCGTGGACTGCTGCCCGGGCCTCCACAAATGGCCTGGGTTGGAAAGAGGACAGACAAGCAAGTGGGCAGGTCAGGCTCTAATTCCCCTTTCTCCATTCCTCCCTCAGACCCAGGGAGGAACCCAGACACGGGAGGTGCAGAGTGAACCCAGGAGCCACCTCCTAAGTCGACATGGGAAGCGCCCCTGCACCACGCAACGCCCTCCCTCTCAAATGCTGCCCAGTTACTCATAGAGAAGACACAGACTCACCAGTCAAAAAAGTCCCCGTTGTAGGTGACCATGATGGTGGGTTTGGTCTCCTGGACGTGTTCAAACCACCTTTGGATCAGATGAGCCTGAACCCAAGTCACAGCGGTCAGAGGTCTGCTCTTTCTCTTCTTCAAGCTATTTCCAAATTCCTCTCCCAAAGTTCAGAAGCAGCAGCCTCATGTTGGCCCTTATTCCTGCCCCGCACCCCCCCGCCCGTCTCTGTCAGAAAAGATGGTCACACCCTGAGAACAAAGCTCATGGAGCTGCAATTCTGATCTGACGGAATGCCTGAGGCCTTGGAAAGATCCACATGTCTGTTCTTCCCACAATACCGGGTAGTTTCCCAAGTGATACCTCCTTACCTCATCGGGTTCATTGAAGACACAAAAGGGCCCTTCATATTCTGGCTTGGGGGTGAACTCAAAATCTTCAATATCTTCTGAAACAATCTCCCTGTTGGTGATGAGGTAGCCCTAGCGAAGTTCATTAGCAATCAGCACAAGTCAGAGGCTGCAAAGCCAAGAAATGGCGTTCCCACCCTGCCCACACACTCTGCCTAGAGATTCTCACTACAAAGAAGTCCACAGCAATGTGAAAGCGCTTTAAGCTTCCTGAGAAGAGACCCTGTGTGTGTGGATTCCCACTGGAAAGGGGAGGGTACAGCTGGAGGTCGGAACGGCTTGGTTGCTCCCATTCCTGGACTAACTCATTATTCACTCAACAAATACTAACAGTGGGGCAGATGCTGCTGTAGCATGGGGACCAGACAAGGTCCCCATCCCAGGAGCTTACTTCCCAGAAGCCACCTGCTCACCTGGCCATCGATCATGTAGGAAATCATCATAATCTGGTCTGTCTCAGCATCAGGAAACTTGAGGGGCAGTTTGGTCGTCTCAATGTCAAATGCCAAAACCACAGGGTCCTGTGGGGACAAAATAAGCATAAAGCCAAGCTCTAAACTCCCCATTAGGCCTCCCTGAACACCCACCCCCGGCCTGCTCTACCTCCCTCTGGTTGTTAAAAGAGTCAAAAGGCTCTAGAGCTGGGAGAAGGACCCTAAGACTAACCAACTTACATCAAGAGTATCACGACTCCCTATGGTATGAAAACTGACACACCTAAGAGAGCAGCTGATCACAGGACAAGCCTAAAATCACAGAACTTTAGGAGAAAAACTCTTCAAAAGACATCACCTCATTCTGGTGGTTATGACAACTCTGAAAGGTAACTGTGGCACAGAGATGATATCTTCGTTTCGGAAAAGAGAAAACTGAATACAAAGACTTTCCCAACACCACAAAGTCATGTTTGAACCAAGGCCTTCTAGTTACAAATCCATTTTTCACCATGTCCCTTCACTATCAACTACCCAAACGGAAGTCCCAGCTTTCCCTCGAATGTCCAAATCCTGCCTAGCTCAAACACTGATGTCATACAGTGATATACAACAAAAAAGGAAATGATACTGTCAGAAACTGATGAAAAATTCTAACTCCATATTTCCTTTAATAAAGTATTTGGGGGAAAAGCAGCAAACATATCTTTGAGACAGATTCACTCTCCAGCACTGAAGAATATTCTCTCCAGAAAACCGGAAATTTTAGGATGAAGGTAACACAAGCAAAACTTACAGGTCGTTCAACAAGGTCATCTCGGCGGGTGATTTCTACCGGAAAAGCATTTCCTCGGTATCTGACATTGTACCAATGAGCCTGCAAAACACACAGTGTGCTAACTAGAGTTCTACATCCAGGAAAGTCTATTCCTCTGTGGATTCACCCATAATGATCATCTCCTGGCTGTTAGGAAATTCATGTGACCAGCGACCCAACCCTGCCCCACTCACCACGTGGATCTTCAGGTCAATGGAGAGGCGGATGTGGTAGGGAACATCGTACTCGCGCATGTCCACAATGTTGTCCAACTGGTCAGCTATCTTCTTAGAGGTTTCCTCTTCATCAGTAATGACACCGCCCCTCTGCAGAACACTAGGAATTAACAAGAGAGCAACTAACTCAGCTGCCAGGGTCTGGAGGAGGTGAGACCAGAGTTCCAACTCAGTAGGAAGAGGTGAGACCAGAGTTCAAACTGAGGAAACACAAAAGGTAAATTGATGTGGTTTCAATGACCAGGGCAGTCCTTCCTTTAAGAATGGCTTGGACTGGGCCAGGCGTGGCAGCTCACGCCTGTAATCCCAGCACTTTGGGAGGCCAAGGAAGGCGGATCACCCAAGGTCAGGAGTTCGAGACGAGCCTGGCCAACACGACGAAACCCCGTCTCTACTAAAAATACAAAAATTAGCCAGGCGTGGTGGCGCATGTCTGTAATCCCAGATACCTGGGAGGCTGAGGCAGGAGAATCACTTGAACCCAGGAGGCGGAGGTTGCAGTGAACCCAGATTGCGCCACTGCACTCCAGCCTGGGCAACAGAGCGAGACTCCATCTCAAAAAAATAAAGAATAGCTTGGATGATAACTCTACAGACAGGAGAAAATTCAGTGTAAGATGTATTCATTTTATATGATGTGAGTTACACCCCAACTAGAAAAAAAAAAAAAAAAAGAGGGCCAAGCATGGTGGCTTATGCCTCTAATCCCAGCACTCTGGGAGGCAGGAGGATCGCTTCGGCCCAGGAGTTCAAGACAGGCCTGGGCAACATAGGGAGACTCATCTCTACAAAAATAATAATAATAATAATAATAATTAGCCAGGCATGGGGTACACATCTGTGATCCCAGTTACTCAGGAGGCTGAGGTGAAAGGATCGCTTGAGCCCAGGAGTTCGAGGCCACAGTGAGCTATGATTGCACCACTGCACTCCAGCCTGGGCAACAGAGCAAGACCCTGTCTCAAAACAAATAAGTAAATAGAAGAAAAACGAAAGAAAACATTAAGTGCTGCCAGTCAGGAGAGCCAGGCATGACCATCCCACCATGGTCCTGATACTCAGGAGGCTGCCTCGTGCAGGCTGAAGAGCAGGCCTGGGCTTCACACAGCCTGTGCATGGGTCTCTGCCATGTCTAAAGAAGTGGCCCACCGTTGCGGCCACTATTGGCCTATAAGCTCAAATACTGAACGGGCTATTCAGGGGGAAAAAGACAGACGAGTCTCAGATATGGCTCAAGCCTCTGAGGACTCAGTCTCTGATCACACCTTCCAATATTTCAAAAAGCAACTTGTGGCTTTGCCAGGGAAGGCGGACTCCGGGTAGGGACTGTAGAAATGTTCAGCATCCCAAACTGATCCTCTTTTGTCAGAGGGTAAGGTAGGTTCTTCCGAAGTCATCTAAACTTCATTACTCAAGATTTTCTCTTCCTAATCGGTTACTTTGCATCCTATTATTGTTGATGCTCAAATACTTGAAGAACAGTGTTTAGTGTTCTAGGCTTAAATTTCTGTGGACGATACCCAAGGTTCTCTGGAGATGTGCTGTGTAAATCTCAGCACTTAATGAAATTCATAGATGGATTGTGTTAGGGCAGTAGGATGAGGGATCTTTTCCCCTCTAAGGTGACTTTACTATTACAACCACTCAATTTTAGAGCCATAAACCCACCCCTCCATTGTAAAAGAGAGCTAACACATAAAATATAACCTGGGAAGCCACTGTTTATTTAACACAGAACATACAGAAATCTCTACCTAATTGCTCAAGTTTTCCGTATCAAACAGAGCCAGCCATTAAGGTAACTTTGTTGCTACGTGTTCCTGTCTCCTATCCATCTTGTCGTTCTGAACCAGCTGATGCTTTGCTCACAAGACCAAAGTTTACCTGGAAAGCAGAGCTGTGTACGCGTCGCTGGCGTGATCCTGCTCCCTGTTCTTCTTCACGGCAGGGGAGATCTCCTTCCTCACTTTGACAAGATCCTCCACAGTGTGGAAGGACAGCCTGATGTAATTTCGCTTCAAACCCACCAAGTGATTTGGCTATAATGCGAAGAGATCACGCTCATTGGTTCAAGAGAAATAGGACTTTATGGGTGAGAGGGTAAACACTCAAAGGTAAACACACAAGTCAAAGAGTTGGTGACTTCAAGGCACCTTGTCCAATTCTGCACGTGGCACCAACTAACACCACTAGAGCTCTTTGGAAGGAATTTTATAGACGGTCACCACACCGCCCCATCACCCAACAGATGACCTGAATTTCTACCTCTTCCGATCCCACCTGCCAGGAACAATGTAGACTCTGGCCTCATTTACCCCTGGAAAGTCTGGGTGATACTCACCAAGTCCAGATCCTCTTTGGGGACAGTCTCCACTTTTGCAATTTTGCCCTGAAACTTCTTGGAGAGAAAAGATGAAACTTCTCGCTCACAACCCTAATCAGGATCAGAATGAAAAGGCTTTCCATTGGTAAAATACATTTCCTTCCTTGCCTATTTCCCAGTTGCAAAGCCCACCATAGAATGATACACAGGTCGTCTGACCTGAATCTATAAAACACACTTACCTTTCTGGTTGCAATGTAGAAATACGGTTTATAGGGCAAGGCCACCTGTTAAGAGTCACCAACCCATCCAGGGGTGATGAGGAAGAAAAAAGGGAGAGAAAAGTGAAAACACATTGCTTGCTCCTGTATCCCATGAACAGCCTAAGGCCAGGGTAGCCTTAACCTTGGTAGCATACAGGAAGTCAGAATGCGCACTTTTCACAGGGGCAAGAATCTGAAAGACACACTACTTCTCACCATTCAGAGTCTTCCTGAACTGACCTCTCTCAGGACATCTTACATGATGACTGATGGGGCCTCCAGGGGCCCGAGTTCTGCTGGGCTATGGGCTGCTGTGCACTGGAAGCCTCCCATGCCCTCCCTGACAGTCACAGAGCTACATGAACACCCATAGAGGTGGGTTTTGGCTTGTCGCAGTCAGGCGCTTACCTTAAATCTGCTTCCGTCATCTTGAATAAAGTAGTAATCCACTGCACTGCCTAAGCGCTTATCTTCATCTAAAATCTCGGTCTACAAGAGAATCGGTCAACACAGACACAAGACCATCCTCTACACAGTTAGAGAAACTTTCCTCCTACCTTTCGGGAAACTCAGCACTTTAGAAACAAACCCTCTCATCTAGGTCTTTACTCCACCCCTACATTAACACTACCAGCCTTATTCACAAGAACCACACTGTAATGGCCTCCAAATGGGGATTTCTCTCAATTTCTCCCTCATAATCCTTGAAAGCTTTATTCTGATGGCTAAAAGAGATGCCCATCACCTCCGGCTTCTCACAGTGGCCTCTCTGTGGCCCTCAATGACGTTAAAGAGGAAAGGAGAGCTGGGAACCTTCACATCTCCCACCTGATTCACTCAAAGTTCCCTCATGTGTTCCCCCACTCTTTAGATAAGGACCACGCTATGACCAGAAGGGTTGCAGCCATACTCCTGGGTGGGAGAAGGACCTAGTGCTTACAGGATGCATGTTAATGAGCCAGCCTGTCTTCTCACCAGGCTCCTTCAGCCGCTCAAAACCAAACCGCAAATCCATCTTATCCGTCCACTGACTCCGTTCCAGGCGCTTGAGTACCGAAACTGAGGAAGTGGCGCCATCATCCCTGAGTGAAAGAAGGGAACCCCGTGCTTAGTTTGTAATGCCACCTGCTGCTTCTTCTTTTTTTCTTTTTTTTCTTTTTTTTGAGACGGAGTCTTGCTCTGTCGCCTAGGCTGGAGTGCAGTGGTGTGATCTCGGCTCACTGCAAGCTCCGCCTCCCGGGTTCACGCCATTCTCCTGCCTCAGCCTCCCGAGTAGCTGGGACCACAGGCGACAGCCACCACGCCTGGCTAATTTTTTGTATTTTTAGTAGAGACGGGGTTTCACCGTGTTAGCCAGGATGGTCTCGATCTCCTGACCTTGTGATCCGACTGCCACCTACTTCTGCAACCCTCATCCCACCTAGTGTTAAGTGTTTCGGATATGACAGGGTATATATATTCCTGAAAAACCCCGAGCTTGGAAAAAGGCTCATTAAGATAAAAGGACTCATTGGAAAAACACAATTAGGGCAGGCCCTTCAAAACCTGTTCAACTTTATAACCAGAATACTAACAAAAACAGTCATGATGGCTAGACACTGTTGCCTCTTGGGACACTAAAAATGCATAAAACTGGCCAGACGCGGTGGCTCATGAGAGTGCATGTAACACTGACATGATTTGAATAAAACAGACGGATTGTCAGGCCAGGCGCAGTGGCTCACGCCTGTAATCCCAAAACTTTGGGAGGCCAAGGCGGGTGGATCACCTGAGGTCAGGAGTTCGAGACCAGCCTGGCCAGCATGGCAAAACCCTGTCTCTACTAAAAATACAAAAAATTAAATCCCAGCACCGTGGGAGGCCGAGGCGGGCGGATCACGAGGTGAGGAGATCTAGACCATCCTGCTAATACGGTGAAACCCCGTCTTTACTTAAAATACAAAAACTTAGCCAGGCGTGGTGGTGGGTGCCTATAGTCCCAGCTACTCAGGAGGCTGAGGCAGGAGAATGGCGTGAACCCAGGAGGTGGAGCTTGCAGTGAGCCGAGAACGCGCCACCACACTCCAGCCTGGGCAGCAGAGCGAGACTCCGGCAAAAAAAAAAATAATAAAAATAAATAAATAAATAAATAAATTAGCTGGGTGTGGTGGGGTGGGCCTATAATCCCAGCTACTCAGGAGGCTGAGGCAGGAGAATCACTTGAACCCTAGAGGTGGAGGTTGCAGTGAGCCAAGATTGCGCCACTGCACTCCAGCCTGGGTGACAAGAGTGAAACTTCATCTCAAAAAAATAAATAAAATCAAATAAGATAAAATAAATTAGATGGGTTGTCTCAATGTCAATTTCTTAGTTGTGACAATTGTACTCTAGTTACACAAGATGTTATGGTGAAGTGATACGGGAATCTCTGTATCATTTCTGACAAATGCATGAGAATCAATCTACAATTACCTCAAAAAAAGGTTGAGGGCCAGGCGCAGTGGCTCACAACCGTAATCCCAGCACTTTGGGAGGCCAAGGAGGGCGGGTGACTTGAGGCCAGGAGTTTGAGACCATCCTGGCTAACATGGTGAAACCCCGTCTCTACTAAAAATACGAAAAATTAGCCGGGCGTGGTGGCGGGCGCCTGTAGTCCCAGCTACTCGGGAGGCTGAGGCAGGAGAATGGCGTGAATCCAGGAGGCAGAGCTTGCAGTGAGCCGGGATCATGCCACTGCACTCCAGCCTGGGCGACAGAGCGAGACTCCGTCTAAAAAAAAAATAAAATAAAAAAAGAACAAGATAAAAAAAGAAAGGAAGACCCTTCCTTTGTCTGAAGGTATTCCTTGGATCACCTTCAACTCAAGAGCAGAATGACCATATTCCAAGACTAGGATCCTTACTTCTCACGAAAGATTATAACCACTTGTGGTAGGCAGGCAGGATGACACCCCCCATGAAAGACCCACATCTTAATCCCCCAAACCTGTGAATGTTATCTTACAAGACAAAAGGGACTTTGCAGATCTGACTAAATTAAGGGCCTTGAGATTCTGGTTAGCTGGGTGGGCGCAGTGTAATCACAAGAATCCTTGTAGAGTGAGGCAGGAGAGCCAGAGTCAGGAAGGAGAAAGGGATGGGAGAGAGAGGGTAGGGGGGAGAGGAGATGCAACCCTTGGTTCTGAAGATGAAGAAGAAGCAAGGAAACAGATTCTCCCCCGGGAACCATCACAATAAATATAACCAACCAGACGCTTTCATATTACGACTTCTGACTTCTAAAACCGTAAGAGAATAAATTTATATAGTCACTAAGTGATCATGTGTTACTGCAGCAATAGGAAACTGATACACCACCATACTGTATAATAAAGGTTTAATCTTTTAAATAGTTGAATGCACCCGTAATCAAAAACACAGAAAAACTATATTCCAAATCTTGCTAGAGAACAGCCTCAGTTCTGAGTCCCAGATCTTTATCAAAATCAAGAGTGAATGAAGTGCTATTTATGAGGCATCACCACTTAACAGGGGCTCACGGCCCTCTATGCCAGTCCTCCAAATATCCTTGCCTCAAGTAAGTTGGATTAAGTAGACTAGAAAACTGCTCACTGGGACCATATTTCCTCCCAAAACTGCTTTCTCTGAGCTGTGTATCTCACTTTTAATCCAGGGACAGTAAGAAATCTGAAAAATGGGGATAAGTGTCACACAGAGAGCTACCATTGACTGGTTACTGTATCACACCGTCCCAGTACTCCACACAGGCTCTCATTCACAGAGAGCTACCATTGACTGGTTACTGTATCACACCGTCCCAGTACTCCACACAGGCTCTCATTCACAGAGAGCTACCATTGACTGGTTACTGTATCACACCGTCCCAGTACTCCACACAGGCTCTCATTCACAGAGAGCTACCATTGACTGGTTACTATATCACACTGTCCTAGTACTCCACATATGCTCTCATTCAGTTTTCATGACAACCCCTATGAGGGAGGCCACTGGTGTCCCCATTTCACACAAGAAGAAACGCAGGCAAACAGCACCCACTGCCTCCTGGGGCACACTCACCTCCCAGGACTGTTTTAAGGATGAGATGAGGTAACCCACATAAAGCATGTAAGGTAAGTCATCACTTGTACTTATCCCAGCAGCAGCCTTTCCCCTGCCTGGAGGCCGTCACTGAGCTTGGGGCAGGGCAGTGGAGTGGAGCACGTGAGGGTAGTCCTGTGTCCTGAACCAGGGCAGTCAGTAACCGTCTCTAAGCTCCAAGTTCCAACACACCATGTAGACCCTAAGGGTACCTGCCTCTCTAAGGCTTGCCTGATATGGACAGACAGCGATGAGCACAACAGCAGTTAGGGATCCTTACCACTTGGTTTCTCCTCTGGGAAGAATTTTGTTCAGCTAAGTGTCTGTAAAAAGCTTCACGTTCTCACGCGTTTTTTCTATTTTTTTTTTTTTTTTTTTTTTTGAGACAGAGTTTCATTCTTTGTTGCCCAGGCTGGAGTGCAATGGCGCGATCTCGGTTCACCGCAACCTCCGCCTGCCGCGTTCAAGTGATTCTCCTGCCTTAGCCTCCTGAGTAGCTGGGATTACAGGCATGCGCCACCACGCCCCGCTAATTTTGTATTTTTTTAGTGGAGACGGGATTTCTCCATGTTGGTCAGGCTGGTCTCGAACTCCTGACCTCAGGTGATCCGCCTGCCTCGGCCTCCCAAAGTGCTGGGATTACAGGTGTGAGCCACCGCGCCGGGCCTCATCCGTTTTCTGCTTATGGCAGGCCAGGCCTCCGGTCATGTTTACCGTTTGCTCTGGCCACCAAGCAGCCGCGTCTTATCCTTGTTCTATTTTTTTTGAGACTGGGTCTGGCTCCGTCGCCCAGGCTGGAGTGCGGTGGCGCGATCCCGGCTCACAGCAGCCTTGACCTGCCGGGCTCAGGTGAACCTCCGGCTCGGATTCGGGAGTATTAATAGCTGGGACCTCGGGCGCGCACCACCAGCCTGTCTAATTTTTCTTGTTTTTACAAGAGAAGGGCCGGGCGCGGAGTCTCACGTCTGTAATCCCAGCACTTTGGAAGGCCGAGGCGGGCGGATCACCTGAGGTCAGGAGTTCGAGACCAGCCTGGCCAACATGGTGAAACCCGGTCTCTACTAAAAATACAAAAACTAGCCGGGCCTGGTGGCGGGCGCCTGTAATTCCAGCTACTCGGGAGGCTGAGGCAGCGGGATCGCTTGAACCCGGGAAGCAGAGGTTGCAGTGAGCCGAGATCGCGCCACTGCACTCCAGCCTGGGCGACAGAGCGGGACTCCCTGTCCAAAAAAATAAAATAGAGGAGACGAGGTCTCGCTCTGTTGCCCAGGCTGATCTAGAACAGGATCCTGGGCTCCAGCGATCCGCCCGCCTCGGCCTCCCCCAGCGCTAGGCCCCCAGGCAGGGTCCCCGGCTCCGCCCCTCCCCGCACCCTCCCCAGCCGCGCGTCCACCCCGCAGGGCCTGGCCCGGGTCCCGCCGCTCTCATCGCCCCCGCCGCGCAGCAGGTCCCAAACGCAGCTGCGCGGAAGGCGAGGCCTGAAAAACCTCAGAAAGAGCCGAGCAGGGAAAGGCCGCGCGGCCCGCCTCGTTTCCCCGCAGAGAAGCCGCGCCCGTAGCGCCTCCGCCCGCCCCGAGCCCCTCGGTCGGCGGTCGGGGCGCGCCGCCCTACCCCAGTCAGGCGCGGCGAGTGCGGGCGGCTGCGGGACCCGGGCCTCCCTCCCGCCTCGGCGGCGCCACCCGAGGACGGCCCCATGGCACCCTCCGAAGGGCCGGCCCGAGAGCCTCAGGAGGGCGCCCCTCACCTGCTGGCCTCGCCATCCGCGCCTGGGTCCGCGCGCCGCCGCCCGCCGCTCCTCAGAGCCATGGAGCCGTTGGCTACCGCCTCTGCTTCACTGGAGAAATTTGGCGCGCTCCCACCCAGACTCGCGAGAGCCGGAAATGCCGCCGTCCATCAAGAGGCGCGCTCCGCCCCTCCCCCGCCCCCGAGGCGCTCCAATAGGCGCCGGCGCCCGGCGGGGGAGGTGGCCGGCAGGGACCGGGGAAAAGTGTGTGGTAGGCGCGCGCGGCGCACCGTGGGGTTGGGACCGGGCGGCGCTGCGGGCCGCGGTGGGGCCGGAAATGTCAGGCGGTCCCCACTCCGTTCTCGGCGCCTCGGGCTCCGCGCCCGGCCAGCCTGAGGTGGGGTCGGTGCCCCCGGCGGCACGGCGCTGGGGAGGCGATGGCGCCGGCCGCGTCCAGGCTGCGGGCCGAAGCCGGGCTCGGGGCGCTGCCGCGGCGGGCGCTCGCCCAGTACCTGCTCTTCCTGCGGCTCTACCCGGTGCTCACCAAGGCGGCCACCAGGTGAGCGGGGGCGCGGGAATCGGACGCCGCCCCGGCCCCAGGTCGGCCGCAGCGGCGCGGGGCCTGGACTGGAGCGCCGGGCCGGGACCAGGCTGGGGGCGCGCCCGGGTCAGAACCCCCGGAGCGGGCGCCCTCCGACCCGGCGCTGAACTTCCCGCGGCGACACCCGCGTCCCCAGTCAGCGATTGTGAGGCGCCTTGCGGATCCCGCCCTCCCAGCGCGTGGAGGGCCCGCCCAGACCCGGGGGTCGGCGCTGAGGTTCCACCCAAGGACCCAACAGGGGCCCCGCGCGCCCGGGGAAGCCACGGCAAGGGGAGCGGGTCCGCAGGCGCGGGTGAAGACAGGGCCAGGGGAGCGGGTCTTGGGGGCGCGGGTGAAGACACGGCCAGGGGAGCGGGTCCGCAGACGCGGGTAAAGACAGGGCCAAGGGAGCGAGTCCTCATGGCGCGGGTGAAGACAGGGCCAGGGGAGCGGGTCTGCGGGGCGCGGGTGAAGACACGGCCAGGGGAGCGGGTCTGCGGGGCGCGGGTGAAGACAGGGCCAGGGGAGCGGGTCTGCGGGGCGCGGGTGAAGACAGGGCCAGGGGAGCGGGTCTGCGGGGCGCGGGTGAAGACAGGGCCAGGGGAGCGGGTCTGCGGGGCGCGGGTGAAGACACGGCCAGGGGAGCGGGTCTGCGGGGCGCGGGTGAAGACACGGCCAGGGGAGCGGGTCCGCATGGAGCGTGTGGAGACAGGGCCAAGGGAGCGAGTCTGCGGGGCGCGGGTCCGCACGGCGCGGGTGGAGACACGGCCAGGGAAGGTGTTTTTTGAGAAGGTGACATTGAACAGGCTGTGTAAAGAAGTGGAGCAGAGGCTCTCCTGGCACAGGGAACAGCAGGGCAAAGGTCTCTGTTAGGTTTTGAAGGGAAGGCCGGCGTTAAAGAAAGGCGGAGAGAGGTGCAGCTTGGACTCAGTCCCGAGGGAGGGAAGATCTGTGTGTGGAGAAAGTGAACCCTGAGCAAGAGGCAGGAGATGTGAAGGGAATCGCCAGGGATCTGATCGAGAAGGTGTCTAGGTCCGTGCTAGGAATTTTGGATTTTATAGTCCAGAGAGCTTCTCAGAAGGCAAATACAAACCAAGGCCTGGAGGGAGCCACTGGGCCTGTTCCACCTTTTTATGGAAATTTTTATTGTGATAATTGTAGATTCACAAACAGTTACAAGACTAACATGGAGAGATTCCTTGTACACCTTCCCAGTGTCCCCCATTGGTTACATTCTGTGAAACGTAGTGCAGTATCGACCAGGGCATTGCGTGGACACAGTCCACAGATCCTATTCGGATTTCTCCATTTTTCTTGTAGCTGTATCTGTTCTGTACAGTTTTATCACATCTGTACATTCTTGTGTTCACTACCACAGTCAAAATGCAGAACAGCGTCATGATAGGGCTGTCCTGTTGCCCGTTCATAACCACACAGCTTCCTAACTCCCAAACTGCCAAATTATAGTATAACATCACAGCCAGGATGTTGACATTGATACTGGAAAGCCACTTGTCCTTACCTGTGTGTTTAAGTCCACCGTCTCCACCTTTTGATACAAGAACTATACATTGCAGCCGCTTTAACAAGAATTCCTACCCCCCGCCCGTCTGCTGCATGGCCTCAGAACGGCCCTGCTAATTCACCTATGGGAAAGGGACACCCTCCTGCTGGTCACTGCTGTTTTCTGATGACCTCTCTCTCCACAGTGGCATTTTGTCAGCACTTGGGAACTTCCTGGCCCAGATGATTGAGAAGAAGCGGAAAAAAGAAAACTCTAGAAGTCTGGATGTCGGTGGGCCTCTGAGATATGCCGTTTACGGGTGAGTGCCATACAAGGGTTGGGTTTACCTTGTAGCCGCTGAGTGCAACCAAGCTGGGCACCAAAACCGAGTAGTTGGAGTACTCTTATTTGGAAATATAATTTTTAAAAAACCATTGTAGTAATCATCATGGGAAAAAACTCGAATGGTTCATATAGTTTGTATGGCATATATACGCATACGTGGTTTTTTTTGTTTTTTCTTTTTTTTGGAGACAGAGTCTCACTCTGTCACCCAGGCTTACTGCAACCTCTGCCTCCCTGGTTCAAGTGATTCTCCTGCCTCAGCCTCTCAAATAGCTGGGATTACAGGCACACACCGCCATGCCCAGCTAATTTTTGTTATTTTTAGTAGAGATGGGGTTTCACCATGTTGGCCAGGCTGGTCTTGAACTCCTGACCTCAAGTGATCCACCTTCCTTGGCCTCCCAAAGTGCTGGGATTACAGTGCTAGGAGTACAGCCTCACATTTGTGGTTTTATCATGTTTCTTTTTAATTGGATGGGTAGGGGTGACTGTCTTAATTGGGCTGAGAGGCAAACCTGAGGACAAGTAACTCAACTTAACCTAAAGTCAGACTTCAGGATTCAAAAACCCTGAAAGCGTCCTAGACTGGGCTCATGGAAAGGGAAAACTGACTCCAATTTGACCAGTTAGTTTCTATTGTTATTTTAATTTTTTTTTTTTTTTTTGAGACGGAATCTCACTCTGCTGCCCAGACTGGAGTGCGGTGGCGCGATCTTGGCTTACTGCAAGCTCTGCCTCCTGGGTTCATGCCATTCTCCCGACTCAGCCTCCCGAGTAGCTGGGACTACAGGCGCCTGCCACCACGCCCGGCTAATTTTTTGTATTTTTAGTAGAGACAGGGTTTCACCATTCACAGGATGGTCTCAATCTCCTGACCTCGTGATCCGCCCACCTTGGCCTCCCAAAGTGCTGGGATTACAGGCGCGAGCCACAGTGCCTGGCCTCTATTGTTATTTTCATAGTGTAAACATCCAGAAAATAAATGCTTCGGTACCCTGAAAAATGTCTAGTTTCTGAACCACTTTCTGAATTGCAAAAGCACGGTAATTCAAGAGTTTTACCAATTTAATCCACCCTGAGCTCTCGGCCAACAATAATGTTACAGATGGATTATTTGAAGTATTTTCCAACTACAGTGATTTTTTCTTTAATTCAGAATTCCTGAAGATCATTTTTATACCTCCAAGCTTGCTAACTTGAGTCATCATGGATTTTTCCATAATGTATTTAAAGCAGTAATCCCCCCAAGAGGGGCAGGTGATGAGATCACCTAGCAGGCCTCATCCAAGTACAGTTTTCCCATCCACAGGACTTCAGTCCCCTTCCCCACTGAGAATCCCTGCATAGGCCACATAACCCCCTATGACTGGGTGGGAAAACACACTGAGAACCACTTATCTAAAGACTGTCAACGTCACAAGTTGAAAGACCCCTCTTTTTGTTGCTGAATTTTATGGAACTGCAGGCCTCTTGTCCCAGTAGATGTGGCAGCTGGTTCCATTCTCTCCCAAACACACAGGGGAATGATTAGTAGCAACGGACACAAGCTAGAGTGCTGCACCAGGTCCTGCCCTTGCCACTTAGTTAGTGAGCTCCCTTGCCAGTTAGTTAGTGAGCGCCCTTGCCAGTTAGTTAGTGAGCGCCCTTGCCAGTTAGTTAGTGAGCTCCCTTGCCAGTTAGTTAGTGAGCTCCCTTAGCCAGTTAGTTAGTGAGCTCCCTTAGCCAGTTAGTTAGTGAGCGCCCTTGCCAGTTAGTTAGTGAGCTCCCTTAGCCAGTTAGTTAGTGAGCTCCCTTAGCCAGTTAGTTAGTGAGCGCCCTTGCCAGTTAGTTAGTGAGCGCCCTTGCCAGTTAGTTAGTGAGCTCCCTTAGCCAGTTAGTTAGTGAGCTCCCTTGCCAGTTAGAGAGCTCCCTTGCCAGTTAGTTAGTGAGCTCCCTTGCCAGTTAGTTAGTGAGCGCCCTTAGCCAGTTAGTTAGAGAGCTCCCTTAGCCAGTTAGTTAGAGAGCTCCCTTGCCAGTTAGTTAGTGAGCGCCCTTGCCAGTTAGTTAGTGAGCTCCCTTAGCCAGTTAGTTAGTGAGCTCCCTTGCCAGTTAGAGAGCTCCCTTGCCAGTTAGTTAGTGAGCTCCCTTGCCAGTTAGTTAGTGAGCGCCCTTGCCAGTTAGTTAGTGAGCTCCCTTAGCCAGTTAGTTACTGAGCTCCCTTAGCCAGTTAGTTAGTGAGCTCCCTTAGCCAGTTAGTTAGTGAGCTCCCTTAGCCAGTTAGTTATTGAGCTCCCTTGCCAGTTAGAGAGCTCCCTTGCCAGTTAGTTAGAGAGCTCCCTTGCCAGTTAGAGAGCTCCCTTGCCAGTTAGTTAGTGAGCGCCCTTGCCAGTTAGAGAGCTCCCTTGCCAGTTAGTTAGTGAGCGCCCTTGCCAGTTAGTTAGTGAGCTCCCTTGCCAGTTAGTTAGTGAGCGCCCTTAGCCAGTTAGTTAGAGAGCTCCCTTAGCCAGTTAGTTAGTGAGCTCCCTTAGCCAGTTAGTTAGAGAGCTCCCTTGCCAGTTAGTTAGTGAGCTCCCTTAGCCAGTTAGTTAGAGAGCTCCCTTGCCAGTTAGTTAGTGAGCGCCCTTGCCAGTTAGTTAGTGAGCTCCCTTGCCAGTTAGTTAGTGAGCGCCCTTAGCCAGTTAGTTAGAGAGCTCCCTTAGCCAGTTAGTTAGTGAGCTCCCTTAGCCAGTTAGTTAGAGAGCTCCCTTGCCAGTTAGTTAGTGAGCTCCCTTAGCCAGTTAGTTAGAGAGCTCCCTTGCCAGTTAGTTAGTGAGCGCCCTTGCCAGTTAGTTAGTGAGCGCCCTTGCCAGTTACTTAGTGAGCTCCCTTAGCCAGTTAGTTAGAGAGCTCCCTTGCCAGTTAGTTAGTGAGCTCCCTTAGCCAGTTAGTTAGAGAGCTCCCTTGCCAGTTAGTTAGTGAGCGCCCTTGCCAGTTAGTTAGAGAGCTCCCTTGCCAGTTAGTTAGTGAGCTCCCTTAGCCAGTTAGTTAGAGAGCTCCCTTGCCAGTTAGTTAGTGAGCGCCCTTGCCAGTTACTTAGTGAGCTCCCTTAGCCAGTTAGTTAGAGAGCTCCCTTGCCAGTTAGTTAGTGAGCTCCCTTGCCAGTTAGTTAGTGAGCTCCCTTAGCCAGTTAGTTATTGAGCTCCCTTAGCCAGTTAGTTAGAGAGCTCCCTTAGCCAGGTAGGTAGAGAGCTCCCTTAGCCAGTTAGTTAGTGAGCTCCCTTAGCCAGTTAGTTAGAGAGCTCCCTTAGCCAGTTAGTTAGTGAGCTCCCTTAGCCAGTTAGTTAGAGAGCTCCCTTAGCCAGTTAGTTAGTGAGCTCCCTTGCCAGTTAGTTAGTGAGCGCCCTTGCCAGTTAGTGAGCTCCCTTAGCCAGTTAATTAGTGAGCGCCCTTGCCAGTTAGTGAGCTCCCTTAGCCAGTTAGTTAGTGAGCGCCCTTGCCAGTTAGTGAGCGCCCTTGCCAGTTAGTTAGTGAGCTCCCTTAGCCAGTTAGTTAGTGAGCTCCCTTAGCCAGTTAGTTAGTGAGCTCCCTTAGCCAGTTAGTTAGTGAGTTCCCTTGCCAGTTAGTTAGTGAGCTCCCTTAGCCAGTTAGTTAGTGAGCTCCCTTGCCAGTTAGTTAGTGAGCTCCCTTGCCAGTTAGTTAGTGAGCTCCCTTAGCCAGTTAGTTAGTGAGCTCCCTTGCCAGTTAGTTAGCTCCCTTAGCCAGTTAGTTAGTGAGCTCCCTTAGCCAGTTAGTTAGTGAGAGCCCTTGCCAGTTAGTTAGTGAGCTCCCTTAGCCAGTTAGTTAGTGAACTCCCTTAGCCAGTTAGTGAGCGCCCTTGCCAGTTAGTTAGTGAGCTCCCTTAGCCAGTTAGTTAGTGAGCTCCCTTAGCCAGTTAGTTAGTGAGCACCCTTGCCAGTTAGTTAGTGAGCTCCCTTAGCCAGTTAGTTAGAGAGCTCCCTTGCCAGTTAGTTAGTGAGCTCCCTTGCCAGTTAGTGAGCGCCCTTGCCAGTTAGTTAGTGAGCTCCCTTAGCCAGTTAGTTAGAGAGCTCCCTTGCCAGTTAGTTAGTGAGCGCCCTTGCCAGTTAGTTAGTGAGCGCCCTTGCCAGTTAGTTAGTGAGCTCCCTTGCCAGTTAGTTAGTGAACTCCCTTAGCCAGTTAGTTAGAGAGCTCCCTTGCCAGTTAGTTAGAGAGCTCCCTTAGCCAGTTAGTTATTGAGCTCCCTTAGCCAGTTAGTTAGAGAGCTCCCTTAGCCAGGTAGGTAGAGAGCTCCCTTAGCCAGTTAGTTAGTGAGCTCCCTTAGCCAGTTAGTTAGAGAGCTCCCTTAGCCAGTTAGTTAGTGAGCTCCCTTAGCCAGTTAGTTAGAGAGCTCCCTTGCCAGTTAGTTAGTGAGCGCCCTTGCCAGTTAGTGAGCTCCCTTAGCCAGTTAATTAGTGAGCGCCCTTGCCAGTTAGTGAGCTCCCTTAGCCAGTTAGTTAGTGAGCGCCCTTGCCAGTTAGAGAGCTCCCTTAGCCAGTTAGTTAGAGAGCTCCCTTGCCAGTTAGTTAGTGAGCGCCCTTGCCAGTTAGAGAGCTCCCTTAGCCAGTTAGTTAGTGAGCGCCCTTGCCAGTTAGTGAGCGCCCTTGCCAGTTAGTTAGTGAGCTCCCTTAGCCAGTTAGTTAGTGAGCTCCCTTAGCCAGTTAGTTAGTGAGTTCCCTTGCCAGTTAGTTAGTGAGCTCCCTTAGCCAGTTAGTTAGTGAGCTCCCTTGCCAGTTAGTTAGTGAGCTCCCTTGCCAGTTAGTTAGTGAGCTCCCTTAGCCAGTTAGTTAGTGAGCTCCCTTGCCAGTTAGTTAGCTCCCTTAGCCAGTTAGTTAGTGAGCTCCCTTAGCCAGTTAGTTAGTGAGAGCCCTTGCCAGTTAGTTAGTGAGCTCCCTTAGCCAGTTAGTTAGTGAGCTCCCTTGCCAGTTAGTTAGTGAGCTCCCTTAGCCAGTTAGTTAGTGAGCTCCCTTGCCAGTTAGTTAGCTCCCTTAGCCAGTTAGTTAGTGAGCTCCCTTGCCAGTTAGTTAGTGAGCTCCCTTGCCAGTTAGTTAGTGAGCTCCCTTAGCCAGTTAGTTAGTGAGCTCCCTTGCCAGTTAGTTAGCTCCCTTAGCCAGTTAGTTAGTGAGCTCCCTTAGCCAGTTAGTTAGTGAGAGCCCTTGCCAGTTAGTTAGTGAGCTCCCTTAGCCAGTTAGTTAGTGAACTCCCTTAGCCAGTTAGTGAGCGCCCTTGCCAGTTAGTTAGTGAGCTCCCTTAGCCAGTTAGTTAGTGAGCTCCCTTAGCCAGTTAGTTAGTGAGCTCCCTTAGCCAGTTAGTTAGTGAGCACCCTTGCCAGTTAGTTAGTGAGCTCCCTTAGCCAGTTAGTTAGAGAGCTCCCTTGCCAGTTAGTTAGAGAGCTCCCTTGCCAGTTAGTTAGTGAGCTCCCTTGCCAGTTAGTGAGCGCCCTTGCCAGTTAGTTAGTGAGCTCCCTTAGCCAGTTAGTTAGAGAGCTCCCTTGCCAGTTAGTTAGTGAGCGCCCTTGCCAGTTAGTTAGTGAGCGCCCTTGCCAGTTAGTTAGTGAGCTCCCTTGCCAGTTAGTTAGTGAGCTCCCTTAGCCAGTTAGTTAGTGAGCTCCCTTAGCCAGTTAGTTATTGAGCTCCCTTAGCCAGTTAGTTAGTGAGTTCCCTTGCCAGTTAGTTAGTGAGCTCCCTTAGCCAGTTAGTTAGTGAGCTCCCTTGCCAGTTAGTTAGTGAGCTCCCTTGCCAGTTAGTTAGTGAGCTCCCTTAGCCAGTTAGTTAGTGAGCTCCCTTGCCAGTTAGTTAGCTCCCTTAGCCAGTTAGTTAGTGAGCTCCCTTAGCCAGTTAGTTAGTGAGCTCCCTTAGCCAGTTAGTTAGTGAGAGCCCTTGCCAGTTAGTTAGTGAGCTCCCTTAGCCAGTTAGTTAGTGAGCTCCCTTGCCAGTTAGTTAGTGAGCTCCCTTAGCCAGTTAGTTAGTGAGCTCCCTTGCCAGTTAGTTAGCTCCCTTAGCCAGTTAGTTAGTGAGCTCCCTTGCCAGTTAGTTAGTGAGCTCCCTTGCCAGTTAGTTAGTGAGCTCCCTTAGCCAGTTAGTTAGTGAGCTCCCTTGCCAGTTAGTTAGCTCCCTTAGCCAGTTAGTTAGTGAGCTCCCTTAGCCAGTTAGTTAGTGAGAGCCCTTGCCAGTTAGTTAGTGAGCTCCCTTAGCCAGTTAGTTAGTGAACTCCCTTAGCCAGTTAGTGAGCGCCCTTGCCAGTTAGTTAGTGAGCTCCCTTAGCCAGTTAGTTAGTGAGCTCCCTTAGCCAGTTAGTTAGTGAGCTCCCTTAGCCAGTTAGTTAGTGAGCACCCTTGCCAGTTAGTTAGTGAGCTCCCTTAGCCAGTTAGTTAGAGAGCTCCCTTGCCAGTTAGTTAGAGAGCTCCCTTGCCAGTTAGTTAGTGAGCTCCCTTGCCAGTTAGTGAGCGCCCTTGCCAGTTAGTTAGTGAGCTCCCTTAGCCAGTTAGTTAGAGAGCTCCCTTGCCAGTTAGTTAGTGAGCGCCCTTGCCAGTTAGTTAGTGAGCGCCCTTGCCAGTTAGTTAGTGAGCTCCCTTGCCAGTTAGTTAGTGAGCTCCCTTAGCCAGTTAGTTATTGAGCTCCCTTAGCCAGTTAGTTAGAGAGCTCCCTTAGCCAGGTAGGTAGAGAGCTCCCTTAGCCAGTTAGTTAGTGAGCTCCCTTAGCCAGTTAGTTAGAGAGCTCCCTTAGCCAGTTAGTTAGTGAGCTCCCTTAGCCAGTTAGTTAGAGAGCTCCCTTGCCAGTTAGTTAGTGAGCGCCCTTGCCAGTTAGTGAGCTCCCTTAGCCAGTTAGTTAGAGAGCTCCCTTGCCAGTTAGTTAGAGAGCTCCCTTGCCAGTTAGTTAGTGAGCTCCCTTGCCAGTTAGTGAGCGCCCTTGCCAGTTAGTTAGTGAGCTCCCTTAGCCAGTTAGTTAGAGAGCTCCCTTGCCAGTTAGTTAGAGAGCTCCCTTAGCCAGTTAGTTAGAGAGCTCCCTTAGCCAGTTAGTTAGTGAGCTCCCTTAGCCAGTTAGTTAGTGAGCTCCCTTAGCCAGTTAGTTAGAGAGCTCCCTTGCCAGTTAGTTAGTGAGCGCCCTTGCCAGTTAGTGAGCGCCCTTGCCAGTTAGTTAGTGAGCTCCCTTAGCCAGTTAGTTAGTGAGCTCCCTTAGCCAGTTAGTTAGTGAGCGCCCTTGCCAGTTAGTGAGCGCCCTTGCCAGTTAGTTAGTGAGCTCCCTTAGCCAGTTAGTTAGTGAGCTCCCTTAGCCAGTTAGTTAGTGAGCTCCCTTAGCCAGTTAGTTAGTGAGTTCCCTTGCCAGTTAGTTAGTGAGCTCCCTTAGCCAGTTAGTTAGTGAGCTCCCTTGCCAGTTAGTTAGTGAGCTCCCTTGCCAGTTAGTTAGTGAGCTCCCTTAGCCAGTTAGTTAGTGAGCTCCCTTGCCAGTTAGTTAGTGAGCTCCCTTGCCAGTTAGTTAGTGAGCTCCCTTAGCCAGTTAGTTAGTGAGCTCCCTTAGCCAGTTAGTTAGTGAGTTCCCTTGCCAGTTAGTTAGTGAGCTCCCTTAGCCAGTTAGTTAGTGAGAGCCCTTGCCAGTTAGTTAGTGAGCTCCCTTAGCCAGTTAGTTAGTGAACTCCCTTAGCCAGTTAGTGAGCGCCCTTGCCAGTTAGTTAGTGAGCTCCCTTAGCCAGTTAGTTAGTGAGCTCCCTTAGCCAGTTAGTTAGTGAGCACCCTTGCCAGTTAGTTAGTGAGCTCCCTTGCCAGTTAGTGAGTGCCCTTGCCAGTTAGTTAGTGAGCTCCCTTAGCCAGTTAGTTAGAGAGCTCCCTTGCCAGTTAGTTAGAGAGCTCCCTTGCCAGTTAGTTAGTGAGCTCCCTTGCCAGTTAGTGAGCGCCCTTGCCAGTTAGTTAGTGAGCTCCCTTGCCAGTTAATTAGTGAGCTCCCTTAGCCAGTTAGTTAGTGAGCGTCCTTGCCAGTTAGTGAGCGCCCTTGCCAGTTAGTGAGCGCCCTTGCCAGTTAGTTAGTGAGCGCCCTTAGCCAGTTAGTGCCCTTGCCAGTTAGTGAGTTCCCTTGCCAGTTTTTTAGCCTAGTGAGTTCCCTTGCCAGTTTGTTAGCCTAGTGAGTGCCCTTGCCAGTTAACCTAGTGAGTTCCCTTGCCAGTTAGCCTAGTGAGTTTAATGAAAAGCTCCACAACCAGGGACATGTCTGATGATTCATTATTGAGTGTTCTCGAAGCCAGGCCCTGTTCTGGGCACTGCAGTGGACAGAAGACGTAGCCTGCCTTGTGGAGCCTGCCTTCTAGGGGGGACGAGAGGCACAGACTAACCTAACATATGAGATAAGGACAGTGCTAGGCAGAAAATGAACCAGGGCCAAGAGTGTTAGCACAGGCGTGCACACGTGCTGGGACGACCTAGAAGCTGACAATGTGAGGAGGAGCGAGCCAACAGAGCTAGGTGGGGAAGCGCTGGGAGCAGAGAGTCAACGGCAGGAGCAAGTCTGGTCTGTTAGAGCAACAGAGACAGAGCGCCCCTGAAGCCGACTTATCTGTACAGACCTGTGTGGCCAATACTGAGGGACATCAGGAAGCAGGGCTTAGGACCTGGGATTTGGGGGTGAAGCTAGACCAGAGAAGAGCACATCCAGAGAACCACAATCTGGCTCACACCCCCTGGGGGCCTCAGGTTCTTCTTCACAGGGCCGCTGAGTCACTTCTTCTACTTCTTCATGGAACATTGGATCCCTCCTGAGGTCCCCCTGGCAGGGCTCAGGAGGCTTCTCCTGGACCGCCTCGTCCTTGCACCGGCCTTCCTCATGTTGTTCTTCCTCATCATGAACTTTCTGGAGGTGGGTGTCTGCCACAGCACTTACTGCAGCTCTTCATTTAGCACAGGGATTCTTCACCTGACATTCTTGGCAGAATTCAGAGGGTCTGCAGATTTTTCACTCAAATTGAAATTTTGCATTTTCTTTTATGAATATAGGAAGCAAACGTCTAGTATTGGCAGGACCTGTTTGTACCCAGTAGAGTCACTTTATTTATTTATTTAAAGACAGGGTTTCACTCTGTCACCCAGGCTGCAGTGCAGTAGCACAATCATAGCTCACTGCAGCCTCAAACTCCTGGGTTCAAGCAATCCTCTTGCCTCAGCCTCCCAAGTAGCTGGGACTACATGTGCGTGCCACCACACCCAGCTAATCAGATATTTTTATATCACATCAGTTGTTACAGATATCTCGAAATATAATTTATGCTCATTACTACTTGGACCTGCCATTAGAGGTCTTGTCACTGTGTAAAGAAAGAAACAGGCCGGGCACAGTGGCTCACGCCTGTAATCCCAGCACTTTGGGAGGGCGAGGCAGGTGGATCACCTGAGGTCAGGAGTTCGAGACCAGCCTGGCCAACATGGTGAAACCTCGTCTCTACTAAAAATACAAAAAATTTATCTGGGCACAGTGGCGGTCGCCTGTAGTCCCAGCTACTTGGGAGGCTGAGGCAGGAGAATGGCGTGAACCCGGGAGGTGGAGCTTGCCGTGAGCCGAGATGTCGCCACTGCACTCTAGCCTGGGTAATAGAGCCAGACTCCATCTCAAAAACAAAAAACAAAACAAAACAAATTAGCCAGGTATGGTGGTGCGTGCCTGTAATCCCAGCTACTCGGGAGGCTGAGGCAGGAGAATCGCTTGAAGCCGGGAGGTGGAGGTTGCGGTGAGCTGAGATTGTGCCACTGCACTCCAGTCTGGGCAACAGAGCAAGACTCTGCCTCAAAAAAAAAAAGAAAAAAGAAACAGGGCCGAGCGTGATGGTGCACACCTGTAATACCAGCACTTTGTGAGGCCAAGGCCAGTGGATAGCTTGAGGCCAGGAGTTCGGGACCAGCCTGGGCAACATGGCGAATACCCATCTCTCAAAAAATAAAAAATGAGCCAGTGTGGTGATGTGCATCTGTAGTTCCAGCTATTTGGGAGGCTGAGGTGAGAAGATCCCTTGAGCCCAAGATGTGGAGGCTGCAGTGAGCAGAGATCACACCACTGCACTCCAGCCTGGGTAACAGAGCAAGACACTGGTTCAAAAGACAAAAATAAATAAATAAACACATTAGTCTGTCAAAATTTTTTCTGAATATTTTGATAACTGTATTTCAATATTATTGGTTCCTTTGTAGTCCTATTTTATTTATTTATTTATTTATTTATTTATTTTTTATTTTTGAGGCAGAGTCTCGCCCTGTTGCCCAGGCTGGAGTGCAGTGGTGCGATTTCGGCTCACTGCAACCTCTGCCTCCCGGGTTCAAACGATTCTCCTGCCTCAGCCTCCTGAGTAGCTGGGATTACAGGAGCCCGCCACCACACCCAGCTTATTTTTGTATTTTTAGTAGAGATGGGGTTTCACCATGTTGGCCAGGCTTGTCTTGAACTCCTGACCTCGTGATCCGCCTGCCTCGGCCTCCCAAAGTGCTGGGATTACAAGCGTGAGCCACTGCGCCCAGCCGTATTTTATTTTATAGATTACAAAACATTCTGAGAAGGGGGTCCACAGGCTTCACTAAACTGCCAAAGAGATCTGTGGCACAAGAAGTTTGAGACCCCTACTGATAACACAGAAGAGTTCCGGGCCTGGAGGTTAACCTACCGGCATAATCCCAGTCAGAATCCAACGCGTGGGAGGCGTGTTCACCTGCACTTAGCAGGTGTATCTGTTCTGACTGTCCCACCTCCCCCGTTCACGAGCACCTTCAAATCCTCACCATCTCTAGGAGCACCAGCCAGGTTGTGCTGTGTGTCTGAGACGTGTCACCTTTTTTTTTTTTTTTTTTGAGACGGAGTCTCACTGTGTTGCCCAGGCTGGAGTGTAGTGCGTGATCTCAGATCACTGCAACCTTCGCCTCTTGGGTTCAAGCAATTCTCTGCCTCAGCCTCCCAAATAGCTGGGATTGCAGGTGCCCGCCACCATGCCCGGCTAATTGTTTTGTGTTTTTAGTAGAGACGGGGTTTCACCATCTTGGCCAGGTTGGTATTGAACTCCTGACCTCGTGATCCACCCGCCTCGGTCTCTCAAAGTGCTAGGATTACAGGCGTGAGCCACTGCACCTGGCGTCACCTTCTGTCCTGAAAGTAAATTTGTTTTAACCATTCACTTCTCCATACAGAAGTTATAAAGGTTCATGTATTCAAATATGACATTATTCTCCTTCAAGCCTTTCCTTACAGGAAGATAATAGAAATATTCTCCTCTGCTTTCCTCCGGTATCCTTATGGTTTTACTTGTGTACAGTAGGAGATAGACTTCTGTGTTGATTTTTCCACTTACATAGCAAATTTTCTCATTACCATTTATTGGGCAATCCCCAGTATTTTGAAATATTCTCATTTCCATCGATACAGGCAATTATCTGCACTCTTTGTTCTTTTGCTGGATTATTTTCTTTTTTTTGAGATGGAGTCTCACTCTCGCCCAGGCTGGAGTGTGGTGGCACAATATCGGCTCACTGCAACCTCCGCCTCTCGGGTTCAAGTGATTTTCATGTCTCAGCCTCCAGAGTAGCTGGGACAACAGGCGCCCACCACCACGCCTGGCTAATTTTTGTATTTTTAGTAGCAATGGGGTTCCTCTGTGTTGGCCAGGCTGGTCTTGAACTCCTGGCCTCAAGTGATATGCCCACCTTGGCATTACAGGCATGAGCCACTGTACCCAGCTCTCCCCCTTACTTTAAACAAGAAAATATTTAAGCATTTCTTTAAAAATTTTTTTTAGTTTCTATATATTTAGAGGGTACGAGTGCAGATTTCTTATGTGACTGTGCTGTGGTGAAGTCTGAGCTTTTAGTTCCCATCACCCAAGTAGTCAGTGGTGATTTTCAACCCTCTTCTCCCCGCCACCTTTTCAAGTCTCTGGTGTCTGTTATTTCCCTCTGTTGGTCCATGTGTACCCACTGTTTAGCCACCACTTATGAGTGAGAACATCGGCTGAGGCAGGAAGGTCACTTGAACCCAGGATGTCGAGACCAGCCTGGGCAACAGAGTGAGACCCCTTCTCTACAAAAAAATTAAAAATCAAAGGGTTGTGGTGGCACATGGCTGTAGTCCCAGCTACTTAGGAGGCTGAGACGGAGGCTTGATGCCAGGAGGTTGAGGCCAAGTGAGCCGTGATCACGCCACTGCACTCCAGCCAGCATGGGCAACAGAGTGAGATGGAGAGACCCTGTCTTGGAAAAAAAAAGTGAGAACATGCAGTGTTTGACTTTCCATTTGTGAGTTGTTTCACTTGGGATAATGGCCCCCGGTTCAATCGACGTCACTGCAAAAGACATGCTTTTTTTTTTTTTTTGACACAGAGTCTCGCTCTTTCATCCAGGCTGGAGTGTAGTGGCGCAATCTCATCTCACTGCAACCTCCGCCCCCCAGGTTCAACGATTTTCCTGCCTCAGCCTCCCAAAGTGCTGAGATTACAGGCGTGAGCCACCGTGCGCGGCCGAGTTCATTCTTTTTTTATAGCAGAGTAGTGTTCCGTGGTGTATTTATGGCACTTTTTCTTTATCCAGTCCTCTGTTGGGGGACGTTTAGGTTGATTCCACGTGTTTGCTGTTGTGGATAGCGCTGTGATAAACACACGAGGGCAGGGATTGTTTGATATGATTCCTTTTCCTTTGGGTAGAGGCCCAGTAGTGGGATTGCTGGAACGAATGGTGGTTCTATTTTCAGGTCTTTGAGAAATTTCCATACTGTTTTCCAGAAAGGCTGTACTAATTTGCATTCCCACCAGCAGTGTGTAAGTGTTCACTTTTCTCCACATTCTTGCCAGCATCTATTGTTTTTTGACTTTTTTTTTTTTTTTTGAGGCAGAGTTTCACTGTGTCAGCCAGGCAGGAGTGCAGTGGCACGATCTCGGCTCACCGCAACCTCTGCCTCCCGGGTTCAAGTGATTCTCCTGCCTCAGCCTCCTGAGTAGCTGGGATTACAGGCACACGCCACCATGCCCGACTAATTTTTTTTTTTTTTTTTTGGTAGAGACAGGGTTTTCCCATGTTGGTCAGGCTGGCCTCAAACTCCTGACCTCGTGATCCGCCCACCTCAGCCTCCCAAAGTGCTTAAATTACGGTCATGAGCCACCGCGCCTGGCCACTTGACTTTTTAATAATAGCCATTCTGACTGGCATGAGGTGGTATCTCCTTTTGGTTTTAATTTGCATTTCTCTGATGATTAGTGATGTTGAACATTTTTTCATATGTTTCTTGGCCACTTGTTTTTCTTCTTTTGAAAAATGTTTGTGTCCGTTGCCCACTTTTTTAATGAGGTTATTCATTTCTTTCTTGTTGAGTTGTGTAAGTTCCTCACAGATTCTGGATAACAGTCCTTTGTAGGATGCATAATATGCATATATTTTTTCCCAGGCTGTAGACTGTCTGTTGATTGTTTCTTTTGCTGTGCAGAAGCTTTTTTGTTGAATGAAGTCCTGTTGTCTGTTTTTGGTTTTGCTGTATTTGCTTTTGAGCACTTAGTCACAAATTCTTTGTCTTGGCCGACGTCCAGAGGAATTGCTCCTAGGATCTTTATGGTTTCAGGTCTTGGGTTCAGGTCTTGAATCCACCAGCTGACATTTAGAATGAACTTACTGGGGTCCTTTTTTTTTTTTTTTTTTTTTTCATAACTCCTAACAAGTTTTGATTGGAAAGACATCGACTTTGGAGGTTATTTGGGAGGAATTAACAGCGTAGCTCTGAGTAGCAGTTCTGGTGCCCAGGGCCAGCCTTGGGAGTCACCTCCTCCAGTTGTCCGCAAGGAGTTTTGGGCCAGGACAGACATCACCGCCAGCATGAGCAGGCTGCTGTCTGGCATCTCACTGATCATTTTCCATCTTGCTGGTTGGCTCCTTAGAGCCGCAGTGCTGAGTACACATGTGTGCTGTCTGCGTACACACAGAACAAAATCCAATAGCAGTTTAAAAACCATCACGATAGGGTCTGGGTGCCCGGAATTCAGTTCTGATGGGCAGTGAGACTGTTCACCACCCGCCTTCCCTCCTTTGCAGGGGAAAGACGCCTCAGCCTTCGCCGCCAAGATGAGGGGGGGCTTCTGGCCGGCGCTGAGGATGAACTGGAGGGTGTGGACGCCACTACAGTTCATCAACATCAACTACGTCCCTCTGAAGGTGAGGGCCACGGGGCTCAGCCTCTGCCAACATTACTTTGTCAGCCTTTTCCTTCCTTCCTTCCTTCCTCTTTCCTCCCCCCCCTTCCCTCCCCTCTTCTTTTCTCTTCTCTTCTTTCTTTTGTAGTTTTCCACTAGACTTGGTTTCATCCAGTGTCTAGACTCCTCAACTACCCTTGGATTTTGCCCATGACCCTGAATCATTGCTAGTTCGGGATTCAGGAAGCAACACAGAAGGGTGTCCCGAGTGGTCGTCTTTGCCTCTTCTGTTTGTTCAGCAAATTCTCATTAAAAGCCCCCATGCCAGGGATGCCTATGAGTTTTCTAGCCTTTGAAACATTCCCAGTCCCAGGAGTGTACATGCAGGCAACTTGAATCTATGCTCCTGGGTTGCAGTCCTCAAACTTGGCCCAAATAAACTCTAGTTATACTTAGAAAAAGAAGGCCGTCACAGTAGCTCACACCTGTAATCCCATCACTATGGAAGGCTGAGGCGGGCAAATCACTTGAAGCCAGGAGTTCGAGACCAGCCTGGCCAGCATAGCGAAACCCCATCTCTACTAAAAATACAAAAATTAGCCAGGCATGGTGGCAGGTGCCTGTAGTCCCAGCTACTCAGGTGGCTGAGGCACAAGAATCACTTGAATCCGGGAGACGGAGGTTGGAGTGAGCTGAGATTGTGCCACTGCACTCTAGCCTGGGCAACAGAGTAAGACCCTGTCTCAAAAAAAAATAAAACGTTAAAAAGAAACAAAGCATTCGTGGTCCCTGGGCTCATGAATTACAGCTGAGCCTGAAGGCAGGCACTGTGCGGCCATGGGTCCTGCCGCTGGCCTGGAAGAGCTGCCTCACCTGCAGCCATGGCAGCCACACCTGGGCGAGGGGTGGGCCCATCCAGGTGCAGAGTGAAGGCCTTCTGGGTAAGCTGAGCCTTTCCGCTATCCTGTGCATGAAGGAGCTGCTGTGGGGGCTGAGTCAAAGGTGTCAGATTGGGGCTGGGCTGGTGGTGTGGAGGCTGGAGCTCCAGGCTCTGCCACTGGGATCAACTGTCTTTATGCACAGCCAGGGTCCCCAGGACCACTCCCACACTGGGAGGATGGGGTGCAGCACCCCCTGCAGCATGGCAGGATACCCCCAGATGCTACAGGAGGAGGCCTGGCAGAGCCTGCAGGGGCCACGTGCTTCCCTCCCCCAGAAGGTATGCCGCCCATCAGGGTTTTTTACTGGTACTCTGGGCGGGCATCTCTGCCTGCTGCCCCAAAGCTCCAGACCCCTAGAAAGACAGCAGCTGTGTGGAGCCCGCATTGTTGGTGCAAACAGTCTAGGCACAGGGCAGGTGGCCCTTCTGGGAAAGGTGGGTGCCGTCCCAGCCCAGGCGGCTGCTAGGGAGGACCTGAACAGGCCTGCAGTGGCTGGACCTCAGCTGCAGAGGGCCTTCCTGCATTAGCACCGGCTCTGAGCCCTGCCCAGGAGGGAGAAGAGAACCAGGGTGACCCCCGAGGGAGAGGAGGGAGGCGGCCAAGTGTGTGCACACTGCACACACCACAAACACACCAAGAAGCAGCAGGAAACCAGGGGTGCACACAGACAGGACAAAGAGGCAGTTCACCCTTAGCCAAAGTTGCCAGGAGTTAAAGCAAAATAAAAAAATCTCCTTTGGCTTTAACAGTGGCCCTTCCCAGAGCAATTTCAGCTCCATGAGGCTGAAGCCAGATTGCCTTGAAGAGTGGGTGGGAATTATTTTAAAAATCACAAGTCTAGAACATGCTCTCAAAGTCTGTAGGGGCCAGGCATGGTGGCTCATGCCTGTAATCCCAGAACTTTGAGAGGCCGAGGCAGAAGGATCACTCAAAGCCAGGAGTTTGAGACCAGTCTGGGCAACATAGTGAGACCCCATCTCTATTTTATAAAAATGAATTTTAAAAAGTTTGAGAGAAGGTGAGAAGTGATGGAAGAAGGCTGGGTGGCAGAGGGGGTTCTGACACTCAGAGATGCGGCCATGGTGGGTGCAGACGTGAAGCTGCTTGTGGGATGGGCAAACACGCATGTCCAGAAAGAGCAGCTCTGCGGGGTCCCCTAAGGAGTCAGCGTGGATGTGAGCCCCCGGCACACTCACAGTGGTGCTTGGGACAGAGGCCCTGCCCTCTGTGATGAGAGAGGAGAGAGAAAGTGACAGCTGAGCGGACACGAGAGTGGGACATCCTGCCTCAAGCCCCCACGTGCCTCTCTGGAGGGCCAGGGGCTGGGACTGAGGGCAGAGGAAGTCAGGCGGGCATTTTAAGGGGATACAGAAGGGGCAAGTTTGGCCATGTGGAGGATGGGAGAGCATGCTGACTGCAGAGACAAAGACTTCTGGGCAGAGGGGGCTGGGGCTTGTCCAGCTGTGGTCAGCATCTGGGGAAGTGAGAAGGCAGGAAGGATAAAGGATTTTCCAGGGAGTGTGACTGAAGAACAGTAGGCTAAGGAAGCTACAGCCATGGGCCACTGGTTCTCGGGAATTGAGAGAAGGAAGCAGAGACAACTGAGAAGACAGACTGGCCGGGAACACGGAGGATCTGGGATGGAAGAGGGGAGAGCCGGGAAGCCGCGCCTCTGAGTAGCGTGGGGGCAGAGTCGCCATCCTAGGTGGGTGCAGGTGTATGCGGAAGCAGCATTCATTCAGCAAGCGTTTCCTGAGCAGTGACTGTGCGCCGTGCTGCTAGACTCGGAGACGCGGTGATTAACCAGACACATGGGCTGCTACTTTCATAGCACCACATGCCAGGGAGAGACTCAGCACTAGACCAGAGGATTCTGGGGAAGGGTGAAGCTGCTGAGTCACCAAAGCAGGGCAGTGGGATGGTGATGGGTTAGAGGAGGGAAGGTCTGGGGCCCCTCCCCTGTTCGTCAGCTGTGTCCCCTGAGGAGGGTGCAGCCACCTGCATGATGGCTGGTCCTGGAGTGAGAGAGGCTGAACCAGGAGCTAAGGTGTGCAGTGAAGGGGGAAAAAGGAGAGTGACTTGGCTTTGGGATTCCTGGGCCGCTGTAGCCTGTGAACGCTGTAACTAGGGGACCATTTTTCTTCTCCATTCCTCTCTGCTAGGGGCCTAGCACAGCGTTTGGTACGAACAAAGGCTCAGTAAATGCAGTAATGGATGGGTGGTTGGACCACCCGACCAACAAACGGGTAAACGAATGAACTGGGTGACTGAGGCTGGACAACTGGCCACGGCCTCCCGCTGACCGTGGCCTGTTGGACTGTTCTTTTCGGCAGTTCCGGGTGCTCTTCGCCAACCTGGCAGCTCTGTTCTGGTATGCCTACCTGGCCTCCTTGGGGAAGTGACGACCGCTGGGAGAACATCAGGTGCACTGTGGACGTGGGTCTGGGGGTCTCACCCGCCCAGCGAGAGCAGAACCAATCCAGTCAGGATGTCACTGACTCTAAATCAGGTGATTCAAGATGCCCAAAAATGATGGATAGAGAAACAGAAATCTCTGAATGTCAGAACCCTGTCTTTTAAAAAGGCAGTCGCTGCCTTCAGGTGGTGCTGCCCCAGAAACTTAAAATTTAGTCGAGGCAGTTTCAATTGTTACTGTGGACCGAATTAGGATCACAATAAACGATAATGCAGGTTCTTCAATGGTGACTTTAATCTCTCAGAACAATTGCTGTTGCTTTGAAAGACATGCATAGCCAGATGTTTTTTAAATTTTCGTGTGTGTGGTACGATACATAAAACAAAATTTACCATGCATCTGGTCGTGGTGGCTCATGCCTGTCATCCCAGTACTTTGGGAGGCCGAGGCAGGAAGATTGCTTGAGGCCAGGAATTTGAGACCAGCCTGGGCAACACAGCGAGACCCCATTTCTACAAGAAAAAAAAAAAAGAAATATATATATATATATATACACACACACACATACATACACATACACACACACACATATATATATGTATATATGTATCTATACATACACACACACACACACACACATACACTCCTGGGATATCTTCCTGCCACAGTCTCCCAAGTAGCTAGGATTATAAGTTCCCACCCAGCCACACCTGGCTAATTGTTTTCTTTTTTTTGTAGAGATGGGGTCTTCCTGTGTTGCCCAGGCTGGTCTTTGAACTCCTGGGATTACAGGTGGGAGCAACTGCACTGGGCTTTTTTTTTTTTTTTTTTTTTTTTTTGAGACAGAGTCTTGCCCTGTCGCCCAGGCTGGAGTGCAATGGCGTGATCTCAGCTCACTGCAACCTCTGCCTCCTGGGTTCAAGAGATTTCTCCTGCCTCAGCGTCCCGAGTAGCTGGGATTACAGGTGTGCACCACCATGCCCGGCTAATTTTTTGTATCTTTAGTAGAGAAAGGGTTTCGCCATGTTGGCCAGGCTGGTCTCGAACTCCTGACCTCATGATTTGCCTGCCTTGGCCTCCCAAAGTGCTGGGATTACAGGCTTGAGCCAACATACCCAGCCCTCTTTCCTTTTAAAAAAGGCTGACTTTTGATTGTCCTTAAGATTCTTTAAAGAAAATAAAAATAGGCCAGGCTCGGTGGCTCACGATTGTAATCCCAGCACTTTGGGAGGCTGGGATCACTTGAGGCAGATGGATCACTCGAGGTCAGGAGTTCAAGACCAGCCTGGCCAACATAGTGAAACCCTATCTCTACCAAAAATATAAAAAATTAGCGGCTGGGCAGAGTGGCTCATGCCTGTAATCCCAGCACTTTGGGAGGCCAAGGCGGGTGGATCACGAGGTCAAGAAATCGAGGCCATCCTGGCCAACCTGGTGAAACCTTGTCTCTACTAAAAATATAAAAATTAGCAGGGCATGGGCAAGGCGCGGTGGCTCATGCCTGTAATCCCAGCACTTTGGGAGGCCGAGGCGGGCGGATCACGAGGTCAGGAGATCGAGACCATCCTGGCTAACATGGTGAAACCCTGTCTCTACTAAAAAAAATACAAAAAATTAGCCAGGCGTGGTGGTGGGCGCCTGTAGTCCCAGCTACTCGGGAGGCTGAGGCGGTAGAATGGCGTGAACCTGGGAGGCAGAGCTTGCAGTGAGCCGAGATCGTGCCACTGCACTCCAGGCTGGGCAACAGAGTGAGACTCCGTCTCAAAAAAAAAAAAAAAAAAATTAGCAGGGCGTGGTGGCACGTGCCTGTAATCACAGCTACTCGGGAGGCTGAGGCAGGAGAATCGCTTGAACCTGGGAGGCAGAGGTTGCAGTGAGCCAAGATCGCTCCACTGCATTCCAGCCTGGCGACAGAGAAAGACTCTGTCTTAAAAAAAAAAAAAAAAAAAAAAAAAAATTAGCTGGGTGTGGTAATGCATGCCTGTAATCCCAGCTACTTGGGAGGCTGAGGCAGGAAAATCACTTGAACTAGGAAGGCAGAGGTTGCAGTGAGCCAAGATCGTGCCACTGCACCCCAGCCTGGGCAACAGAGTGAGACTCTGTCTCAAAAAAATAAATAAATAAAATAAAAAATAAAAATAGGGCTGGGTGCAGCGGCTCACGCCTGTAATCCTAGCACTTTTCGAGGCCGAGGCAGGCGGATTACTTGAGGTCAGGAGTTTGAAACCAGCCTGGCCAACATGATGAAACCCCCTCTCTACTAAGAAATAATAAAATAAAAATTAAAAACAAAAGGCTGAACATTGCCGTGTGCGTGGACTGCATTTTGCCTGTCCGTCTGTCCGTCAGTGGCTAGACTGTTTCCAGCTCCTGGATGCCGTGAAGGATGTGGCGGTGAAGACGGTGGCACTAATGCCTGCTCAAGTCCTGCTTGCCTTGGGTTTTCAAAGAACTACTCTTTCAGTTCAGAATATTTAAGGTGGGGTCGTTCCCAAAGGAAGTTTAGGGCATTTGCAAAAGTAACAGATGCTCCTGCAATTGATGCAGAAGGTGATAATTCTGACTATCCCTCTAACTTGCCACTTCCCAGTGAGTCCCAGCCCCCTGCCATGATGGAGGATTAAGAGCCTGGATCTCAGAACAGATTCTAGATTAGAATCCAGAGATGACAGTACTGACACCGCTTAGGGTTGCTTTGTGCCGGAACTCTTCTGAGAGCTGCGCGGGGTTGGCATTATTCATCCTGCAGCAGCCCTGAGGGAGGTGCCATTGTTTTCTTTGCTCCACATGTGGGGGATGCAAGATGCCTCAGCTAGCAAGAGACAGTCCTGATTCAGAGGCAGTCAGCCAGGTCCTGAGCCACCATCTTCACCACCTCATCATAGGGCATCAGAATGTCATGGCAAGGTCAAGAGAATTTGCTGGAGAAGATTTCACATCATGTATATGGCTTACCACAGCCCGCATCCGGTCAGTTCGCTGAACACACCTTTACAGAGTGCTGTCAGGCACACAGGGGAGAGCAGAGACCAGGAGTTTTTAGTTTCACACACTTAACAGTCATCAGAAAACAGGCTTTTTTTTTTTTTTTGAGACAGAGTCTCGCTCTGTTGCCCAGGCTGGAGTGCGATGGCATGATCTCGGCTCACTGCAGCCTCCCGTTTTCAAGTGATTCTCCTGGCTCAGCCTCCTGAGTAGCTGGGATTACCAGCGCGTGCCACTATGCCCTGCTAATTTTTTGTATTTTTACTAGAGATGGGGTTTCACCATGTTGGCCAGGCTGGTCTCGAACTCCTGACCTCAAGTGATCCATCCGCCTGTCTCGGCCTCTCAAAGTGCTGGGATTATCGAGCATGAGCTACTGCGCCCGGCGTAAAAAATACATTAAAAAAAAAAATCTTTTCTCCTGGGCTGGTCAGTTTCCACACAGAGGAATCCTTTAGTTCTTGTCAGGGCATTGGGGGAAGGATGGTGGTGGTAGCTGAGCATGGAATGAGCCTAGCGGCCAACATTCTTGTGGCTATCTGGAGGAAAGGGGTTAGAAGTCCTACTGTTCCTTATGTGAACTCTGTATAATCCCATCTTTATTACTGCATCCCCGATCTGAGCTATGCTTGGTGTCCTGAAATCCAGAACCCTCCTGTTCAAGTCCCCTGGAATGGCCTTTCTCTAGTGCTCCACGGTGATGAAAGTGAGCTATTCCCCTGAACATTGGGGGAGAAACGAAATGTGGAAGGCAACCTTTTCCTCTAAATGCTCCTGCTTTCAGCCCCACAGCTCTCAGACAGGAGGCTAATGCTGCCAACTCCCAGACTCTTCCAGACTCACTGGATTAAATGAACTTGCTTCCTGGTTTCCTTCCACATAGGCACTGGTGTTCCATATTCTCAGGTCGATAAAGATCTGATCTCCAGCTCTTGAACTTTTGTTAACTGATTTATCTGCTGTCCTTTTTCTTATGGATTCAACTATGTCCTTGTGGATTTTCCCTTTTGTTTTTTATTTTATTTATTTTTTGAGATGGAGTCTTGCTCTGTCACCCAGGCTGGAGTGCAGTAGTGTGATCTCAGCTCACTGCAGCTTCTGCCTCCTGGATTCCAGCGATTCTCCTGCCTCAGCCTCCTGGGTAGCTGGGATTACAGGCGTGTACCAGCTAATTTTTGTATTTTTAGTAGAGATGGGGTTTCACCATGTTGGCTAGGTTGGTCTCAAACTCCTGATCTCAGGTGATCTGCCCGCCTCGGCCTCCCAAAGTGCTGGGATTACAGACATGAGCCACTGAGCCTGGCTGATTTTCTTTTTTTTAAGACAGTCTCTGTCACCCAGGCTGGAGTGCAGTGGCATGATCCTGGCTCACTGCAACCTCTGCCTCCCAGGTTCAAGCGATTATCCTGCCTTAGGCTCCTGAGTAGCAGGGACTACAGGCGCGCACCACCACGCCAGGCTTTTTTGTATTTTCAGTAAAGACGGGGTTTCACCATGTTGGTCAGGCTGGTCTCGATCTCCTGACCTCATGATCCGCCCACCTCAGCCTCCCAGAGTGCTGGGATTACAGGCGTGAGGCACTGCGCCCGGTCCAATTTTCCTTTATTTTTTTTGAGAGAGTCTCGCTCTGTCGCCCAGTCTGGAGTGCAGTGGCGCGATCTCGGCTCACTGCAAGCTCCGCCTCCCGGGTTCACGGCATTCTCCTGCCTCAGCCTCCCTAGTAGCTGGGACTACAGGCGCCCGCCACCATGCCCTATTCTTTTTGTTTTTGTATTTTTAGTAGAGACGGGGTTTCACCGTGTTAGCCAGGATGGTCTCGAGCTCCTGACCTCGAGATCCGCTCACCTCGGCCTCCCAAAGTGCTGGGATTACAGGCGTGAGCCACCACGCCCGGCCTTCCTTTTATTTTTTAAATCTTCCTATCATTTTTAGTAAATGACCTGGAAGAAGCAGACCTAACTGGAAGCGTACAGGTTCAAGAAAGCCTGTTTAAGCAGAAGTCTCAGTATTTCTGTGGAACCAGTTTTTTTATTTTTATTTTTTTGAGACATTGTTTCACTCTGTTGCCCAGGCTGGAGTGCAGTGAGGCAATCTCAGCTCACTGCAACCTCCACTTCCTGGGTTCAAGCAAGTCTCCTGCCTCAGCCTCCTGAGTAGCTGGTAATACAGGCTGGAGCCACCGTGCCCGGCTAATTTTTGTATTTTTAGTAGAGACCGGGTTTCACCATGTTGGCCAGGCTGGTCTCAAACTTCTGACCTCAGGTGATCCGCCTGTCTCGGCCTCCCAAAGTGTTGTGATTACATGCGTGCCCCACCGAGCCCAGGCCCAGGTGATTTTTAAATAGCTTAAATCAGATCATGTCATTTCCCAATTTTAAAATGGGCAGAGATGGTCCAGCAATCCCACTTCTGGGTACAGACGCAAAACAATCAATGAAAGAGAGATCTGCACGCAGCACTGTTCACGCTAGCGAGGAGATGGCAACAGGGCAAGCGTCCAGCAATGGGTAAGCGGTGGGGTCGGTGCACGCAAGCGTCCAGCGATGGGTAAGCGGTGGGGTCGGTCCAGGCAGGCGTCCAGCAATGGGTAAGCGGTGGGGTCGGTCCACCCAGGGAGCGCTGGTCCCCCTAGAAGGAAACCCAGGCTCTAACGCGCTCCCTCTGAGGACCCTGCTAGGCGAAACGCGCCGGCCATAGAAAGACTGTCCCGCAGGAGAGGGCGGTGTTCGGCCCGGGGTTTGAGGGGTCGGGACCAGGAGGAGGGACAGCCCGGCCGAACCTGAACGCACTTCAGGCCGCTTGAACAGCACACGCAGGAACGGCGCCGACGGAAAACTTTATTTCGTGTTCCGCCACCAAAAAAATATCGTTTAAACAAACCTGCGGCAGTTTCCCAGCTCCCTTAAACCAGGATCCCAAGTTCTCCGCGTCTCCGCCCCTGCACCCAGCCTCCGGCCTCGGCAGGCGCTTCCGGTGCGGAACCTTCTGGAAAGTACCGCGCCGCCCTCCCGGCGTCCCCACAACCCCGCCCGCACCTGCGCGCACCGGCGCTCGCGAGCACAAGTGACGGGACTGGAGCGTGGCGCGGCAGGTGGCTCCACGAAAACGCCCCTTCCCGGAAGGCTGCCCCGCGCCCTGCCGCGCCCCAGGAGGCGGGACTTCCGCCCCCGCCGCCCGGAAGCGGCAGCCGGGGGAAGCGTGTTCCTCGCGGAGCGCCGTCGGGGCCGTGGGCGCCTGCGCGGGCCGGCGCGGGAGCAAGCGGCATGGCGTTCCGGCAGGCGCTGCAGCTGGCGGCCTGCGGGCTGGCCGGGGGCTCGGCCGCCGTGCTCTTCTCGGCCGTGGCGGTAGGGAAGCCGCGCGCAGGCGGGGACGCGGAGCCACGCCCGGCTGAGCCGCCGGCCTGGGCGGGGGGCGCGCGGCCGGGCCCCGGTGTCTGGGACCCCAACTGGGACAGGTGCGCGCGGGGCTGTTTGGTGCCGGGGTCGGGATGGGGGTCAGGGCAGGTGTTACCGTTGGGATCGGGATCGGGACCGGGATCGGGACCAGGTTTAAGGTTGCGATCGGGTCGGGATCTGGGGTCGCCGTCTGCTTTCCCCAGCGGAGGAGCCGCTTTCCGGGGCCGCTCTGCGCGGAGGGTTCTGGGGGCGGCTGACCCTTCCCGCCGGCTTCTGTGGCCGAGCTCCGTCGCGTCCTCGCCCTTCTCCCCGCCCCTGCGAGTCCGCCCTGGGTGCCATCGCCGGAGCGCGGGCCGGGGCGAGGCTGAGGTGGAAGCCGGGCCTCCTCCAGGGGCGTTTGCAGGAGCGCGCCCGCGAGCTGTGTGCGGTTATTGAGCGTTTGAAATATGGCTCGTGTGATTCCTGAAGGGAATGCTTAGTTTACGTCAATTTAAACTTAACGCAAGCAGGGCCGGGTGCGGTAGCTCGGGCCTGTAATCCCAGCGTTTGGGAGGCCGAGGCCGGAGGATCGCTTGAGCCCAGAAATTTGAAACCAGCCTGGGCAACATAGTGAGACCCCCATCTCTACAAAAAATACAAAAAAAATTGGCCGAGCGAGGTGGCGCGCGCCTATGGTCCCAGCTACTCGGGAGGCTGAGGGAGGAGGATCCCTTGAGTCCAGGGGTCCCAGGCTGCACAGTGTGAGCCGAGATCCCGCCACTTCACTCCAGCCTAAGCAACAGAGCCTGTCTCAAAGGAAAAAAAAAAAAAAAGTAGTGCAGGTTTTTAACATTAGTTATGTGTTGAAATAGTATTTTTAGCATATTGAATTAAAAGTATGATCGAAATTCACCTGTTTCTTTTTAATGTTGCTATTAGAAAAATGTATAATTTCACATGTTGCTGGCATTCTGTTTCTGTCGGCCAGGACTGCTCTAGAGGCAAGGATGGTTTTCCCAGTCCTAACTCCTCATTATACTCAGTACTTTGAGAAAGGGGGCACAGAATTATACTACTGTGGTTGCATTAGGTACTTTATATTAGATTTTTATCTTTTGTTAACCTTATTTCCTCTATTATTAGCATCATACACTAAGCATGGTGTATATATCAAAATTAATGAGCCAAAATAATATAGATTATTAATTATAGTTATTATATTAGTTTATAATACATTACTGTTAACTAAGGTTCATGCTTCATTGAGATTTCCTCAGCTTTTACCTGCTGTTCTGTTCTAGGGTCCCACATGACAAGTAGTCTTCATGCCTCGTTAGGCATGTTTTGGCTGTGACAATTTCTCAGACTTGTTTTGATGATCATGAGTGTTTGAGGCGTTCTGGTCAGGGGTTTGGTAGAAGGTCCCTCAATTGAGACTTCTCTGAAGGTTTTCTCATGATTAGACTGGAGTTACATTCTTTTTCCTTCTTTTCTTTTTTCTTTTTCCTTGAGAGCGGAGTTTCGCTCTTGTTGCCCAGGCTGGAGTGCAATGGTGCAATCTCGGCTCACTGCAACCTCCGCCTCCCGTGTTCAAGCAATTCTCCTGCCTCAGCCTCCCGAGTAGCTGGGATTACAGGCACACGCCATTATGCCCAGCTAATTTTGTATTTTTAGTAGAGACGGGGTTTCTCCATGTCGGTCAGGCTGGTCTTGAACTCCCAACCTTAGGTGATCCTCCCACCTCGGCCTCCCAAAGTGCTGGGATTACAGGCATGAGCCACCATGCCCAGCCTGTTATATTCTTCTTTAAAAATCAGAATTCTGAAAAATCAGAAATTCTGAATCAATATTCTGAATTTCTTAGGTCTTTTTAAGGAAACAGATTTACTCTGCCGTTAAAGAACTTGAAGTAGGCTGGGTGCGGTGGCTCACACCTGTAATCCCAGCATTTTGAGAGGCTGAGGTGGGCAGATCACTTGAGGTCAGGAGTTCGAGACCAGCCTGACCAACATGGTGACACTCTGTATTTACTAAAAATACAAAAAAATTAGCCAGGCATGGTGGCACGCACCTGTAGTCCTAGCTACTCGGGAGGCTGAGGCAGGACAATCACTTGAACCCAGGAGGTGGAGGCTGCAGTGAGCCCAGATCGTGCCACTGCACTCCAGCCTGGGTGATAGAGCGAAACTCTGTCTCAAAAAAGAAAAAAAAGAACTTGAAGTAGAACCGGGAGCTGAGCCCAGCCTTTCTCTTTTAAGCAGGTGTTCTGTATTTGCTTGTCATGTCTGGGGAGAAGTGAATTGGGCCTTGTGGGTTGGAAAAGACTTATACAGACAGAAGGCATGAGCAACTACAGGAAGGTGCTAGAAGACAGCGTGTTTCTTCTTGAGTCTCACATGTCCACACTGGAAAGTTCCAGAGCCTCATCTGGTGAAATCTCCAGCTTCTTCCTGGAGGTCTCATGCAGTTTATGGCTTCCTGTCTCTGTGCCTATAGCTCCCAAATATTTTCTCTGGCTCAGCCTGACTCCCCCATACCTGCCAATTTGAGTCTTGGCCTGGTTTATGACAGGCCCCCAGGTCAGCGTGGCCCAAACGGAGCCCTTGAGTCACCACCGTGCCCTTCCACAGCTTCCTTTTCCGCCACTGTCTCAGCAAGTAAATACCAGCAGGTTCGACTTTTGCTATTCCCAGCTCTGCTGTGTTGAACTTTTTTTGTTGCTGTTGAGACAGGGTCTCGCTCTGTTGCCCAGGCTGGAGTGCAGTGCAGTGCAGTGGCAAGATCATGGCTCCCTCCTAGGCTCAAGCAATTCTCCCACCTCAGCCTCCTGAGTAGCCGGGACTACAGCTGCGGACCACCTTGCCCGGCTAATTTTTTAATGTTTTTGTAGAGATGGGGTCCCCCTGTGTTGCCCAGGCTAGTCTTGGACTCCTGGGCTCCAGTGATCTGCCCACCTCGGCCTCCCAAAGTGCTGGGATCCACTCTTTTTCAGATTCCAGCAGCTCTGGAACAGGCCTTCATAATGGGAATGTTTTCTTCCTCACTGAGTGTTTGTTTATTTATTTATTTTCTGAGGCGGAGTCTCACTCTGTCGCCCAGACTGGAGTGCAGTGGCACGATCTCGGCTCTCTGCAACCTCCGCCTCCCAGGTTCAAGCGATTCTCCTGCCTCAGCCTCCCAAGTAGCTGGGATCACAGGCGTGTGCCACCAAGCCCGGCTAATTTTTTCTATTTTGAGTAGAGGTGCGATTTCACCATGTTGGCCAGGCTAGTATCGAACTCTTGACCTCAGTTGATCTGGCCACCTCAGCCTCCCAAATGCTGGGATTACACGTGTGAGCCACTGCACCCGGCCTGAGGGTCTAAAATGTGCTTAGTATGACTGAGGACATGATGTTTTAATTGTATTTAATTTTGCTTAAGTTTTGAATTGAAACATCCTCATAGCTAGTGGCTGCTGTTGGGCATTGCAGTTCTAGGCTCTGCTGAAGCATCATGGTCAGGGAGGCCCATCTTGGCCCCGTGGACACTTTCCGCCTGCGCCCCGATAGCCGCTGTCCTCTTTCCTAGCCTGGCGTTCTCCGTAACCACAGTTGCGTTTGGGGTAGCCTGTCTCCTGCTGTTCACTGTCTGCCTCTCATTAGAGAAGAAGATGCACAGGGCTTTGCTTGTCTGTTTTGCTCTCCAGCGCATCACTCAGAACAGACCTGGCACTAGCTCTGTGGGAGGGAGAGTGGTGGTATGCTCAGAGAGGCCTCCCCAGGGCTGTGCCAAGGGCCTTGTCTTCTCTCCATGCTCTTCCCAAATAGTCTGACAATTTGGAAATAACGTCTTGTCAGAAAAACTCAAACTTGGGAACAGAGGTCTCAAGGACGTATCTTGTATTTCAACATCAGGCGAGAACCACTGTCTCTGATCAACGTGCGGAAGAGGAACGTGGAATCTGGGGAAGAAGAGCTGGCGTCCAAGCTGGACCACTACAAAGCCAAGGCCACGCGGCACATCTTCCTCATCAGGCATTCCCAGTACCACGTGGATGGCTCCCTGGAGAAGGACCGCACTCTGACCCCGCTGGGTATGTGGTGGGTTCAGATCCTCCGTGGACCCTCTTGGTTATGTGGCCAGGTGCATATCCTCTGCTGGCGCCTTGGTTATGTGACTGGGTGCAGGTCCTCCGCGGACCCCCTTGGTCAGCTTTCTTGAAAGTGCTTGGGGCACTGGGCCTCCTGGGGCCCATGTCCGAGACCATCACCCCTGAATCACACATTATTACCAGTAACTGTCAGCTGAACTTGGACAGAAGACAAGCTTTTCAAAATGTCCTTACCTTGGCCAGGCGCGGTGGCTCACGCCTGTAATCCCAGCACTTTGGGAGGCTGAGGCAGGTGGATTACCTGAGGTCAGGAGTTCGAGACCAGCCTGGCCAACACGGCAAAACCCTGTCTCTACTAAAAGTACAAAAATTAGCCGGGTGCAGTGGTGGGCGCCTGTAGTCCCAGCTACTCGGGAAGCTGAGGCAGGAGAATGGTGTGAACCCTGGAGGCGGAGCTTGCAGTGAGCTGAGATCGCACCACTGCCCTCCAGCCTGGGCGACAGAGCGAGACTCCGTCTCAAAAAAAAAAAAAAAAAAAAAAAGTCCTTACCTTGGCCAGGCACGGTGGCTCACGCCTGTAATCCCAACACTTTGGGAGGCCGAGGCAGGTGGATCACCTGAGGTCAGGAGTTCGAGACCAGCCTGGCCAACAGGGCGAAACCTCGTCTCTACTAAAAGTACAAGAATTAGCCAGGTGCAGTGGCAGGCACCTGTAATCCCAGCTACTAAGGAGGCTGAGGCAGGAGAATTGCTTGACCCTGGGAGGTGGAGGTTGCAGTGAGCCAAGATCGCACCACTGCACTCTAGCCTGGGTAACAGAGTGAGACTCCGTCTCAAAAAAAAAAAAAAAGCCCTTAACTTTTAGCAAATGTTGGACAGATCTTGTTTGCATGAGACCAAATGCAGTGCATATCCCAGCAGCGATTTTATACCTGCTTGATGCCTTGGAAAGCGGCGTGGCTTGTGCCCTCGGCTGCTCACCTGGACCTGCTGCGAAAGACGCTTCTCTGCGGCCTGTGGCACTCACAGGCCTGATGCCTGGCGTCTGCTTTTTTGTTTGTTTGTTTCGTTTTGAGACATAGTCCTGCTCTGTTACCCAGGCTGGAGTGCAGTGACGTGATCTTGGCCCGCTGCAACCTTTGCTTCCTGGGTTCAAGCAATTCTCCTGCCTCAGGCTCCCAAGTAGCTGGGACTACAGGCACACGCTGCCACGCCCAGCTAATTTTTTGTATTTTTAGTAGAGACGGGGTTTCACCGTGTTAGCCAGGATGGTCTCGACCTCCTGACCTTGTGATCCACCCGCCTCAGCCTCCCAAAGTACTGGGATTACAGGCGTGAGCCACCGCACCCAGCCTAATTTTTTTTTTTTTTTTTGTATTTTTAGTAGAGACGGGGTTTCACCATATTGGCCTGGCTGGTCTCAAACTCCTGACCTCGTAATCCGCCCGCCTTGGCCTCCCAAAGTGCTAGGGTGACAGGTGTGAGCCACCACGCCCGGGCTGGCGTCTGCCTCTTAATGCCCTGTTGAACAGGCGGGACTGAGCAACAGGATCACGCCTGTCCCCACTGGCAGATGCTGCATAGACAGCGTCCAGGAGGGTCCTTCCACCTTGTCCTTGTGTCCCTGTGCAGGTGGATCTGTAGAAGAAATGCCTGCCTACAGAAGGAAATGCGGGGTGGGCTAAGGTAGAGTTTACCTTTTGAAAAGTTCTTCGAATGGGATAGTGCCTGTTCATGCACATACTAAAAGTTCAAATAGTAAAAATGTGCAAGGCTGTCCTCCACAGACGCCTCCCCCCAGTCCCCAGAGCTGTCCCGGCTGCTTGTGCACAAAGAAAGTGGAGTGACAGATGCAGGTGTGGCTGCATCCAGTGGCTTCGGCCTCCCTGAGGCGTTTTCACCTGGATGCAAAAGCTCACAAGAGAAAAGGCATCTGCACTGGTGTCCGGCCCCCACATAGCAGCTCGGGGTGTTTAGGTCCGGCTGTGTTGGCCTCCGTCATGGCGCGTGGTTGGGGGCCCGTGAGGCTCAGGTTTTGGACACAGTTGAGTGAGGGTGACACGGGGGGACCCAGAAACCACCCCTGGGCCCCACCAAGCGCCAGCCACCATCCGGTTTGCTTGCTGCTCCATTGGTGGAATCAGATGCATGTTTTTTCCTGTATGGGGGTGAAGACATTTGAGTGCCGGCCCCTCTGGCCCAAGCCTCGGGAGGGCAGGAGCCATCAGCTGAGCTTGCTGAGCTTGCTGCCTGATCGGGGTCGTATTTGTGGGCGGAGGAGGGCGTGTGTGCGGGCGGAGGAGGGCGTGTTTGCGGGCGCAGGAGGGGGTGTTTGAGAGTGGAAGAGGGGGTGCAGGTGCGGCACTCAGGTGCCTTTCACCTTCCAGGTCGGGAGCAGGCTGAACTCACTGGGCTCCGCCTGGCAAGCTTGGGGTTGAAGTTTAATAAAATCGTCCATTCGTCTATGACCCGCGCCATAGAGACCACCGATATCATCAGCCGGCACCTGCCAGGTGAGTGCTGGGCGCGGGGCCTCCATGCTTGCAGCAGTGGACGGCTCGTGGCAGGGCCCCGGCCTGAGCTTCTGGCCACCGGGAGGTCACAGCATCTCCGCCGGCGGGGCCGCCTCACCCAGCGCTTCGCTGTGCTTCTCTGCAGGCGTCTGCAAAGTCAGCACAGATCTGCTGCGGGAAGGCGCCCCCATCGAGCCAGACCCGCCCGTGTCTCACTGGAAGCCGGAAGCTGTGGTAAAAACCTCCCCGGGGAGCAGCTGTGTCACCCTCGCCTTCCCTGGGCAAAGCGGCCCTGCTGGGCTCACCATCCACCACGTGCCCGGCCGTCCCACGGGCTGCCCCGGGCGGCGATGGGGTCTGTCCCCCTGACACCCGCCCTGCCCGTGCACTTCCGCACTGACGGTTCCTCACTCTGCCCCCAGCAGTATTACGAAGACGGAGCCCGGATCGAGGCCGCCTTCCGGAACTACATCCACCGCGCAGATGCCAGGCAGGAGGAGGACAGTTACGAGATCTTCATTTGTCACGCCAACGTCATCCGCTACATCGTGTGCAGGTAGGCAGCTGCTGGGCTGGGCGTGGCCTAAAATAATTTCAGACTTAGAGAAAAGCGTGAGGAAGAAGCCGAGCGAGACCCTCCTCCACTGCCGATGCCACCCTAGTCAGGCCTCACCAGCCCCCGGGCGTCCACTTCCCGCGAGTCCTAGTCAGTTACGCGGTAGGTGGCGTGTTACTTGGAGCTTCTCATAAGGCTGTTTTGGGCAAGGGTGGTGCAGACAGGGAGGGACCCCTGTGGTGTCCTGGGTGGAGTGCGTGCTGGGTGGGGGGGTCCTGGGTGGGGTGCGTGCTGGGTGGGGGGTCCTGGGTGGGGTGTCCTGGGTGGGGTGCGTGCTGGGTGGGGGGGTCCTGGGTGGGGTGCGTGCTGGGTGGGGGCGTCCTGGGTGGGGTGCGTGCTGGGTGGGGGGTCCTGGGTGGGGTGCGTGCTGGGTGGGGGCGTCCTGGGTGGGGTGCGTGCTGGGTGGGGGGTCCTGGGTGGGGTGCGTGCTGGGTGGGGGGGTCCTGGGTGGGGTGCGTGCTGGGTGGGGGGGTCCTGGGTGGGGTGCGTGCTGGGTGGGGGGGTCCTGGGTGGGGTGCGTGCTGGGTGGGGGGGTCCTGGGTGGGGTGCGTGCTGGGTGGGGGGGTCCTGGGTGGGGTGCGTGCTGGGTGGGGGGGTCCTGGGTGGGGTGCGTGCTGGGTGGGGGGGTCCTGGGTGGGGTGCGTGCTGGGTGGGGGGGTCCTGGGTGGGGTGCGTGCTGGGTGGGGGGGTCCTGGGTGGGGTGCGTGCTGGGTGGGGGGGTCCTGGGTGGGGTGCGTGCTGGGTGGGGTGCGTGCTGGGTGGGGGGATCCTGGGTGGGGTGCGTGCTGGGTGGGGGGGTCCTGGGTGGGGTGCGTGCTGGGTGGGGGGTCCTGGGTGGGGTGCTGCTGGGTGGGGTGCGTGCTGGGTGGGGGGTCCTGGGTACGGTGCATGCTGGGCGTCCACACTGCCCTGGTTGTTTTCCCTTTGGAATTCAACGTCCTGTTTCCCCTCAAACTTGGCCAACCACCTTCTGCCTCCGGCTGGATCCCACTGGCAGCATCCCGCCGCTGTTGCCGCTGGGGATTTTGTGCTTCTGGGGTCCTGACCTCTTTCACTTGCTGATCTGTGGGCGCCCCCACCCGTGTGCCGGCATGACGGCGCGGGGCGTCCACTCCCCTCTGGGTCGAGGCCACAGCTGAGTCCTGTTGCTGCCCGGGCTGCTCCCTCGGGGGACCCTTGTCCCTCAACCTGCTCTGGTGCCCCACTCTCGGCACCACAGAATGATCCGGGTTCAGGTTGCGTTTTCCCTGCCACCACCCTGCAATCAGCCACTTCTTTAAGGAGCTCCAGGGCTGCAGCCACGTTAGAGGGCCCCTTGGGGGGCAGGGCCAGCTCTATGGTTACATGCCTGAAACAGTCAGAAGCGTTGGCCAAATCTCACTAAATGCAAATTTGAAACAAATTTGCCTCTTCTCTGGATCCATTAGGAAATGTGTGTGTGGGCTCCGCAGCTGAGGGGGCCCTCTTGTGTGTGACGAGTCCTGTGGTGGGAGGACAGGACGGCACTGGTCAGTGATGCTGTGTGAGGCTGGGCCCTGGTCTCTGCCCGCCTGTCACCTGGGCCTGTCACCAGGGCTGGGGCTGCTGGGAGCACCATGGTCAGAAGAGCAGCAGCTCCCAGAAAGTCGAGGATGTACGGGCCGAGATTCTCAAGCTTGGCTCCAGACCAGATAGAGCTTTTCTGGGGGTTGGAGCCTCCGGGTGGTGTGGCCTCAGGCTAAGTGAGTACCTGTTTGCTGTGAGTCGTTCATTGCCTCCTGTCTGTGCTTGTGAATGAGCCATATGGGTGGCTTCTATGCTGCCACCACCACCTTGTGTGTCCATGACACAGTCACCCCGAGGTGACACAAATGCTAAAAATGCACAGAAATAACCGGGGCGGGAGAGTGGAGCTGACCTGAGTCCACACAGTGGTGAGGGCCAGGCAGGTGCACCTGGACACGAGAATATGGCTGTGCTGTTCCGGCCGGTGCCGCCAGGCAGCCCTGAGGAGACTCGGGAAGCAGCGTGAGGGTGGCCATGCGGCCCACTGAGACAGGGCGGCGGGTGGCTCAGAGGCGGTGATGGCAACTCCGAGCTTTTCTGCAAATGCGAATTGTGCCTAAGAAGTGCATGAAGATGCCACGGCGGGTAGATCCCATCTCCGTTCTTTGCTTTCCCAGAAAGGGACCTGTTGCACTAACTGGCTGCTCCCTGCTTTTTTTTATATGGGAAAAGCAGAAATTAAATTGTGTTTCCTCGTAAGAAGTCAGCGTTGTTCTGATCTGTGCAAATCTTGAGTTGGGGTTGGGCCCCTGTCCTAAAGAGGGCAGGTCCCCAAGTGTGATGGCTCCATTCATGTCGATCCCAGCCAGATCTTCCCCGAGAAGCCCCGACTGAAGACAGGAGCCGCTCGGCTGATGTGTACCCCGGCCCTGAGGCTGTTTGTAGAACAGAGCCCCCTGGCACAGCCTGGCCTGGCCTCTTTTAAGGACAGAGCCCCCTGGCTCTAGCCCAGCCCGTTTTTTTTTTTTTTTTTTTAAGACAGAATCTCGCTCTGTCACCCAGGCTGGAGTGCAGTGGCGCGATCTCAGCTCACTGCAAGCTCCGCCTCCCGGGTTCACGCCATTCTTCTGCCTCAGCCTCCCGAGTAGCTGGGACTACAGGTGCCCGCCACCACGCCCAGCTAATTTTTTGTATTTTTAGTAGAGATGGGGTTTCACCGTGTTAGCCAGGATGGTCTCGATCTCCTGACCTTGTGATCCACCCGCCTGGCCTCCCAAAGTGCTGGGATTACAGGTGTGAGCCACTGCGCCCGGCCTAGCTCAGCCCGTTTTAAGGACAGAGCCCCCTGGCTCTAACGTGCTCTTTCTCTCTCTCTCTCTCCCCAGAGCACTGCAGTTTCCTCCTGAAGGCTGGCTCCGGCTCTCCCTCAATAATGGCAGCATCACCCACCTGGTGATCCGACCCAACGGCCGAGTTGCGCTCAGGACCCTCGGGGACACGGGGTTCATGCCTCCCGACAAGATCACCCGATCCTGAGGGCGCCCGCAGGGCTCCGGCTTCTCCTTCCCTCTGTCCTCCCCGCACAGGCCGCACACGCTTAACGTTTTGTTCCCAAGGAGACCGGCGGAAAAGTAGAAACCTGCAATGCTGCATCTGGGAACTGACTTGTGACCAGGCTGAGAAGGGGAGAGTTGGGATCAGACAGCCTGACTTCTCTGCAGGGTTTTATACCTGACCATGAACCCCCAGGATGGCGTGGGGTTTAAGGTGAAAGCGTCTCACGCACAAGTCAGGCCTGTTGTGGGGACCTGAAAGAGGCCTGACCCAGACCACCATGTTCGCACCCACAGCTGACCCGTGCTGAGGGTCCATGCTCCATTGGCAAAGCCGGTCAGGCACGAGGGCGACTGAGGCACGTGGATGAGGAGGGCACCCAGGTTCTGTTCACAACTCACTTCACTTCATACATCCTTTTAATTTCTTAAAACCCTCTTGTCCCTTAAATATTTGTCAAAGATTTTCTGGCTGGGCACAGTGGCTCACACCTGTATTCCCAGCTACTCAGGAGGCCAGGGTGGGAGGATCACTTGAGCGCAGGAGTTCAAGACCAGCCTGGACAAGGCAACATAGCGAGACCCTGTCTCTACTAAAAATACAGAACTTAGCTGGGTGTGTCGTGGGCATCTAGAGTCCCAGCTACTTGGGAGACTGAGGTGGGTGGATCACTTGGGCCCGGGAGCTGGAGGCTGCAGTGAGCTGTGATTGTGTCACTGCACTCCAGCCTGGGCAACCGAGGGAGACTTAAAGCAATTTTTTCTTTTGAAACGGAGTTTCACTCTTGTTGCCCAGGCTGGAGTGCAGTGGTGCGATCTCGGCTCACCACAACCTCTGCCTCCTGGGTAGCTGGGATTACAGTCGCCCACCACCATACCTGGCTAATTTTTTATTTTTAGTAGAGATGGGGTTTCACCGTGTTGGCCAGGCTGGTCTCGAACTCCTGACCTCGTGATCTACCCACCTTGGCCTCCCCAAGTGCTGCGATTACAGGCATGAGCTAGCGCGCCTGGCCAGGGATTAAAATATTCAAACATGTTGTGTGTACCCAGATATTCTGTTAATTTAGGAAAAACAGTACAATTTCTATGAAGTGGTTGTGACTATTTTCTGTAGTCAATACAGTTGGGATATCTGATCTATTTCTCTGTCTACTTTGGAAATGATTGCATAATAAAATTTTACTGTTTTTTTAAAAGGACTAGTTGTGAGTGTGTTAAAAGCGTGGAACTTCGGCCGGGCACGGTGGCCATGCCTGTAATCCCAGCACTTCAGGAGGCCCAGGCAGGTGGATCATGAGGTCGGGGGTTCAAGACCAGCCTGACCAACATGCTGAAACCTCGTCTCTACTAAAAATACAAAAATTAGCCAGGTGTGGCAGGCGCCTGTAATCCCAGCTACTCAGGAGGCTGAGGCAGGAGAATCGCTTGAACCCGGAAGGCGGAGCTTGCAGTGAGCCGCGATCGCTCCACTGCACTCCAGCCTGGGCCACAGAGCAAGACACCATCTAAAAAGAAAAAAAAAAAAAGGAAACTTGTGCAGTGTGAGAAACGATGGTGTCACCAGAACCCTTTGCACAGTGTCCTGTCTCCCCGTGGCTGACGCCTCTGCCCGCATCGCACCGGCTGCCTGCTCAGAGGACTTCCGCCAGTGGCCTGGGCCCTTTCCGAATCCCTGACCAGGACGGCAAGGCTGACCAATGGTTGTGGAGACAACAGCCACAGCAACCATACGCCACTGTCTAGAAATAGTTTGATAAGCCAGGGACGCGTCAACTTCAAAAACAAATACCAGGCACGCTCACGTTTGACCTCAGACGGGAGCAAGGCTGGTGAGGAAGCAGTCTGGGATGCTCTAAGTCAGCTGCACAGGGCGCCCACGCCACAGCCCCAACGCTGGGCCTCCAGGGATGGGGCAGCGCTGCAGGGCTAAGCCTTTGTTCTGCTGAGGGCCCCGGCTCCTCTGTAAAGTGGGAAAGCTTGGAGGTGGGAGCAGCGCCAGCACGCCTGGCACTGAGGCAATGCTCAGAGCAGGCGCAGGTTTGCTGGGCAGCAAAGCTCATCACAAAGTGGAATGACCACACATCAGCTGGCCCCGATGCCCTACGCAGCCCACGGCCACTCCCATCGCTCACGTCATAGCCATGAGTCGCACTCACGTGAAGGGGACAGACTACCTGGTCTAAAGGGGGAAGTGGATGGGAGACCACGAGCAGTTTTCAATGGATCACAAGAAACCAGTGACCCAGAGTCTTCAAATCCTTCTGCAAAAAAACAAAACCCAAAAGGAAAGAAAACCTGATTATGCTGCTTAAGTCAAATCTGAAGTCAAGGATTTTGAAAAGTTAAGCCATAAACTCAGTGTGTGACTAATTCTTTAAGAGCGTACAGCAATGATAACCAAGTCTACAGCCCTTGGTATTCCCAGGCAGCCTCCACTCCAAGTCCTAACCAGGCCCTGCTTATCTGCCAAGATCAGAGAGACTGGGTGTGCTCAGGGTAGTATGCCCATAGATGATTACCTAAGTTTCTTGAATATGAAACTTTAAATACTTTTTAGTTTCTTTTTCTAGAGTAAACTCCCAGCAAACTTTTTTTTTGAGACATACTCTGGCTCTGTCACCTGGGCTGGAGTGCGGTGCCACAGTCTCGGCTCACTACAACCTCCGCTTTCCAGGCTCAGGCGATTCTCACGTCTCAGCCTCTCAAGCGGCTCGTTCTACAGGTGTGTGTCACTGCACCCGGCTCATTTTTGCATTTGTGGTAGAGATGGGTTTCACTATGCTGGCTAGACTGGTCTCGAGCTCCTGGCCTCAAGTGATCCGCCCACCTCGGCATCCCAAAGCACATGAGCCACTGTGCCTGGTAGACTTCCCTTCTAAAATACCTGCTGTTCAAAGTGGTTCTTCCTTAAATGGCCTTTTCCAGTCTTCTGCATGTGGGACGGACGTAGATTAGCAAAGTGAGGATGGCTCCCGGTTTGGCTGGTAGCTGGTGGGGGTCTAATTTCTGAATGCTGGACTCAGGGCAGGTATGGCCAGGGAGAAGGCAGGGAGGGGCAGGCAGGAGACTGGGGAGTGGGGAGCTGACCCATACCAGGGCAGCCCCCAGGGATCTTCAGTGTGCGTGTTGTGAACGCCTGCGTGGAGGGAGCCGCATGAGGGGAAGGCTGAGGGTGTCTGGACTGGGTGAGTTACAGGGGCCCAGCAACGTCAACGATGGAAACCGTCCCCTGGTTTGGGACAGACTGAAGACTTCTCACATGTTAGTAACGATAGCCTCTGTCTGGCCAAAGTGAAAACTGCACACCAGAAGCCTCAATGAGACTGGTGGGAACGGCAATGCCACCAGATGGCGGCCAGCTGCCAGGGGCCGCCATGCCGATGTTTATCCCAAAGCCTTTTCTGAGGAGGGAGCATGGGCGGGAATCTGCAGCTGGAGCAGTCATAGGGTTTCCAACCACGACAAACACGCCTGCACCCCGCACGCACAGCCGGGCCCCAATGAGGGTTTTACCATCAGCCCTTCCCTGGGAAAACTCTGCAGGCTTCTGGAAACATCCACACGGCTCTGGAGGACCTGGCTGTGGTCCCTGCCATGGCGCCGCTGGCACTCCCATGGCTGGTACGCAGCACCATGGCTGCTTTTACCCCAGAAACGAGCAGCAGACTCACCGGGCGCCTCCCTCACAGCTGCCACCACGCTGGAGCAGGGCACTTTCCAACCAAAGCCACCACAGCAACTGTTAATGTCACCAAGGTTTCCCACTGCCAAGAGCAACGGTAAAATCTGTGCTCTTTTAACGGATGCCAGAAAATCTTTCACAACTGAGTCAAGAAAGGGGCTTAAAAACAGCGAGCGAATCTGAGGGCACCCAGGTTGATGGCCGTCCAACCAAAACAGTGCCGTGCGCCTGGGCACAAGTGAGGGATCCTTCCGAAAGCTTGCAATTATTACCACGCGGTTTTGAAGTAATTCATTTCATTAAGTGTTTTGTGAAGGACATAACCCCCGGGACACACGAGAATGCCTCCGTTGGGACTGGAATCGCTGCCCACAAACAAACGGAGAAACAGTCAAAGGTGGCCTAAGACCTGGGAAATCAGGAGCAGTGGTCCACATACAAAATCAGGGCCAAAACGTTTTACTTTCCATTTGAATTTACAACCATATACAGACAATATGGTAAGATTTTAGAGAAAACAGATCATCACTACGAATATCCATATTCGGATTTCTTTTGAGAACCAAGGTGCCTTTTAAAATGCGGCTTTTTAGAATAGCATGTGTTGTTTCTGTCTGGGATCTAGATCTTGTCTGCTACAAAACAAATGAACACACCCTGTGTAACAAAATCGAATTTTAACATTTAAATCTTGATTCCAATATTCCTGACCTATCTCTTGTCATATGAAAGAAAGAAGCCTTTTTTTAAAACAAAGTTTCAATTCAGAATTTTTACAAACAAAAACAATCCTGCGTCTACTTAATATCCCTGTATATCCTCAAAAAGCAAGTTCAGGAAATTTAAAAATGATTTATAAAAGGCACTGAAGTTAGCAAAAGCATTGGTGGGTTTTCATTTTGGATTAAACACTGGAAATGTTCACAGAGAAACAACTGTGTGAGCAGTTGCCCGTAACACCCAGGAAGAAACCGACCTCCAGGCAGCACCTCCTGAACACCTCAGTGGCTCCTCACACATTCCAACCACAGACCTTCATTCAAGCTAAGGTGAAGGCTACAGTCAGCACGGCAAGAAACCAAGATGGGACTCAAACCTCTAAATGCAACACTCTGCATACAGGAGATCCCAACTGAAATGAGTTCCAAAATAAAGGATACCTTTATCGTATAATCATTTATGCTCAACAAAGCCTCAGGATAAATTTGAAAACAGAACAATGTATAGACTGTATTACTGCTGCACTGGCTCCTGAATGAAGCAGGCAGTGAAGGCTCACGTGCTGAGGAAACAGGGAACACCTTGGCGCCGCTGCTGAGCTCTGTGTTTCTCCTGGTATCACTCCCACGGGCTGCAAGACTTCCCAAGAGAAAAGCTACTTTCATCTTCTGATCAGTAATTTAAATATTCCGAACAACCCAAATCACAATGGTTGCTGCAAGTCTGAGGCGCGCTCCTGGCTCCCTGATCCCTGCCATCCACCTCCCTCCGTCTGAACCATGAGACCCACGGGCGAACCAACAGGCACTCTGCCACCATCAGATGCCACCCCCCCACCCAGGAAAAGACAGGGCAGCAAATAGTTCATCTTGGTGAGTGCAGGTTATCACAGGGACATCGGTGCTCACGCCTCCGCCAAGCCCCTCCTCGTCCACAGCGTCTGTCGGATGAGGTGAGTACAGGGTGAGTACAGGGCTGCCTGCCTGCAACTGCCTCAGCGCCCTTTCCTCTGCTATATTTCAGACCTAGAAATTGCCACCTAAAAAGTCTACCATTACCACATGGATATTTTCCAGAAAATTGGTATCTGAGTTTGCTTTCATTAACTTCTAACTTCTTCCAAAATATCAGAAATCTAAGTGTTATATAGAACATTTAAATCTTCTAAAATTCTCACACCCTCAAAGTGAGGAGTAATAATTTAATCAGAATATATTCCTTTTTGACAGTTTAGCAATAAACATATGACGCTTCCTTCTTTAAAAATGAAGAACAAACCGAGAGCCCAGCGCCAAGCCTACAGGGCGGCAAGCTCAGCCAGGCGCGCCATCCTGCGGAGCTGGCTCCTGTGCACGGGGCTGTAGCGCCCAGGACTGCCCAGGCCCGGCTTTGCGGGGTTGCTTCCAGCCACGCTGTTTCTCCCTGGACTGTAGCTGTGAGGGCCACTGAGATCTGGCAGCTGAGACTTGAACTTTCCTTTCACCGCGGGACTGGGCCAACTGCGGAAAGCAAGAAAGAACTGTTAGCAGACGGGCAGGCCTGGAGATGAACAGTAAGAGTCGGAGAATAATGGCCCCGGACTCAGGCACACGCGCCCGGGCGGAGGAGAGGCACTGCTGAACCCTGGCACCGCGGGCACACGCGCCCGGGCGGAGGAGAGGCACTGCTGAACCCTGGCACCGCAGGCACACGCACCCGGACGGAGGAGAGGCACTGCTGAACCCTGGCACCGCGGGCACACCCGCCCGGGTGGAGGAGACGCACTGCTGAACCCTGGCACCGCGGGCACACGTGCCCGGGCGGAGGAGAGGCACTGCTGAACCCTGGCACCGCGGGCACACGCGCCCGGGCGGAGGAGACGCACTGCTGAACCCTGGCACCGCGGGCACACGCGTCCAGGCGGAGGAGACGCACTGCTGAACCCTGGCACCGCGGGCACACGCGCCCGGGCGGAGGAGACGCACTGCTGAACCCTGGCACCGCGGGCACACGCGCCCGGGCGGAGGAGACGCACTGCTGAACCCTGGCACCGCGGGCACACGCGTCCGGGCGGAGGAGACGCACTGCTGAACCCTGGCACCGCGGGCACACGCGTCCGGGCGGAGGAGACGCACTGCTGAACCCTGGCACCGCGGGCACACGCGCCCGGGCGGAGGAGACGCACTGCTGAACCCTGGCACCGTGGGCACATGCGCCCGGGTGGAGGAGACGCACTGCTGAACCCTGGCACCGCGGGCACTGGGAGAGTCAAGCTCATGGGGGTTTCCAGGAGAATCCTGTGTGATCTGAGTAGAAACCCTGCTGCTTCCACCCTTCTAGCCCTCAGCTTGTCAGGAGCTGACCCGTTCAGCTTTTCCACCCAACCGGAGCTCTGTCCTGTGTGCAGAGAGCCACAACACCCAAATCCACAGCCTGGCTGACGGGCCTGCCAGCGTTGGGAAAAGCCACTGATAGGTTCGCATGAAGTGGAACTGGACCCTGCAGAAGTTTCCAAAAGCTGCCCTGCGGGTGACAGGCTGTCCGGGCCCCACATACCTCTGTCTGTCCGAGGGTGAGTAGCACAGGACAGCACTCTTCCATCTGTGCACGGCCGGGAACTGATGGGGGTCAACGTCTGCACATTCAAGAGCGGCCAAAACATCCTGATCGAGTTTTGACGGCTCCTCTCTAGAAAGCACAATAAAAGAAGCAAAAACATCTTTGGTAAAAACATAAAGACTTCTAAAATACCACTACTTTTTTTTTTATTTTGAGACGGAGTCTTGCTCTGTCGCCCAGGCTGGAATGCAGTGGCGTGATCTTGGCTCACCGCAAGCTCCGCCTCCCGGGTTCAAGCAATTCTCTGCCTCAGCCTCCCGAGTAGCTGGGACTACAGGTGCCTGCCACCACGCCCGGCTAATTTTTTGTATTTTTATTAGAGATAGGATTTCACCATCTTGGTCAGGCTGGTCTTGAACTCCTGACCTTGTGATCCACCCACCTCGGCCTCCCAAAGTGCTGGAATTACAGGCGTGAGCCACCACACCCAGAAAAATAGCACTACATTTTAAACTCAAGAACCCAGCACACAAAACAACAGTGTGCAAGGATCGATCTGGCCTGAGCAGATGGAACCAGGGAACCAGCAGCAGCATGTCAGGGCATTAGCTCTGCAGAGGGAGGCATCTCCCAAGGCCAGGGAGGCGGATGCAGACTCGCTGTTCTGTGATGAGAAGAGCAAGGGCCAGGGAGGAGTCGCCTCTGGGTGCACGCCTGCATTCTCTATGGTAGCAGGATCCACCCGCGGTTAAAATGCAGTTTCGCATATTTGCACCCCCAGAGGGTGCTCAGTACCAGAAGGTTAGGGACATTTATCCCATTAGATTGAGATTGACCCCAAGATGGCTTTTCTTCCCAGAAGGATTTAGAAGAGATCACTCACACCACTGGCAGGCACATCCCTAGCAAATAACAGCCAACACTAGGATAACCCACGGTCCAACCAGAGGAAGACCCAGAAAGAGTATCTAGAAGCTGGACTCAGAGACAGGAACTGAACGCACACGGCAAGTCCACACAAAAGCTTGTGTGGAGGCCGGGTGCGGTGGCTCACACCTGTGATCCCAACACTTTGGGAGGCCGAGGCGGGTGGATCACGAGGTCAGGAGTTCAACACCAGCCTGGCCAATAACATCAGCCTGGCCAATATGGCGAAACCCCATCTCTACTAAAAATACAAAAATCAGCTAGACGTGGTGGCAGGCGCCTGTAATCCCAGCTACTCAGGAGGCTGAGGCAGGAGAATTGGTTGAACCTGGGAGGTGGCGGTTACAGTGAGCTGTGATCGCACCACTGCACTCCAGCCTGGGCGACAGAGCAAGACTCCATCTGAAAGAAAGAAAGGAGAGGAGAGGAGAGTGGAGGGGATGGGGTGGGGGGATAGGGGAGGGGGAGGTGAGGGGGAGACGAGGGGAGGGATAGGGGAGGGGGAGGGGGAGATGAGGGGAATGGGAGGGTGGGAGGGGAGGGGGAGGGGAGGGGAAGGTGAGAGGAGGGGGGGAAGGTGAGAGGAGGGGGAGGGGAGGCAAGGGGAGGGGGAGGTGAGGGGAGGCAAGGGGAGGGGGAGGTGAGGGGAGGCAAGGGGAGGGGGAGGTGAGGGAAGGGGGAGATAAGGGGAGTGGACGGGTGGGAGGGGAGGGGAAGGGGAGGGGGAGGAGGAGGTGAGGGGAGTGGAAGGGTGGGAGGGGAGGGGGAGGTGAGGGGAGGGGGAGGTGAGGGGAATGGACGGGTGGGAGGGGAGGGGGAGGGGAGGGTGGGAGGGGGAGGGGAAGGTGAGGGGAGGGGGAGAGGGGAGTGGATGGGTGGGAGGGGAGGGGAAGGTGAGGGGAGGGGGAGGTGAGGGGAGTCGACGGGTGGGAGGGGAGAGGAAGGTGAGGGGAGGGGGAGGTGGGGGGAGGTGAGGGGAGGGGGAGGGTGGGAGGGGAGGGGGAGGGGAGGAGAAGGTGAGAGAAGGGGGAGGGGAAGGCGAGGGGAAGGCGAGAGGAGGGGGAGGGGGAGGCAAGGGGAGGGGGAGGCAAGGGGATGGGGAGGTGAGGGGAGGGGGAGGGGGGAGGGAAGGTGGGGAAGAAAAGTGAGTGCAGAGGGCAACACACTCCTACCCAAAAAGGAAGAGCCGCCTGGCCGGTTCCCTCGTGACCTTGAGCTGATCCTCGTGCCTGGGGCTGCTGGGACTCAAGGACATTTTAGCGATCCTGGCTGACATTTCACTTTCTGTCCTCCTGTGGCCATTCCCGAGTTGGTCTGCGGGAGAAGGCTCTAACAAGTCTCTTTCTACTGCATTGATTCTTGAAGTCAGGATCTGATCTTTAGTTTTTGTATTTTCATCTGGTGTCTTGGAAACGCTACTTCCTACATTTTGCAAATTCAGTTTATCAAACGCAACAGTCAAATCAGAGACAGATGGCAGACGGGCTTCCTCCCCACGGGGGGCCTTTGGTCTCTTGCCCGCCAGGGTCCTGCTGTGACTCAGACGATGGCAGAGCCCATTTCTGCTGCTGTGTGGACCGCCCGGCTCGGCGGCTTCTATGAGGTCTGCCTCCTGCTCCAAGGGGAAGGTGCTGCACCTCGTATGTCCAAAAGCACCGACTGTGGGCGGGCTGTTATTTCGAGCTGCATTTTGCCGATTTTTTATTTCTTCCAAGCTCATGTCATCTTCATCTAGAAACGCCCTCACGGAAATGGAATTGCTGCCTGTGAGGACAACAAGGAGCACTTCAGTGATGGGAACGACAGGAAGCCACGGAGCTGCTCCGCCCCATCCGCGACCAACTGCCGTGACCCCAGCAACAGCGACTCTTACACCCAAAACCTCCCCACTCCATCCGCGACCAACTGCCGTGACCCCAGCAACAGCGACTCTTACACCCAAAACCTCCCCACTCCATCCGCGACCAACTGCCGTGACCCCAGCAACAGCGACTCTTACACCCAAAACCTCCCCACTCCATCCGCGACCAACTGCCGTGACCCCAGCAACAGCGACTCTTACACCCAAAACCTCCCCACTCCATCCGCGACCAACTGCCGTGACCCCAGCAACAGCGACTCTTACATTCAAAACCTCATCAGATTTCAGGATGGAAAACCACCCACACGACTCCCTGGAAAAGGGCAAACAGGACCCTCCAGACACAATCAGGCTGCTGGGGCCAGGCACAGAAGCTCACGCCTGCAATCCCAGCACTCTAGGAGGCCATGGCAGGGGGGTCGCTGGACCCCAGGAGTTCAAGACTGCCTGGGCAACATAGCGAAACCCCGTTCTCTATAGAAAAATTAGCTGACATGGTGGCAGGCACCTGTAGTCTCAGCTATTTGGGAGGCTCAAGTGGGAAGATCGCTTGAGCCCAGGAGGGGGAGGCTGCAGTGGGCTGTGACTGCTCCATTGCTTTCCATCCTGTGCCACAGAGTGAGACCCTATTTCAGAGGAGGAGGAAAAAAAAAAGCTGCCAGGCTGACTTTTCTTTCAAAGGCAGGGACGTGAAAACGCCAAGGGCAGCCCAGGTGATGGGCGAGATGACTGCCCTGCACCCCCAGCCACCCTCCAGCTCCGATCTGCTGCGACCCCAGGGACTCCGAGTGTCACAGTGCCCCAGAGGATCCCGAAGATCGTCCAGAACAACTCCATGAAGTAACCCTGCTGCGCTTTAGGTGTGAAGATAACACAGCAGAGCTCCTGGGGGCAGCACTGTGCGACAGGCAACAGAAATGTCCCGTTTGGTGTTCACGATGGTGGCCACGGCCACAGGAGGATCCAGAACACTTGAGCTGTGGCTCCTGCTACTTAGGAAATGCCTCAACTTTATTTAATATTTACTAATTAAAACGTACATAGTCACAAGACAACACTGTAAATGAGGCCGCTTTACAGAAGTGAGTTCTGTGCCACCATCAGCTACAACACAGCAAGGTCAGACTTCAATGATTCCTGTATAACGACGGCACTGACGTCGCTCTAGTTCTGTGGATCAGAGTCACAGGTCGTGACTGTTGAAGATTCACTGCTTCTTAGTTTAATGTATGTCAATCATTTTCATTTTCTTTCTATCATTCCAGGGAGTTTGTTTTATAAATGAAGTGTCTTGTGGGCTAATGGTTCTATTATGACCTTACACACACAAACTCACACAGACTCACAGACACACTCACACATACACACTCACACACACACTCTAAATTGTATATCTGCTTTAATTTGTATTTTAGCAGATTCGAATCTCTAGTTATTAGCAAATTTCTGTTTTTTTTAAAAAAATAAATAGAGACAGAGTCTCACTATGTTGCTCAAGCTGCCTTCGAACTCCTGGGCTTCAGCAATCCACCCACGTTGGCCTCCCTAAGTGCTGGGATTACAGTGTGAGCTGCTGCGCCCGGCCGCTGGGATTGCAGGCGTGAGCTCCCGTGCCCGGCCATCGTTGATGTTTTTATGAATCACTTTTAGATTTTGTAGATTAACCTCTTCCATCATGATCTTTCCATTCAGTGCACCTGTGCTTTGGAAGCACTTTGCGTCCTGGTGTTTGAAATACACCGTGTGAAGTGCTTTGTGTTTGCGTCCTGGTGTCTGATACGCACCGTGCGAAGCTCTCTCCGTCCCGGTGTCTGATACGCACCGTGTGAAGCTCTCTGCGTCCCGGTGTCTGATACGCACCGTGCGAAGCTCTCTGCGTCCTGGTGTCTGATATGCACCGTCTGAAGCGCTCTGCGTCCTGGTGTCTGATATGCACCGTGTGAAGCGCTCTGCGTCCTGGTGTCTGATATGCACCGTGTGAAGCGCTCTCCATCCTGGTGTCTGATACGCACCGTGCGAAGCTCTCTGCGTCCTAGTGTCTGATATGCACCGTGCGAAGCTCTCTGCGTCCTGGTGTCTGATATGCACCGTGTGAAGCGCTCTGCGTCCTGGTGTCTGATATGCACTGTCTGAAGCGCTCTGCGTCCCGGTGTCTGATACGCACCGTGTGAAGCTCTCTGCGTCCCGGTGTCTGATACGCACCGTGCGAAGCGCTCTGCGTCCTGGTGTCTGATATGCACCGTGCGAAGCTCTCTGCGTCCTGGTGTCTGATATGCACCGTCTGAAGCGCTCTGCGTCCTGGTGTCTGATATGCACCGTGTGAAGCGCTCTCCATCCTGGTGTCTGATACGCACCGTGCGAAGCTCTCTGCGTCCTAGTGTCTGATATGCACCGTGCGAAGCTCTCTGCGTCCTGGTGTCTGATATGCACCGTGTGAAGCGCTCTGCGTCCTGGTGTCTGATATGCACTGTCTGAAGCGCTCTGCGTCCCGGTGTCTGATACGCACCGTGTGAAGCGCTCTCCGTCCCGGTGTCTGATACGCACCGTGCGAAGCTCTCTGCGTCCCGGTGTCTGATACGCACCGTGCGAAGCTCTCTGCGTCCCGGTGTCTGATACGCACCGTGCGAAGCTCTCTGCGTCCCGGTGTCTGATACGCACCGTGCGAAGCTCTCTGCGTCCCGGTGTCTGATACGCACCGTGCGAAGCGCTCTGCGTCCTGGTGTCTGATATGCACCGTGCGAAGCGCTCTGCGTCCTAGTGTCTGATATGCACCGTGCGAAGCTCTCTGCGTCCTGGTGTCTGATATGCACCGTCTGAAGCGCTCTGCGTCCTGGTGTCTGATATGCACCGTGTGAAGCGCTCTGCGTCCTGGTGTCTGATATGCACCGTGTGAAGCGCTCTCCATCCTGGTGTCTGATACGCACCGTGCGAAGCTCTCTGCGTCCTAGTGTCTGATATGCACCGTGCGAAGCTCTCTGCGTCCTGGTGTCTGATATGCACCGTGTGAAGCGCTCTGCGTCCTGGTGTCTGATATGCACTGTCTGAAGCGCTCTGCGTCCTGGTGTCTGATATGCACCGTGTGAAGCGCTCTCCGTCCTGGTGTCTGATATGCACCGTGTGAAGCGCTCTGCGTCCTGGTGTCTGAAATGCACCGTGTGAAGCTCTCTGCGTCCTGGTGTCTGATATGCACTGTGTGAAGCGCTCTGCGTCCTGGTGTCTGATACGCACCGTGCGAGGCGCTTTGTGCCCTGGTGTCTGATATACACCAGTATTCTGATGTGCACTCGTCTTTTTCCTGAAAATATACCAAATCTAAAATATCAGTCTCAGCCAATGGAGTTCAGCTATTATGAGTTTTGAGAAAACGGCACAGAATGAAACTATATTAGATTTTGGATGATGCAAACACAAGCAGAAACAGCAATACTGCTCAAAGCGATGCCATTATTTTTCATGTATCCTCCCCGACACACAACCCATTTAACATTAACCTTCCCAGCACTCTAGGAGGCCGAGGCAAGTGGATCACAAGGTCAGGAGTTCGAGACCAGCCTGGTCAATACGGTGAAACCGCATCTCCACTAAAAAAAAAAAAAAATACGAAAATTAGCCAGGCGTGGTGGCGGGCGCCTGTAGTCCCAGCTACTCAGGAGGCTGAGGCAGAAGAATCGCTTGAACCCAAGAAGTGGAGGCTGCAGTGAGCCAAGATTGCACCACTGCACTCCAGCCTGGGTGACAAAGAGAGATTCTGTCTCAAAAAATACTAACCTAAGGGAAAGTACCGGACCTTTATGTTAAAAACACCAAGAGATGAGAAACAGATGTGCGCATCCTGTCAGACCCCGGCCACGGGGGGCCCCTCCCAGCTGCCACAGCCACGCCTGCACGTGCTTACCAGACGTGGTGGCTTTATCTCGGCAGGAGGCTTCCCGTTCTCCTGTTTCTTGTTGAGCCTTTTTGCCTATTTCCTGCTGTGTGAGATATTCTTCTAGTCTTTGCAGGCCTTCCTGGGAAGACAGATCAACAAAACAGCCCAGAAATTCCCAGTATTCAACCCAGGGATACCCCAGCTCATGAGCTAGCTCCCTGTAAGAAACAAAACACAATTAACCAGCTGTGAAACCAGAAAAAATACTCAGAACTACACAGAAAAAAGCCACTAAAGCTTCAAGTACCAAAGCAATGTCTGCAATCATGGTTATAATTTTCCTTTATCCTTAACTGGCAGCTGAAATCATACGGTGCATTTTCTGAAACAGCACGCCTCCTCACAGGTAAGAGGACCCGGCACAGCTCTCAGGAGCCGTGAACCGGCTGCAGGCAGGAAAGAGGCCTCAGCCCGACAGACCCTCACGCCAGCAACCCAGGTCACACAGTTCAACTCCCACAGACGGACGTGTTCATGATCACGGAACAGCCCTGTGAACTTGCCCGTGGTTCTAGTCATGGCCAGGCACACGAAAGCCTGGAGGTCCTTTCTGGGTTCCAGTTGTACATCTGACACTGGGCACATATTTTGAGAAAATATTCTAAACAATTCCACGAAGCTTTATTTGATTACAACATAATTTAGCTTTGTGGCTATGGCCTATTTTTTCCCAAGGAATCCATAGCATTATATGGTACCTTCTATAAAATATTAAGGTTCCTTAGAAACATGTCCCAGAACCAACAAGGAATTCCAATTAGAAAAGGAAAGGAAGGCGCTGCAGACGTCCCCCAGGTCTGGGACGGGACAGGCTTAAGCTAGAATTCCACAACATCCACAAGGAATTAGACCTTCACGAAAAGGACCAAGTCTCCCAGAAAAGGCTTCCTGGGAATTGGTACTTTGAAGCTGTGATTTGACCTTCTGTCATTAATCAAAACGCAACCAACTGTGTGCCCCACGCCGCTGCGGCTCAGCCTTTCAGTACCTTCCCACTCTCTCAAAGCCTCTTTCCGGGTCCGACTTCTTGACGTGGTGAAGGAAGCCTGCTTTCTCTCGAGGTGGAGTTTTCCAGAGCTTGCGAAAATCTTCTGCCTATGAAGAAAAAAAAATGTATTAGCCGTGTCAGGCACTGCGCCCCTCAGCTGCGGAAACCTGAAGAGCCGTCAGCATCGCAGTAGCTGCCCGTCTCCGCACACCCTTCCTTCTCTCCCCTTCACTAGCAGATCCCTGGGCCACGTGCCCATCTGTGGCATGGCTGAGTGGCCGCATGGCTGCACTCTGACCTGGGGGAGGGGAGGCGGTCTCCTTTCTTGCAGCCCCATCTGGGCTGTGAGGTTCAGAACCAGGAGGGCCCGAGCACGAGGCCTCACCCTGAGGACAGTGGATGGCTCGGAGCTGCCACCCCGACGCACATGTGACACTGCTCCCATCGCAGGAGAAGAAACCAGTGTTGATCTTTCTCAGTCACTCTCCCTAGAGCTTTATGCTTTATGCATCTCACCTAACCTTACCTGATACCACCTAATTTTGGGGCCATTTTCTTTTTTGTTTTGGAGACGGAGTCTCGCTCTGTCGCCCAGGCTGGAGTGCAGTGGCGCAGTCTTGGCTCACTGCAAGCTCCACCTCCCGGGTTCAGGCCATTCTCCTGCCTCAGCCTCCCGAGTAGCTGGGACTATAGGCGCCCACCACCATGCCCGGCTAATTTTTTGTATTTTTAGTAGAGACAGGGTTTCACCATGTTAGCCAGGATGGTCTCGATCTCCTGGCCTCGTGATCCGCCCGCCTCGGCCTCCCAAAGTGCTGGGATTTCAGGCGTGCGTCCCCGCGCCCGGCCTGGAGCCGTTTTCATCGTAACTGATTTAGAAAGTTTCCAGCACAGGCTTATGCGTGCAGGTCAGTATGTGAAGTATTCCAACAGGAGAAAGAATTGTCAGCTGTAAATAAAAAAGTGTACAACCTTTGACCCAGCAACACCACCATTAAGGATTTCTCTGAACACTGGGGATGAGTAGAACCTGGGGCTGAGGCTTCCAGGAGAGGGACTTGTCTGAGAGGAAGCCAGCGGGGGCTGCAGCCACAGGGAAACGTGGTCAGGAGGTGGACGTGCAGATGGAGCTTTCCTAGTCACAACGGGCAGCCTCGCTACACCAGCAAGGTGCCCTGGGACGGGCCATCGACACAGAAAGAACAGGGTGACACGCGCACAGGACGGGGCTGGCCCAGGGAATGTCTGCTTTGTTGAGACAGTGGCTCCCAGCACATCGGCCCTGGTAAGCAAGCCACAGAGCCAAGAACACACATTTCTCTGACAAACGTTCTCATCACCAATCACTGGTGGATGGTTTGAGATGAGGACAACCTTGGGGCTCCACAGGACATGGTCCCTGAGACCACGCACAAGGCAACAGGCTGGAACACCCAGGAGCACAGTATAGGGACAGCCAGGCACCGCTTCCAGAAGCTTCTACAGCAGCTCACCTTGGCTGGACTCAGGGGCCCTGCGAAGGCTCTCAGGGTCAGCACCGGGTCTCTGGGGCTGCCTCCATAGTGGCTGACGTGAGAGGCCTCGGCCGTCTGGTCTGGGGACCACAGCTCCCCGATGACTGGAGAAGAAGTCTCTTCCGCTCTCAGGAGGGGCACGTAGTAGTGGCCTGAGGGAGGAGACAGGCACTGGCTGCAGGCTTCCGCCCCCTCCGCAGGTCAGGCCTGGGTGAGCAGCACGGGGATCACGCGAGCCCTTGCCAAGGCCTCTGCAAATGGATCCAACAGACGGGGCAGAGGGTGGTTTGCGCCAGAGCTCACTGCACTTAATGCAAATGGATACAATGAAAACAAAGTCACACAAGGTCTCAGAGCTCACTTCACTTAACCAGCCTCATTTTCCTCCACTGCTACAAGAAAAGAAAGAAAAGGAAGCCCCAGGTAGTTAAAGGACTAAGGGGTCGGACCTGAGTGAATAAGAGTAGCACACAGTAGAAGCTTAATACATTTTAAAAATGTTCTATTTCATTCCAGCCGGGTGCGGTGGCTCACGCCTGTAATCCTACCACTTTGGAAGGCTGAGGTGCGTGGATCACCTGAGGTCAGGAGTTCAAGACCAGCCTGGCCCACATGATGAAACCCCATCTCTACTAAAAATACAAAAATTAGCCGGGTGTGGTGGTGGGTGCCTGTAACCCCAGCTACTCATGAGGCTGAGGCAGGAGAATCACTTGAACCTGGGAGGTGGAGGTTGCAGTGAGCCGAGATCACGCCACTGCACTCCAGCCTGAGTGACAGAGTGAGAATCTGTCTCAAAAAAACAAAAAAAAGTAATATTTTATTCCTTCTCTCCTTTTTTTCTCCTCTTAGTTTCAGACAGAGTCTCATTCTGTCACCCAGGCTGGAGTGCTGTGGTGCAACCATGGCTCACTGCAGCCTCGAACTCCCAGGCTCAAGGGATCCTCCCACCTCAGCCTCTTGAGTAGCTGGGACCACAGGCATGCGCCACCACACCCGGCTAATTTTTACTTTTTGTAGAGATGGGGTCTTGCTCTGTTGCCCAGGCTGGTCTCGAACTGCTGGATGCAAGTGATCATTCCACCTCCACCTCCAAAAGTTCTGGGATTACAGGTGTGGGCCGCTGTGCCCGGCCTCCTCGCTTCTCAGTCCTGCTTCTCTTGTACTTTACAATTTGCATCACTGAATACACATCTCTCAACAGATCTGGAATCACACGGCACTTGGATGTGAGTATGGAAAAAGCACAAGGAAGAGTAGTGTCTTCAGGTCCCACGGGACAGCGCAGTCAAGCCATATAGGATAGTGTCGTGAGGTTCTGTAGGTTGCACGGAGGCCACACACCACCTCGTCCTGCTTTCAAACCCAGCTCCTGGAGACCCAGAGTCAAGAGGCTTCCTTTACAGTCAATCATGCTACTCTGGAATGCCTGGGAATTTCTTATGTTAAAGGCTTATCATAGTTTCATAGTTTTTTTTTTTTTTTTTTTTGGAAACAGAGTCTCGCTCTGTCACCCAGGCTGGAGTGCGGTGGTGTGATCTCGGCTCACTGCAAGCTCCACCTCCTGGGTTCACACCATTCTCCTGCCTTGGCCTCCCAAGTAGCTGGGACTACAGGTGCCCACCACCACACCTGGCTAATTTTTTGTATTTTTAGTAGAGACGGGGTTTCACCGTGTTAGCCAGGATGGTCTCGATCTCCTGACCTTGTGATCCGCCTGCCTTGGCCTCCCAAAGTGCTGGGATTACAGGCATGAGCCACCGCACCCGGCTGCTTATCATAGTTTTTATGCTTTTAATTTTTTTCTAATTGTAAAAGTGCTGTATGCCCATCAACGGTCAACTGGATAAAGAAAATGTGGTACATATATACCACAGGATATTAAGAACAAGATCATGTCCTCTGAAGTAACATGGCTGGAGCTGGAGGCCATGACCCTAAGGGAACTGACACAGGCAAGAAAACCAAACATGGCTCTCACTTATGAGTGGGAGCCAAACGCTGAGCACACATGGACACAAAGAAGGAACAAGAAGTCAGCAGGGCCTGGTTGAGGGTGGAGGGAGTGAGGAGGAGGGAGAGGATGGAAAAACTACCTCCTGGGTACTATACTGATCACCAGGTGAAATAATCCGTACCCCAAACCCCGGTGACATGCAGGTTACCTATATAACAAACCTGCACACTTACCCCTGAACCTAAAATGAAAGTTAAGAAAAAGTACGACAATTTCCATTCAAGAGTACTGAAGGTACTGAAGAATTTCCATTCAAGAGTACTAATTTTCCATACTGAAAATTAGGGCAATTCAAATACTCTTACATATTACTATCTTATATTTGGATACATCATATGTACGTTGGCATTTTACAGGTTAATTGGCAGTTTTTTCCCTCTTTCAGTGGCATATGAAAAGAAGACATACAGTATGTACAGTATAGGGTGCATGGTAGGTATACGGTACAATTTACCTACACTTTACTCATAAAATACTAATGTTTACTTTTTTGGCATATTGATTTAGGTCCCTTTTAACAATTTCTGTCTACGGATGGGACTCACGGTCTCTGGACAGTTTTTTGCCTGGCTTTCTGATCCTATTTGTCTCTCATAACACTTTAGAGTCCTTCCTCATCTTCACACAAGCGTGGGTCTCTCTCTGAGTGACGGGAAGGGTGGGATGCAGGATGCAGCCAGCCCTGTAGCAGGCTCTGTGGCATGTGAAGCTACAACGTGACCGAGGCCCCAGCGTGACCACAGATGCTGACCATGCCTGGGCTTCGCATGAGCCTCAGAAGGACCAGGAAGGAGGTGTAGGAGCTCTGGAGGTGCCGTGTAGCTCAGCCCACAGGAACATGGATCTCACAGAGCTGCCTTCTCCTCAGCAAACAGCTGCTGGGGCAGATCTTACAGGCGACAGTGTTTTACTGTCACACATAGGCAAGGATCTCTCAGACAGAATTGCTTCCTAAATACCATCACAAAGCAATGCTTAATGTCAGCGTTGCAAAGCATTTCTGACAGTGTGGTTTGAAAATCCGGAGCAGACTCTCGGCTCTTCAGGGATGTTCTGGCAACATAGCCGTGTGTTCCCAGGGCCTCTGAAGGTTCCGGCTGGGCCTCTGCAGCGACGCCTCAATGGCCCTGAGGAGGAACTCTCGCCGCTAACAGCATGCAGGATTCATTTCCTGTGCACAGCTACACACACTGAAGAAGTGTAATTAATAAATTATACCTAGGACGGGAACAGATCAGGGGACAAGCAGAGGCTCTTCACACCTTAGATCATGCTTGGTAAACTTCTATAAAACGTCAGACAGTAAATAATTAGGCTCAGTAGGCCACAAGTCACTGTGTGCTGGGAAAGAACCCGGACAGTGTGCAAATGGTGGTGACAGCTTTATGCTGATAAAATTTTATTTTTAAAAGCAGTCATTTGCGGACCCTGCTTTAAATAGAGACAGAGTTTTGGATAGGAATGGAATCCGAGAGAGAGGAAAGCAGGCAGGTGGGTGAAAGGACCTCAGCGTCTGCTTCAATCTCACCAGCAAGCAGAAGCTCCAGACTTCGAGCTAAGATGGCAAAGAGGCGCTTCTAGAAGTGTCATCTTCCAAAATTCACTGAAAACAGAGGAAGACGGCAGGGAAAAGCCATCCCTGAAACCAGCCATTTTCACATGCCTGGCACCTACAAACCGCAAGGCACAGGGGCCAACAACTAGAAGCTGCTGACTAGAGGAGGGCGGCCCAGAAAGCAAAGGCCTCTCTCCCAGAGGCGAGTGGGGAGGGAACGTCCCAGAGGCGAGTGGGGAAGGAACGTCCCGGAGGCGAGTGGGGAGGGAGTGTCCCGGAGCCAAGACAGGAGCCTGGGCGTGCACCAGGAGTACAGGAGGAGGAAGGAGGCAGCTTCAGAATCGAAGGAGTGACAGGGAGCGACCCCCACCCCAACACAGGCAAAGAGACACACAAAAGCCAGGCCAGCCACCCAACCAAGGAGCTCTGGACCCTGCCTCTCCCTGAGCTGTTCTTTGCCAACTGCAGGCTCCACCTGAAGAGAAGCCATCACAATGAAGCTACTGTGAGAGAGACGTATGGATCCAGGGATGAGGCCACTGGCAACAGGCAGCGACACACAACCTCAAAAGAGTTCTCTCACAGAAAGCTCAAGGAACAGATACAAGACTTCAGAGAAGGGATAACAGAAAAAAGGTGGCAAATGAGCTAGGAGAGCTCGGGAGAAGAAAGGATGATCCCGAGGAGAGGCTTCCGAGGGGAGCCGGCACGCGTCCGGGGAGCTCAGGAAAGCAAAGCTCTGCTGTGTCCCCCAACGCTCCAAGGCCCTTCCCGGCGTGGACCCCACGATTCAGGCACCAACTGCCCATCTTACCCTTTAAATACTCTCTGATCCGCTCCTTCAGTTCCACAGATTTATTTTTGCTTCTTTCACAAATTACCTATTGGAAAAAAAAGTGTGTCTAAATCTTATTTGATCGCAACATTTCCTTATCATTACAATGATTTCAGAAAAATAGTTTTAAACTCAGTAAAGTAGAATAGTATCTTAATGCTAAAGATTTAATAAAGCTCACACTCAGAAAATGTGTGAAGAGTGTGGTCTTTCTAAAAGTCTAAGGGGACAGCTAGGAGAGCACACTCTGGGATTATGGGTAAATTTACTTCTTCTTTGCGCTACTCGACATTTTCTAACTGTCTGCAAGGAGAGGAAAACGTACCAGCGCATCGAGTAAAAGCAGAAGCACGTGAACATGTTTCTAACCTTCTTGATTGTTTGAGTTCCACTTACAGGAAGCCTGGTCATACACAAACTTTTTGTTGTGAGGCTGGGTCAAGGTGGAGCTCCTAAGTAACACGGAACATCAAAGTTCTATTTTTGCCACTAAAGAAATCAACTTTCTCAGCCCTTGAAGAATTGCAGCAATACGAACTTTTGCTAGAAACTACAGAAAAACCAACAACCTTCAAATAAAAGGAAAGAAAGGAACCAGCCTATGAGAGAAACTAACTAAAACTATGAATGCAACTACATTTTTGAGTGTGTACCTGATTGTGAGCTTTAAAAAGTCAAATGCTTTGTAAAATGCCAGGAGTTTTAAGTTGGTTACCAAATGCCATTCTTATGTTGAAGAAGTACAGATACACACACACACACACACAGACACACACACAGACACACACACAGACACACAAACACACACACAAACACACACACACACAAAATTATATCACATGTATGCAAAATAATAGCAATTTCTCAGTTGTAGAATTTTCTGGTGAATTTTATTCTTTTTGATCAAGCAGTATTTTAAGTTTTCTATGGCAAGTGGATGTATTGCTTATGTAATAACAGCAATTACAGAAGGGGTGTGGGAGAGGCCACTGCCACCAGAAGATCCTTACAGCTTTTATTTCTAAAGGGCTGCTAGACAAGGGACAGCTCACAGCTGTAATGCACAGAAAAATCAAACTCATCTTTCAGTTCTCAGAAGGTCCAGATACTTCTTGCACTTTGTGGGCACAGAATATACTTCTGCCCTCTGCAAGGTGCACTTTGCTCAACTGCTCAGGATCATGACGAGGCCTGACTGAAGGCTTGTCTGGGTCAGATGAGTATGTATGTGTGAGAAGCTTAGCACAGCGCCTGGTGCACACTGAGCTGAATACAATTTAGCTGCTTTCAGCAGCATCATCCTTACCACCATCATCACCATCATCACCACCACTGCCAACACCACCATCATCATTGCTATCTTCATCCTCACCACCATCATCCTCACCACATCTTCACCACCATCATCCTCATCAGCATCACAACCATCATCACTACCATCACCCTCACCATCACCACCACAACCATCATCACTACCATCACCCTCACCATCACCACCACAACCATCATCCTCCCTACCACCACCACCATTATCTCACTCACCATCACAATCCTCACCACTACCACCACCACCATCTTCATCCTCACCACCATCATCAGCACATCATCACCATCTTCATCACCATCCTCACCATCATCCTCAACACAACCATCATCACTACCACCATCATCCTCACTACCACCACCACCGTCACCACCACCAACCATCACCATCACCACCACCACCACAATCACCAACATCACCACCATCATTCTCACTACCACCACCATCACCATCATCACGTCATCACCACCATCATCATCCTCATTGTCACCATTACCACAATCCTCACCACTACCACCATCACCACCTTCATCACCATCTTCATCACCACCACCATAATCATCTTTCTCACTACCACCGTCATCACCATCACCATCACCACCATCATTCTCACTACCACCATCACCATCATAATCACCATCACCACCATCATCATAATCATCACCATCACAACCATTATCCTCACCACCACCATCATTCTCACTACCATCATCACCACCATCATTCTACCACCGTCATCACCATTATAATCACCATCACCACCATCATCCTCACTACCACCATCATCACTATCACCATCATCATCACCACCATCATCATCACCACCACCATCACCACCATCATCATCACCACCACCATCACCACCTCTGTTCTCTCTGACTCTGGTCAACTGATGTGTTCAGAGAGGGAACTTGATAAAAGACTGTGAGCTGTTCAAAGCAACTGACTGCCAGTTTTAGGAAAATAAAATCAGCAAACTGGGTCAGTTCCTTCCCTCCTGGTTCTACAGATGCATCTTCTTCACAAAGTGCATCTTACTCAACAGCCAGGGTTCTAACATGTGCCCATAAAGCAAACACAACTCACACAGAGCTCCTTGTGGCTTCCCTGTGCCTGTGATCACAGACTGTAAATTTATATATTTCCATTTCTAACTCTACATAGCAACTGCATTGTAATAAGTACTTACATCTTCAGGTGTTTTATCATATTTATTCCTTGAGTTTTTTACAATCAAATGGTGTGACGAAAGCACGTTGACTACATCTGCATTTCCAAACTTACAAGCAAAATGCAACGGTGTGTCGTAGCCCTGAAAAAAGGTGCAGAGGAAGTACAATTATTCACACTTGTCTCGTGAGGTTGCTCTAAGGTGAAAATACATACTCATTCATTCATTTATTTTGAGACGGAGTCTCACTGGCGTGATCTCGGCTCACTGCAACCTCTGCCTCCCGGGTTTAACCGATTCTCCTGCCTCAGGCTCCCCAGTAGCTGGGACTACAGGCACCCGCCACCACACCCAGCTAATTTTTTTTTTTTTTAATATTTAGTAGAGATGGGGTTTCACCATATTGGTGAGACTGGTCTCGAACTCCTGACCTCAGGTGATCCACCTGCCTTTGCCTCCCAAAGTGCTGGGATTACAGGTGTGAGTCACCGAGCCCGGCTTATACTTTTTTTAAAAAAAAAGACTCACAAACAAAAAGGCCATAAAAGACGCTGCTTTTATAATGGAAAAATAATTGGCATTCTAGCACATACCCACTTCATGCCAAGGCTTGAGCTTAGCATACTGACCTGGGTGCCCAGACCCTGGAGGAGCTTAAATTCTCCATAAACAGTGAACAGCAGCTTTAACCATTCAGGGCCCAGTACAATGTCATGTAAAACATGCCCAGAAAGTGAAATACACAGATGAGGACCACAACCAGAATAAAGCAAAGCCCACGAATTTGGTCTGTACTCAAAGAAGTCTCTGCGGCATGTGACACCACAGTAAACGAAATTTTTTTCACTGCTGATGATGCTGCATCACGCCCTGGCTGGGAACCCAGGTCTCCGTCCGTGACGCTGCGTCATGCCCTCCTTCCCTGGATGGTGTCACAGGTCTCCACACCATCTGCCTGGAGCTCCCACAGCTGCACCTCTGATCCTTCCTTATGCTCTGGGCAGTCTCAATGTCACCTTCAACTGTGGCCTACAGACCAGCGGGCCTCATGGTCAACAGTGCCCCTGAGCCCAAGACCTGAAGGGCCAACTCCCTCCCAGGCACCTCACTTGGATATCCCACAGGCAGCTCCACTGCACCGTGTAGAAAACAGAATTCATTTACATGTAGCACAGCCAGAAACACCTTCTCTCGTCACCTCTGATTACCAAGATTCTGGCTGTGAAGTGTCCGGTGGCATCGTATGCCATGGCAGCCATCCCTAAGCTTCTGCACAGGGAAGAAAAACTCGTCATGGCCCCTGCGGCCTGCACTGACACCCCCGCCTCCACTCCCTGGCAACACAGCCTAGGTCACCCGCAAATGTCCTCCTACAGCTCCCTCCCGCCATCACCCACTGGAGGTATCCCTTACAACTCTCTCACACGACCCCAAAAAGGTCTGGATGTTTGCATATACCACCATGCTACCTGTACTCCATCCTTCTGTCCAGGGGCTGGCAAGCTTTCTTGGACAAGGACCAGATAGTATGCACTATAGACTTTTTTTTTGAGACAGAGTCTCGCTGTGTTGCCCAGGCTGGAGTGCAGTGGCGTGATATGGGCTTACTGCAAGCTCCGCCTCCCAGGTTCATGCCATTCTCCTGCCTCAGCCTCCCAAGCAGCTGGGACTACAGGTGCCCGCCACCACGCCCAGCTAATGTTTTGTATTTTTAGTAGAGACGGGGTTTCATCGCGTTAGCCAGGATGGTCTCGATCTCCTGACCTCGTGATCCGCCTGCCTCGGCCTCCCAAAGTGCTGGGATTACAGGCGTGAGCCACCGCACCCGGCCTCACAAATCTTTCTTAAACTACAATACTGGCTACCATTCCTATTAAAACAGCCAGCGGAGGCGGCTCCCGGGCAGCGTGCGTGCAGTGAGCAACCCTGCTGCTGCCTGCTCGGCTCCCACAGCCCATCACTCGGCTCCCACAGCGCCCGCACCGCGGCCCATGACTGCCTGAACACAGACGCCGCCAGCCAAGATGTCAACCCGAATTCTCCTCACAAAGGCCTGCCGTCCAACTCCATGACCAATGTCCCTGTTGACACAGGTGGGGCTGCCCAGGCTACTGCTGTTGAGGGTCTGACAGAGGCTGAGGAGGAAGAGCTCAGGGCCCAGCTACCAAGATGGATGAGGAAACTGTCACTCTACACCAGTGCTGGCAGCCAAGGAGGGGGGACTGTGGAGAGCTTGAGAGGAGGCTGGGCCTCTCTGCCTTGGAGGCTGAAACAGAACCTGCTCTAACGCCTATGTGAAGACTTCTGAGAAATGTGGAAGTGGAATGAGAAAGTGGCCCACCCGGATCTCTGCAAGACTCAGGAAATGCTCCCACAGCAAGAAAGAAGACCTCAACCAAGACAGAGACCTCAGCAGCCCTGTCCATGGTGGGCTCTGCCATCAGCAGGAAGCTCGGAGACGTAAGGAACCCTGCAACTTTCAAGTCGTTTGAAGACCAAGTTGGGCCCATGAAGTCTAAGGTCGTGGGTGACAGAGAACAGCAAGGACAATCTCCCTTCCTCAGCAGGGAGGGGCGACAAGCCCGTCGGATCCCACACCTCTCTAAGCCTGTGGTCGCTTACGCTCAGCTGCAGAGCACACAGACACACCCTCAGCATCACGGCCGGAGCTCTGCGCAACGAAGCGGCCAGCCAGGACGCACACGCAGAGCCGGCTTTGAGAACAGTCCTGCCCATCCACAAGGAGACGTGGCTACTGCATCCACATGAATTTCAACAGTTGTGTACATAGTTATATACTAAAGTTTGTAGGTGAAACAGATAACTGTGCTGTCCTTCCTAGGGGTACAGGAAGTGGACAGGGCGGAGGATTTGAAATACTGAGCCAAAGCCCAGGCTCCCTTTAAGAATCACGTTAGTGGCCAGGCACGGTGGCCCACGCCCGCAATCCCAGCACTCTGGGAGGCCAAGGCGGGCCGATCATGAGGTCAGGAGATGGAGACCATCCTGGCTAACACGGTGAAACCCCATCTCTACTAAAAATACAAAAAAATTAGCCGGCATGGTGGCGGGCGCCTGTAGTCCCAGCTACTCGGGAGGCTGAGGCAGGAGAATCAGTTGAACCCAGGAGGAGGAGCTTGCAGTGAGCCGAGATCGCGCCACTGCACTCCCACCTGGGAGACAGAGCAAGACTCTGTCTCAAAAAAAAAAAAAAAAGAAAGAATCAGGTTAGCCCATCAGAATGTTGAAGCATTGAAGAGTCCTACGCATAAGTGGCATTTTTGACCTCCTCCTTCCCTAACTCACAGAAGGAATGCAATCACCCCGAAAGCCCTACCTGTTCCATGAGTTTTTATCTTGAAATGCTAAACAAGAAGTGTCCATTTTCTGCCCACAGAAAGTAAACTGAATATCAACAACTGCCCAATTGTTGTACTAATCTAGCTTTAATGAAAAGCAAATTCATTATTTTTTTTTTTAATGCAGTGGACTTTTCAAAAATTGAAATTAGGCAAAGCAGCTTTAGCCTCCTAGTGAGAGAATATTATGTCTTTGGACTCAAGCTGAAATTCAAGCCTCACATTACCTGATGCTTTATTTATCATAAACATAAACGAGGGTTGCTCAATGGCTGTGAGGCCTGTGTGGGATTTTACACCTGGCCTGTGTGACTGCCTGTTCCAGTTGGGGTGCTGGTTTCACTAACACGCTCCATCCCAGTGTATAAAACTTGCTTCTCTTCTCAAGCAGGGCAGCTCCCCTGGCTCCCTACTCTGCCCTGAAGGACTCTTGGGCTCCCAGGGGTGGGAGGGGCTAAGAGAAGGAAAAGCCTGTCTTTAGCACCCTTTAGAAGAGCTGTGCCCGCTTCCCAGTGCTGCCTTGCATGGGCCTGGCCCGGGGGGCACTCATCAGTGACTCCAACCCGCCTGCTGACTGCACTTCAGATGAAATGACCCCACAGGTCAGCTGGAGGGTGGGGCGTGGGCATCGGCCAGGATTGCTGTCACCTTTTCTCCGGAGCTACCAAGATCGTTCCTGTTTCTAAGCAGTCGCACCCCAGCAGCCTCTCTCTCTCACCACAGCCCTGCGCGTCAGGCAGCCTCTCTCACACCACAGCCCTGCGTGTCAGGCAGCCTCTCTCACACCACAGCCCTGCGTGTCAGGCAGCCTCTCTCTCACCACAGCCCTGCGTGTCAGGCAGCCTCTCTCATCACAGCCCTGAGTGTCAGGCAGCGTGGTCTGCAGGGGCAGCTCTGTGCCTCAGTGGCTCTTGGTAGGACACTGAGGGCCTGCCTGTGTGTGGTGTGCACAGCTCTGCCACTCCCGGGAGGGGAAGGGCTGCTTAGCTCAAGGTGTCCTGTTCGGCAGAGGAAATGTCCTCTGACAACCGTGTCCCCAGACAGTTCAGACACCCTCGGGGACAGCACTGCACACACGACGATGATGCAGGGGCCAGGGAACCCCAGCACTCGGTGCCCTTTGTCCAGTGGGATGTGGTGAGAAGGCAGGTTGCAGGGGTGTAATTGATGTATCTTTTCCCCAAAGTTATTATACTAATGAGTAACTTGTCGATAAAACATTCTTTTGGGGGAAAACTTTTAACCAATTAAAAAAAGAAAGTGTGAGTGGAGGGTGTGCACGCACCATCTTGTCGGGGGTGTTGAGGTACAGGTCCACCACGTAACGGATACGCTTCTGCAGCATGGCCTCGTCGTCATCAGGGTACATCAGCCTCATGAAGTCAGGGTTCTCCAGGACGTCCAGAGTCAGCTGGCAGATGGAAGCCTGGTTCTCTTTGGCAGCAACATGCATCACGTTGTACCTGCACCCTTCCTGAAAGAGAACCGCATGCTCTGAGCTTCCTGTCTGACGTGTGGACACGCCCTGTGCGAGTGCTGCAATGGAACGGCCGGGACCACGCACCTGCCCGAGGGAACCGCCGAGACCTACCTGCACGATAGTGGGGTTGTCTCCTGAGCCTATCAGATACCGGGGGTTGCTCCAGATAAGGTCAGAAAAGGTGTCCTCCTCTCCCTTCTCCACAGCTTTCCGAAGCTTGGCGGTGAGGTCCTGCGTGCGGGGATTTTTGTAACTGTTCGCTCGCTCTTTGTTGACTGTTTCTGATTCCGACAAGCACAAACCATCTGTCAGTAAGAGACAGAATTTAAGAACAATCAGTTTCACCAAAAGTCACTCGTCACCCATGCACCCTCTGATGAGGGATAAGGAGCTTTCCACAGAGGCTTCTGGGCCAACTGGGAGGCACAGGCGAGAAAAGACGAGAAGGGCCCGCGGCCACCGGCCCCAGCATGCAACGCAATGGCAGCCAGCGTGCCCCTGTCAGCAGAGCAAGTAGGGGAGAGCAGCCAGACCCGGCCACAATCTCACTGGGGGCCCCAGCCTACAACGGCAGCCAGAGCGCCCCCCATGAGCACAGCAAGCGGAAGAGCAGCCAGACCCTGCCACAATCTTGCTGGGAAAGGCTCTGTGAATGAGGCCAAGTTTGGTGAACTTTGTGTTTTTTCAGAGACAGGGTCTGGCTCTGTTACCCAGGCTGGAGTGTGGTGGCACGAATATAGCTCACTGCAGCCTCGACCTCCTGGGCTCAAGTGATCTCAGCCCCTCAAGTAGCTGGGACTACAGTTGTGTGCCAACACGCCTGGCATATATATATAGATATATATAGATATATATATAGATATATATATAGATATATATAGATATATATATAGATATATATAGATATATATATAGATATATATAGATATATATATAGATATATATAGATATATATAGATATATATAGATATATATATAGATATATATAGAGATATATATAGAGATATATATATAGATATATATATAGATATATATATAGATATATATATAGATATATATAGATATATATAGATATATATAGATATATATAGATATATATAGATATATATATAGATATATATAGATATAGATATAGATATAGATATAGATATATAGATATAGATATAGATATATAGATATAGATATATATATCTATATAGATATATATATAGATATCTATATCTATATATATCTATAGATATAGATATCTATATATATAGATATAGATATCTATATATATAGATAGATATATCTATAGATATATATAGATATATATAGATATATCTATAGATATATATAGATATATCTATCTATAGATATATATAGATAGATATATCTATCTATATATAGATAGATATATATAGATAGATATATCTATCTATATATAGATAGATATATCTATCTATATATATCTATCTATATATATAGATAGATATAGTATTTTTAGAGATGAGGTCTATGTTGCCCAGGCTGGTCTCAAACTCCTGGCTTCAAGGGATCCTTCTGCCTCAGCCCCCAAAAGTGTTGTAATTACAGGGATGAGTCACCACACCCGGCCAGTGAACTCTGAAAGCTCGGTCAGTAGGTGGAGGAGGAATAACGGCAGCAGCGGGCAAGGGAACACTCCCAGAAATCACGCAAGACCTTCGATGTGCACAGTGTGGCTGCAAAGGATTACAGGATTAAGGAGCCTGCCACCACCCCCAGCTGATTTTTTTGGGGGGACGCAGTTTTGCTCTTTCGCCCAGGCTGGAGTGCAGTGGCGCGATCTCAGCTCACTGCAACCTCTGCCTTCTGGTTTCAAGCAATTCTCCTGCCTCAGCCTCCCAAGTAGCTGGGATTACAGGCACCTGCCACCACAGCCAGCTAATTTTCGTATTTTTAATAGAGACGGGGTTTCACCATGTAGGCCAGGCTGGTCTCAAACTCCTGACCTGAGATGATCCACCCGCCTCAGCCTCCCAAAGTGCTGGGATCACAGGCGTGAGCCACCGCGCCCGGCCAATTTTTTATATTTTTGGTAGAAGCGGGGTTTCACCATGTAGGCCAGGCTGGTCTCAAACTCCTGACCTCAAGTGATCCGCCCACCTCGGCCTCCCAAAGTGCTGGGATTACAGGCATGAGCCACCGTGCCCGGCCTGATTTCTGTCTTAAGGTGATTTCCTTCTGAGGAATTCTCACAAATTGCAAAGAAGGAAATCCGTACCTGTTAGAAGCCACTCTGGTTTCCATCCAGGAAGCACCTGTATAAGGCTGACTGAGGGCAGGCGGATGACTGGAAGGAGAGGGCAACATTCCTCTGGAGTACCAGCCCACCAGGGAAGCCCAGACAACTGTGAGCTGCGAGAGGGAGCAGGAGCTGAGGCCAGACGACAGGTAAAGGCGGAGGTTCTACCCCACGCTGACCGTGAAGAGCCTCTTCACACAAAACCCTAGTTCTGAGCTGGGAGGTGGGCATGGGTCAGACTTCGGGCTGGACCGCTCCTACAGATGAGCCCGCCTTCTCCAGATGCCCTAGTCCTTGAAGTAGGTATAGCTTCAGGTGGGGAAGTAGACTGGTTTCAGGATCCAAAAAGGCGCAGGGGCTCACGCCTGTCATCCCAGCACTTTGGGAGGCTGAGATGGGAGGATCACCTGATGCCAGCAATTCAACCAGCCTTGGCAACATGGCAAGACCCTGTCTCCATAAAAAAATCTTAAATTCTAGCCTGGCCAACATGGTGGCTAAAAATACAAACATTAGCCGGGTGTGGCAGTGTGCACCTGTAATCCCAGCTACTCGGGAGGCTGAGGCAGGAGAATCGCTTGAACCCGGGAGGTGGAGCTTGCAGTGAGCCGAGATCGCACCACTGCACTCCAGCCTGGGCGACAGAGCAAGACTCCATCTCAAAAAAAAAAAAAAGAAAAGAAAAAGTTTAAATTAGCTGGGTGTGGTGGTGCACGCCTATTTCTCAACTACTTGGGAGGCTAAAGCAGGTGGATTGCTTGAGCCCAGGAGTTTGAGGCTGCAGTGGGCCATGATAGCACCAGACTGCACTCCAGGCTGGCAAAAGAACAAGACCCTGTCTCTTTACAAAAAAAAAAGAAAAAAATCCAACAGACACGGGGACAGATGGAAGCGGCCACAGCGTTCTTTTCAGCTTCTCCACAGTCAAGATGCTAATTACTGGCACACCAGCATCGGAGCCAGCATGGCCTCCTGGTCCACTGAGACCCCATCGACTCTACCCTCATGGAGAAAACAAGTTACCACATCGGAGGAAAGACGGCACAAAACAGGGTGGGATCAATGTGACAGGAACACCAAGATGTGAACGGCTGCGTGATTTACCTTTCAACCCGTCATTGCTAAAGAGTGGAGCTGTTTTCACAGGAGACAGTGGTAAGGACGTTTTGCTTGGAGAAGGGAAATAATCACAAATTCCTCTAGCAAATTTCTCAGCGTCTTCTCTGGTAGAAAAAGCTTTAAATCGGGACCCTTTGATCATCTTGACAGCTTGCAATGCTTCCTTTTTATTTTCATAAACATAGATCCTTTCTGGGTAAGAAAAGTAACAAATGAAAATCAGAGATGAGTGACTGGAGAGCTGTCACCTGGCCATGCCCTGGGCCTAACCATCAGCTTCCACGTCTGCTACCCAGTCGCCTGGCTTAGTTCAGATCTTTAATCCTGAAGAAAAAGGGCCTAAGCTAGCCAAAATAGAACAATTAACAAGCTCGACGGTGTGCACATATGCATGTAACATGATACATATTATGTTCATATATGTAATTCTATGTGCCAAGATTCTATGCTAAAAACTAAATTTCGTATAAAGATCTAAATAAAAATTATTAAAAGGCAAATTAAAAAAAAAACTATAATTATGTCAGCCAAGAACATAAGAGAATTTTAAACCCAATTTTGAACAGGGAACGCCTTTTTATTTTTTACTTTATTTTTTTTTTTGGAGACAGAGTCTCGCTCTGTCGCTCAAGCTCAAGTGCAGTGGCACGATCTTGGCTCTTGCAACCTCTGCCTCCCAGGTTCAAGCGATTCTCCCGCCTCAGCCTCCCGAGTAGCTGGGATTATGGGCGTCCGCCACCATGCCTAATTTTTTGTATTTTTAGTAGAGACGGGGTTTCATCATGTTGGCCAGGCTGGTCTCAAACTCCTGACCTCAGGTGATCCGCCCGCCTCGGCCTCCCAGAGTGCTGGGATTACAGGTGTCAGCCACGGCGCCCAGCCGGGAATGGCTGGGTTTTTTTTGACATGGAGTCTCACTCAGCTGCCGAGGCTGGAGTGCAGTGGTGTGATCTTGGCTCACTGCGACCATCATCTCTCAGGTCCAAGCGATTCTCCCGTCTCAGCCTCCCGTGTAGCTGGGATTATAGGCACCGGCCACCATGACTGGCTAATTGTTGTATTTTTAGTAGAGACGGGGTTTCACCATGTTGGCCAGGCTAGTCTTGAACTCCTGACCTTAGGTGACCTGCCCACCTCAGCCTCCCAAAGTGCTGAGATTACAGGCATGAGCCACTGTACCCGGCTGGGAATGCCTTTTTAAACATGCCAAGAAACCATTCAAAACAAGATAATCCTGATTATATAAAAATATTAAAGCTCTGTAGTGGAACTATCACAATTAAGTTTTGTATGAGACTATCGTAAATACATAAGACATACACTACTGGCCAGGAGACAAAAATTTATGAACAATATAAGAGAGGAATGGTTACTGTCCACTACTGGATAAAAATAGCCATAGTTCGGGCACGGTGGCTCACGCCTGTAATCCCAGCACTTTGGGAGGCTGAGGCAGGTGGATCACCTGACGTTGAGAGTTCGAGACCAGCCTGACCAACGTGGAGAAACCCTGTCTCTACTAAAAATACAAAATTAGCCGGGCGTGGTCGCGCACGCCTGTAGTACTAGCTACTCGGGAGGCTGCAGCAGGAAAATCACTGGAACCCAAAAGGCAGAGGTTGGAGTGAGCCAAGATCGCACCACTGCACTCCGGCCTGGCGACAGACCGGGACTCTGTCTCAAATAATAAGTAAATAAATAAATAAATAAATAATAAAAATAAAAACTGCACCATGATCATTTCGCAGTGTTACTTTCTTTTTTTTGAGATGGAATCTAGCTCTGTCGCTCAGGCTGGAATGCAGTGGCACAATCTCAGCTCACTGCAACCTCAGCCTCCTAAATAGCTGGGACTACAGGTGCCCGCCACCACACCCCGCTAATTTTCTGTATTTTTAGTAAAGACGGGGCTTCACCGTGTTAGCCAGGATGGTCTCGATCTCCTGACCTCATGATCTGCCTGCCTCGGCCTCCCAAAGTGCTGGGATTACAGGCGTGAGCCACCGCGCCCGGCCCCTACCTATTCTTTAAAAAGATCTTACAGAAGAAGAATATTCCATTCTATTCATAGTGTTTAACCAATTATGTACTCATAGGCGTCACCACAAATGGTATCACAGTAATAACAATACTCATGACAGTGTGCAATTTCTGGCATTCCAATTAATACTGAGTTCTCATTTTTTTTTTCCAATGCTAAATCTTCTTTAAAATTACAATTCTTGGGCTGGGCACAGTGGCTCACACCTGTAATCTCAGCACTTTGGGAGGCTCATGTGGGAGGACTGCTTGAAGCCAGGAGTTCAAGACCAGCCTAAGCAATAAAGCGAGACCCAGTCTCTTAAAAAAAAAAAAAAAATTAATTACCTAGGTGTGGCCAGGCGAGGTGGCTCACGCCTGTAATCCCAGCACTTCGGGAGGCTGAGCCTGGCGGATCACTTGAGCCCAGGAGTTGGAGACCAGCCTGGGCAACATGGGGAAACATTGTCTCTACCAAGAATACAAAAAAACTGGCACGTACTGGCACGTGCCCGTGATCCCAGCGATCCCAAGCTACTCCGGAGGCTGAGGTGGGAGGACTCCTTGAGCCTGGTAGGCAGACGTTGCAGTGAGTTGTTGAGATTGCATCACTACACCCCAACCTGGGTGAGAGAGAGACCCCAGTCTCAAAAAAAAAAACCACCAAAAACAACCAATTAGCTAGGCGTGCTGGTGTGTGCCTGTGATCTTAGCACTTTGGGAGACCAAGGTGGGTGGATCGCTTGAGGGCAGTTCAAGAGCAGCCTGGGCAACGTGGCGAAACCCCGCCTCTATAAAAAATACAAAAATTGGCCGGGCGTGATGGCTCACACCTGTAATCCCAGAACTTTGGGAGGCCGAGGTGGGCAGATCACGACGTCAGGGGTTCGAGACCAGCTTGGCCAAAATCGCGAAACCTTATCTCTACTAAAAATACAAAAAATTAGCTGGGTATGGTGGCGGGCGCCTGTAGTTCCCAGCTACTCGGGAGGCTGAGGTTACAGTGAGCTGAGATCGCGCCACTGCACTCCAGCCCAGGCGACAGTGCGAGACTCTGTCTCAAAAAAACAAAACAAAACAAAAAAAACCAACACAAAAATTAGCTGTGTGTGGTGGCGTATGCCTGTGGTGCCAGCTACTCAAGCGGCTGAGGTGGGAGGATCACCTGAGCCAGAAAGGTTGAGGCTGCAGTGAGCTGTGACTGCACCACTGCAATGCAGCCTAGGTGGCAGAGTAACACCCTGTTTCAGATGAATGAATAAATTAAAAAAATAAAATGGCCGGGCGCGGTGGCTCAAGCCTGTAATCTCAGCACTTTGGGAGGCCAAGGCAGGTGGATCATGAGGTCAGGAGTTCAAGACCAGCCTGGCCAAGATGGTGAAACCCCGTCTCTACTAAAAATACAAAAAATTAGCCAGGCGCGGTGGCAGGCGCCTGTAATCCCAGCTACTCAGGAGGCTGAGGCAGGAGAATCGCTTAAACTGGGAGGGCAGAGGTTGCAGTGAGCCGAGATCGCGCCACTGCACTCTGGCCTGGGCAACAGAGCGAGACTTTGTCTCATAAAATAAATAAATAAAAACAAAATAAAACCACAAATCTTTGATGCTGAAAAGTATTTATACATTCATTGGCCATTTGCATTCATTAACATAAAAGATGTGCAGGTTACACTGCATTTTAAAAAGGGGGAGATGACTAATCAACAAAGTTCCTAACCAACAGCAGCAGCCAGTTAATATTAATATCTCAGTCCAGCATATCTCATAGAATCCAATTTACCTAACAAATTTTAACAGTTCTCATGTTAAATTCACAAATATTTCAGAAAAGTTCTACATAAAAATGTTAACAATGGTTAACTGGGGTGATGAGATGGAGGGGATTGGATTTTTTCCTTCTTAATCTGTAGTTTTCCATTTTCAGACATCATCCCGCCCCTCCGCGTATGTGCTATCTGTGTGAGGAAATCCTACACACGGTCCCATTACCATTTCTCGCTGGGACGTCCTCATACACTGGACACACCCCATAGTACAGGGGCGGCTCCTTAGATGCAGTCGCTCCAGCTCTGTAGGTGTCGGTGGCACTAGGGGGCACCGAGCAGGTCTTGGATGTCACAGCTTCCTCCTCTGGAGGATTCAGGCCCACACTGTAACCAAAATCTCTGTCTTCAGAAAAACCAGCCTGATCAGTTGGGTTCCCTTCAGCTGGCTTCAAAATCCTTTGTGGGTCTTGGCTGAGAGTTGCGACACCTGCCTCATGGTGGTAGAAAGAAGACAGCCTTCCTCCTTGCTCCAGTAAAGCCTGAGCCAATTTTTTCTCAAAAATGAACCTTGTAGTTGATGTAATGGGTCCACATTTCAATCCAGCTTTGACGATTTCTTCTCTAAGGTCATCTGGATTCAGAAGTTTCAATCGAGCCAACAGAGCATCCATTGTCATTTCACCTAGGCCCAAGACAAAAAAATCAAAGAGTCACAAAATACTAACACCTGCTGAAGCTGGGTGACGAGTACTAGGGTTCATTATATAATGGCATCAGTTTCTGTTTCTTTCATTCAAAACTTTTTTTCTTGGCTGGACACGGTGGCTCACGCCTGTAATCCCAGCATTTTGGGAGGCTGAGGCGGGCGGATCATCTGAGGTCAGGAGTTCGAGACCAGCCCGGCCAACATGGTGAAACCACGTCTTTACTGAAAATACAAAAAATTAGCCGGGTGTGGTGGCGGATGCCTGTAATCCCAGCTACTTGGGAGGCCGAGGCTGGAGAATCGCTTGAACCCAGGAGGCGGAGGCTGCAATTAGCCGAGATCGCACCCCTGCACTCCAGCTTAGACAACAAGAACGAAACTCCAGCTCAAAAAAAAAAAAGAATTTTTTTTTTTTCGAGATGATGTCTCCCTCTGTCGCGCAGGCTGGAGTGCAGTGGTGCTATCGCAGCTCACTGCAACCTCTACCTCCTGAGTTCAAGTGATTCTCCAGCCTCAGCCTCCCAAGTAGCTGGGACTACAGGGGTCTGCCACCACGCCCGGCTAATTTTTGTATTTTCAGTAGAGACGGGGTTTCTCCATGCTGGCTGGGCTGGTCTCGAACTCCTGACCGCAGGTGATCCGCCCGCCTCGGCCTCCCAAAGTGCTGGGATTACAGGCGTGAGCCACCATGGCGGCCAAAAACATTTTATGATGCCCCCATCTCCGCAACTCCAAGAAAATTCCAAAAATGCTGTTACTTATTGGCAGAGGCGATTATCTTTTAAACAATGAATGAGTCTGCCAAAGACCCTGGAGGGGGAACCTACTGACCCCAAGATTCTGCCCAGGCATAAGCACCTCACCAGGTTCTCTGTACAGAGACAGTTTGGTGCTGAGGAACTGATGCAAAGGGCTGTGGCCAATCTTCAGTGGAGCAGGCACACAGTAGGTCAAAGCAACTTGTAGGGCACAGTTTAAGGGGTGGGGGCAAGTGGAGAATAATTACGAATAAACAGACAGGATCTCAGTCCCGGGCAGGATTCCACTTTTCATATAAACTCTCTGTCCTTAATCTAATGCCACCATTTTTTTTTTTTTTTTTTTTTTTTGAGACAGAGTTTTGCTCTGTCACCCAGGCTGGAGTGCAGTGGCACGATCTCAGCTCACTGCAACCTCCGCCTCTTGGATTCAGGCGATTCTCCTGCCCCAGCCTCCCAAGTAGCTGGGATTACAGGCGCCTGGAATCACACCTAGCTAATTTTTGTATTTTTAGGAGAGACGGGGTTTCACCATGTTGGCCAGGTTGGTCTTGCACTCCCGACCTCAGGTGATCCACCTGCCTTGGCCTCCCAAAGTGTTTGGATTACAGGCGTGAGCCTTTTTTCTTTTTGAGACGGAGTCTCGCTCTGTCACCAGGCAGGCTGGAGTGCAGTGGCGCGATCTCAGCTCACTGCAACCTCCGCCTCCTGGGTTCAAGCGGTTCTCCTGCCTCAAGCCTCCCGAGTAGCTGGGATTACAGGCGTGCACCACCACGCCCAGCTAATTTTGTACTTTTAGTAGAGACGGGGTTTCTCCATGTTGGTCAGGCTGGTCTTGAACTCCCAACCTCAGGTGATCCGCCCGCCTCGACCTCCCAAAGTGCTGGGATTACAGGCATAAGCCACCATGCCCAGCCCGTTGTATTCTTTGGGAGGCAGGCAGATCACCTGAGGTCGGGAGTTCGAGACCAGCCTGGCCAACATGGTGAAACCCCGTCTCTACTAAAAATACAAAAATTAGCCGGGCGTGGTGGTACATGCCTGTAACCCCAGCTACTCGGGAGGCTGAGGCAAGAGAATTGCTCGAACCCAGTAGGTGGAGGTTGCAGTGAGCCGAAATCACGCCACTGCACTCCAGCCTAGGGGACAAGAGCAAGACCTTGTTTCAAAAAAAAAAAATTACCCGAGCATAGTAGTGCACACCTACAGCCCCGGTTACTCGGGAGGCCGAGGCAGGAGAATTGCTTGAACCCAGTAGGTGGAGATTGCAGTGAGCCGAAATCACGCCACTGCACTCCAGCCTAGGGGACAAGAGCAAGACCTTGTTTCAAAAAAAAAAAATTACCCGAGCATAGTAGTGCACACCTACAGCCCCAGCTACTCGGGAGGCTGAGGCAGGAGAATTGCTTGAACCCAGTAGGTGGAGGTTGCAGTGAGCCGAAATCACGCCACTGCACTCCAGCCTAGGGGACAAGAGCAAGACCTTGTTTCAAAAAAAAAAAATTACCCGAGCATAGTAGTGCACACCTACAGCCCCAGCTACTCAGGGGGCTGAGGCAGGAGGATCACTTGAGTCTGGGAGGTGGATGCCACCACGAGCTGAGATGGCACCCTGCACTCCAGCCTGGGTGACAGAATCAGACCCTGTCTCAACAACAACAACAAAAAAAACGATGGCGGTGGGGGAGTAATACATCTGAATTTAAGTTTCTACAGGGTTCTGCCTTTTAAACACATGTTCGTGATTTACATACTCAAGAAATAAGTAAAGCCGGGCGCGGTGGCTCACGCCTGTAATCGCAGCACTTTGGGAGACCGAGGTGGGTGGATCACGAGGTCAGCAGTTCGAGACCAGCCTGGCCAAGATGGTGAAACCCCATCTCTACTAAAAAAAAAATACAAAAATTAGCCAGGCGCAGTGGCGGGCACCTGTAATCCCAGCTACTCGGGAACCTGAGGCAGGAGGCTCGCTGGAACCCAGGAGACAGAGGTCACAGTGAGCCAAGATCGCGCCACTACACTCCAGCCTGGGCAACAGAGCGAGACTCCACCTCAAAAAAACAACAACAAAAAAAAAAGAAATAAGTAAATAAACAAAAAGATGGGGGAGACACCCACATGGAATACTAGCCAGAAGAAATGCACCTAACTGTATTACAAGTGAGTAACACAGGGGAAGCTAACCTACGTAACTTTGGAAAACAGTGAGTGACTAGGTGCTCTAAGGAGAAAGACAAAAAGGACTGTGCACCATTACCGTGTGAACAGGCTCTAGGCAGTAGATGTTTTCACAATGGTATAGGTTAGCACACCTAAAGCTATTTTCTGTGGACTCTAGGGCAAAGCAAGTAATTGGAATACATGGTGGCTGATGAGAGCCAGGACTCTCAATGACAGAAAGGAAAGTGGGAGTGAGAACAGGGTTTCAGCAAACGATTCCTGTAAAGGGCGAGAGAGTAAGCATCTCAGACTCTATGAGCCAAAGGCCACGTGATTGCTCAGAACAGCCACAGGCCGCGTGTGGCGGCTCACACCTGTCACCCCAGTGCTGGGGGAGGCCGAGGCCGGAAGATCACTTGAGCCCAGGAGTTCAAGACCAGCCTGGGCAACACAGCGACACCCTTTCTACAAAAACTTTAAAAATTATCTGATGGCTGGGCGCGGTGACTCATGCCTGTAATCCCAGCACTTTGGGAGGCCGAGGCAGGTGGATCATGAGGTCAGGAGATTGAGACTATCCTGGCAAACACGGTGAAACCCTGTCTCTACTAAAAATACTAAAAAATTAGCAGGCCATGGTGGCGGGTGCCTGTAGTCCCAGCTAGTCAGGAGGCTGAGGCAGGAGAATGGTGTGAACCCAGGGGGCAGAACTTGCAGTGAGCAGAGATGGCGGCACTGCACTCCAGCCTGGGCGACAGAGCGAGACTCCGTCTCAAAAAAAAAAAAATTAGCTGAGTGTGGTGACGTGCACCTGTGGTTCCAACTACTTGGGGGGCTGAGGCAGGAGGATAAATTAAGCCTAAGAGTTTGAGGATGCAGTGAGCCCTGTTTGTGCCACTGCACTCCAACCTGGGCAACAGAGCAAGACCCCGTCTCCAAAAAAAAAAAAAAAAAAGAACAGCCACAGATATACATAAACAAAAGGGTATGGTTGTATTCCAATAAAACTTTACTAAGGAAAATAGGTGGGGGCCAGTTTGGACCACAGTTTACTGACTCTTGCATTAGAATAAAGCCAGGGAGCCGGACACGGTGGCTCATGCCGGTAATCCCAGCACTTTGGGAGGCCAAGGTGCGTGGATCATTTGAGGTCAGGTGTTTGAGACCAGCCTGGCCAACATGATGAAACCAGGTGTCTACTAAAAATACAAAAATTAGCCAGGCATGGTGGCATGCACCTGTCATCCCAGCTACTCAGCAGGCTAGGTGGGAGAATCGCTTGAACTGGGCAGGCAGAGGTTGCAGTGAGCCTCCAGCCTGGACAACAGAGTGAGACTCCACCTAAAAAAAAAAGAATAAACCCGCGGACGTCGCATTGAAATTGGAAGTATCAGTATGATCACAAGGTCTTTGACAGATCGATGGGTAAAGATGTGAGAAACAGCTAGGCCTGAACACTGGGTTATAATGTTCCATTAACAATTTTTTTTTTTTTTGAGATGGAGTCTTGCTCTGTCGCCCAGGCTGGAGTGCAGTGGCATGATCTCTGCTCACCGCAACCTCCACCTCCTGGGTTCAAGCAATTCTGCTGCCTCAGCCTCCCGAGTAGCTGGGATTACAGGTACCTGCCACCACACCCCGCTATTTTTTTGTATTTTTAGTGGAGACTGCCTCACCATGTTGGCCAGGCTGATCTTGAACTCCTGACCTTGTGATCCACCTGCCTCGGCCTCCCAAAGTGCTGGGATTACAGGCATGAGCCACCGCACCCGGCCAAGTACACAACTTTTGAGATTGGCTTTTCCTATTCAGCATAATGCCCTTGAGATCCACCCACGTGGCAGAGTGGATCGCTGCGGAGTGGCACCCCGGGGCACCCACGTGGCAGAGTGGATCACGCAGTGTGGCACCCTGGAGCACCCACGTGGCAGAGAGGATCGCTGCGGAGTGGCACCCCGGGGCACCCACGTGGCAGAGTGGATCACTGCGGAGTGGCACCCCGGGGCACCCACATGGCAGAGTGGATTGCGCAGTGTGGCACCCCGGGGCACCCACGTGGCAGAGAGGATCGCTGCGGAGTGGCACCCCGGGGTATCAATGTGCAAGTTTAACCATTTGAGTTATTTCAGTTTCTGGTAATTACAAATAAAGTTGCTATGAACATTAAATAAGGGTTTTTGTGTGAAAATAGTTTTCATTTGTCTAATAAAAGCTCAGGAATGCAGGGCAGGTTTAACTTCCTAAAAACCTGCCAGGCTGATTCCCAGAGTAGCTGCACCACTTACCATCCCCACCTGCAATGCACGAGACCCAGTTTCTCTAAATCTCTGCTCACTATATATATAACATATGTATATTATATATGCCATATGATATACGCGTATTATATATACCATATGATATACATATATTATACATCATATATAAAAATATATTTTTATATTAAATAAAAATATCAGTATTTTTTATTTCAGCCATTCTCAAAACACCAGCCTCACCCCCCGCCACCTTGTCCGCAGCTCTGCCTGGATGATGCCGGTGGTGACAGTAACAGCACTCAGAGGTGCTTAACACATACCAAGTGCTGCACTTACCCAACTCCCAAAAAAGCCTAACCAGGTATTACTATCATCCCTATTCCTAAATGAGCAGGCTGAAAACAGGTTAAGCCCACAGCAATAAGTGGTAGGGCCCGGTGCGATGGCTCACACCTGTAATCCCAGCATTTTGGGAAGCTGAGGCAGGTGGATCACCTTAGGTCAGGAATTCGAGACCATCCTGGCCAACATGGTGAAACCCCGTCTCTATTAAAAACACAAAAATTAGCCGGGCGTGGTGGCAGGCGCCTGTAATCCCAGCTACTCGGGAGGCTGAGGCAGGAGAATCGCTTGAACCCGGGAGGCGGAGCTTGCAGTGAGCCGAGATCGCGCCACTGCACTCCAGCCTGGGCCACAGGGCGAGACTCCATTTCAAAAAAAAAAAAAAAAAAAGTGGTAGGGCCGAGACACAAACCCACACAAATGGACAGGAATCCCCACTCAATCATCAGAAAGCACCGCTCCGCAGTGACTAACAGTCTGACAATTTAGAGTAAAAACAAACTCAGTTTCTCCCACTAGTCTTGCAACATGCTTCAGACACCAGGTATGTGGGGATTTTCTCCCCACAAATCACGCAGGTCATCAGTTCTGCAGTGGACACAGGCTGGGTGTCGTCTGTCATCCTAACTCAGTCATCTATTCTGACAGCGTCTTCCTGGAGATACCAGCAGACCCCACAGGTTAACGGCTCAGCCCCCCAAGACTGCCCCCCACTTCCAGTGCCCAGGTTGTTTGACCTGCGCTTCGGACCGACGGGGCGTAACCCGGTGACCTCCTCAGGTTGCGGTAATTTGCTAGAGTGGCTCCCGAACTCACAGACATGTTTTACTTACACTTACCAGCACAGTATAAAGGATTACAAAGAATACAGGTGAAGAGATGCGTGAGGTAAAACGGAGGGGAAGCGCTTGTAAATTCAGGGCCTCTCTGGGCACCGCCTCCAGGAACCCCCACGTACTATCTGGAAGCTCCCTGAACCCAGCCCTTTTGGGTTTTTACAGAAACTTCATTTCACAGGCATGATTCATCAGCCATTGGTGATCAACTCAACCTTCACCCCTCTCTCCTTCCCAGAGGTTGGGGGTGGGGCTGAAAGTCCCCAGAACCTCTAACCCTGCCTTGGTCTTTCCTGCGACCAGCCCCATCCAGAAGCTCCCTAGGGGCTGCCGGCCACCAGTCCACTCAGCCTACAAAAGACATCACTTTGGAGGTTCCCGAGATTTCAAGACTTGTATGCCAGGAAAAGGGGATGGAGGTGAAAAACACAGTTCACTGTATCAGTTACCTCAAACTTAAAACGACCAAAACCCACCTCTGATCTCCACATCACCCAGACCCGACAGTCTACCGCAAAGCAATAAATGGCCACCTTCTCCCGTTTCCTCTGGCCCCAAACCCCTAAGTTACATTTGCCTTTTCCGTCTCTGCCTTACGTTCAATGACCAGTAACCGCAGTGGCTTCACGTTCCAAACACATCCGGGACCCAGGGGCTTCCTCCCCCGCCGCCCTCCTTTGGGCCATCCCTCCCCAGGTCTCGATAGACCGCAGCAAGAGTCTCCGCTAACGCCTCGCCGGGCCCCCGCCGCCTTCCCCGGAGGCTGCTCCCGGGCCCGGGAAAGCTCTCACCCCCGAACCCGGCGTGGCCCCTCCGCCCCCGCCCCGGGAAGCCAAGTCCCCCGCAACTGCCCTTTCCGCGGCCGGAATGGCCTTTCCCGACCGGCCCTGGTTTCCCCGGCCGCCTCGCCCAACTGCTGCCGGCTCCAGGGGCTCCAGGGGCGCGGCCCGGACCCCAGGCCCGAGGAGGGCGTCGGGGCGGGGAAGGGGCCAGGGTGCGGGGACCCAGCGACCGCCTGGGCCTTACCTGGGGCGGGGGCGGCGGCCGCGCTTGGCGGAGGAACTGGGGTCCCGCTGCGGCCCAGACCTCCCGGCCGCGGGCCCAGCCGCCGCACCAGCCACCGCACAGCGATCAGCAGCACCGAGGCGCCCAGCAGCTCCCAGGCCAGCGCCGCCCACTCGGCCGCCGCCAGCCGCGGCCACAGCATCGCCGCCGCCCGGGCCGCAGCCGCCGAGGAGCCCGCGCCCCGCGCCGCGCCCGTCCCAGGACCCCGCGCCGGGCTGCCCGCGCCCTGCCTGACGGCGCCGCGCTCGAGGCGGCCGGGGCGGCGCGGGGGACACGGACGGCGGCCCCGCTCACGGAGGCCCGGCGAGGGCGCGGCCCCGGCCCTGGGACCCAAGCGGGCGGGAACGGGCGAGCGGACGGACGGGCGGGCGCGGCAGGCGGGGCGCGGGCAGCCCGACGCGGGGTCCTGGGACGGGCGCGGCGCGGGGAGCGCAATGGGCTGGCGGGGGCCGGGGCTGGGGCCCGGGGAGGCCACCAGGGCGGGGCCGCGCGCGGGGCGGCGCTTCTTTGCGCTTCTTTGCGCCTCCTGGCCCCGGCCTGGCGTCCGTGGGGCGCTGTGAGTCTCCGAGAACGAAGCAGCCTCCCAGGCGTGCGGCCTCCGGGTTCGTGTGCTCCGAGCCCGAGGACCGTTTGCGGCCGCCGTCCCGTCCTGGAGCAGGAGTGAGGAGGCGCCTCTCACTTTCCTGCGAACCCGCAGAACACGCGGCCGGCGCTGGGGAGACCGGCGGAGCTTCCCGCTCCTTCACCAAGTGGCCCTGACGCGCAGTTGAAAGCGTGGATTTTGCCGGGCGCGGCGGCTACGTCCGGAGTCCCAGCGCCTTGGGAGGCGAGGCGGGAGGATCCCCACGGCCCGGGAGCTCGAGACCAGCCTGGGCAGATATTTTGAAAGTCATGGTAAAAGCCGCAATTACTTTTGCACCAACCTAATAGTGAGACCCTGTCTCGAAAAAGGGAAGGAGGATTTTACTGTATGTAATTTAATTTTTTATTTATTTTTTGATGCAGTGTCTTGCTCTGTCGCCAGCTGAAGTGCAGTGGCGCGATCTCCGCTCACTGCAGCCTCCGCCTCCTGGGCTCAAGCGATTCTCCTGCCTCAGCCTCCCAGGTAGCTGGGATTACAGGTGCCCACCACCACGCCTGGCTAATTTTTGCATGTTTAGTAGAGACGGGGTTTCCTCATGTTGGCCAGAATGGTCTCGAACTCTTGATGTCAAGTGATCACCAGCCTCGGCCTCCCAAAGTGCTGGGATTACAGGCGTGAGCCACCGCGCCCCGCCTAATTTAGATACTATTAAATGAAAGACCTGAAAAATATAATTGATATCCTTGGTTAAAAACATAATTGATCTGAGCGAGGTGGCTCAGGTCAGTAGTCTCAGCAACTCTGGAGCGTGAGGGGTGATGGTAGTTTCAGTCCGGGAGTTCGAGGCTGCCATGAGCGTGATCTCGCCTGTGAATAGCCACTGCACGCCAGCCTGACCAACATAGCAAGACCCCATCTCTTAAAAAATATCATTGGATGATACTAATGGTTGGTTGGGCACTACAGAAGAAAGGGTCAGTAATTTTGAAGATGGATGAAATGGAAATTCAAACCACGATGAGATGCTGCTTGAAATCCACCAGAATGGCTAAAATTTAAAAATTGGCAATATCAAATTTTGCTGGCAAGAGCAAACACTGAGTTAACCACTTTGGAAAATAGTGAGGCAGTTTCTTTCAAAGTTAAACGTACACCTCTGCTGAATTCTGAGTGTCTGTCCCCAGCGTTCATATGTTGAAACCCTAACCCCCCTTGGCCGGGCGTGGTGGCTCACGCCTGTAATCCCAGCACTTTGGGAGGCCGAGGCGGGCGGATCACGAGGTCAGGAGATCGAGACCATCCTGGCTAACACGGTGAAACCCCGTCTCTACTAAAAAATACAAAAAATTAGCCGTGCATGGTGGAAGGCGCCTGTAGTCCCAGCTACTCAGGAGGCTGAGGCAAGAGAATGGTGTGAACCCGGGAGTCGGAGCTTGCAGTGAGCCAAGATCGCGCCACTGCACTCCAGCCTGGGTGACAGAGCGAGACTCTGTCTCAAAAAAAAAAAGAAACCCTAACCCCCAAGGTGATGGTATTAGGATGTGGGGCTTGTGGGAGGTGATAGGTCATGGGACAGAGCCTTATATACTTCCCTTAGAAGAGGCCCAAGAAGGCTGGGCACGGTGGCTCACACCTGTAATCCCAGCACTTTGGGAGGCCGAGACAGGAGGATCGCTTGAGCCCAGGAGGTGGAGACCAGCCTGAGTAATATGGCGAGACGCTGTCTGTGCTAAAAATTTAAAAAATTAGCTGAACGTGGTGGCACACGCCTTGAGGAGGGAGGATTACTTGAGCCTGGGAGGTCAAGGCTGCAGTGAGCCAAGATTGCGCCATTGCCCTCCAGCCTGGGAGAGGGAGACCCTGTCTCAAAAATAAATAAATAAACAAGTACATACATACATACATAAAAAGGTAATTATGTAAGTCCTTGTTACGGAGCCTCCATACATGAAGGGCTTTAGAGCTGATTTGTTAAATGGTCAGCTGTAGTCAACTGTTGACACCCAGCGTCCACTCTCCATTAAGTTATTAAGAGCTTTTTCTTAATAACAGAAGCTCTCAGTGGGCAGTGGAGACGCTGCCGTCTCCTGAACACATCCAGCGGCCACATGACTAAGCAAAGGCAGCGGAGAGTGGACGGACGGTGATGGACGCGGCCACGGAGCCCAAGCGCCCACAATGCGCATTCCTGTCTTTTCTCTCCTCGCTCACCTCAGAGCGGGACGGAAGGTGGGACCGGGAGAGCTGTTCTCGGGCAGGTGGACGCTGTGGATTAGCGGAGAGGGAAGGCACTTTTGTTCTCGACACCGTGAGGCTGTCCTGGTCAATCCTGTTTTCATGCTTGAGGGTCTCTGGTGCAGCAGCTCCACCAGCCTTGACACCAGGACTTCTATGGAATCCAGGTAAGCAGCCAGGGTCCTGATAGGGCCATGCCCTCACCCCCATGTAATGCATCCACTCCCAGTTAAATGAGAAAGGAACAATTACAGGAAAACATGGAGAACAACTCCACTGTTCAGAAGCCAACCCTATATTAGCCACTGTTTAGGTAGAAATGAAAAACTTTGAGACGTAAACTCCTTCAGGTAGAAGTAGATTTCCGGTGAATGAACAAAATGAAGCTTATTAGAATCAATGGCCTCTTCTGAGAGCCGTTCTGAATTTTTTTTTCTTTTGAGATGGAGTCTCGCTATGTCGCCCAGGCTGGAGTGCAGTGGCGCGATCTCGGCTCACTGCAAGCTCCGCCTCCCGGGTTCACGCCATTCTCCTGCCTCAGCCTCCCCAGTAGCTGGGACTGCAGGCGCCCGCCACCACGCCCGGCTAATTTTTTGTATTTTTAGTAGAGACAGGGTTTCACCGTGTTAGCCAGGATGGTCTCGATCTCCTGACCTCGTGATCCGCCTGACTTGGCCTCCCAAAGTGCTGGGATTACAGGCGTGAGCCACTGCGCCCAGCCCTGATTTTATTCCTAGTTGTAATTTAACTTCTACTTCATTTCTGATCCGAGATCACAAAGGGGCCATGTGAGCCCCAGGGACTGAGCGGAAGCTGAAGTCTCACAGCTCGAGGATTTACTCCCAATGTGCTGGGAAAAGCCCTAGATGAGCAGGGAGTAGCTAATTTTTTTTCTTCCCCTTCTTTTTCAATATTAATTGGATTTCCTTAAAGGCCGTGTGTCTATTAAGTTTGTTATCAATGGCTATTTAGCACTTGTAGAAACCCAGCCATATGTTACATACGTAGGGTCTAGTCAGGAAAACAGCCCAGGCCAAGTGGTTCAGCAGAGGAAATGCAGGGGCAGGGACGGCAACCGCAGGACGCCAGAGGCCCTCAGGTGGAGATAACGGCCCTGAGTGGAAACGTACAGGCTCCAGAACCTGGTGGGACCTGGGCTGATGCAGGGGAATGAGGGGTTTCAGGGGAGCTGCGGCCGTGACCATCAGACGCCCAGCTGCAGGGACAGGCAGGTGGCGGGGGGGGGGGGGGGGTCTGTTTTCTGGGTGAAGATGGGGGCATTTTTGAAAGCATTGGGAAGATACACTTGACGTATCTATCCAGTCTCCAGAAATGCACGTTTAACGCTCAGAAGGAAATCTTGCAACAATTGAAGTGCTGTGGGAGGCTCCGCGAGCAGAGACAAGATTGTCCTTCCCTGGGTTTCAGGGCATTTAGACATGACACTCAAAAATATTTCACTGTGGGCTGGGCGCGGTGGCTCATGCCTGTAATCCTAGCACTTTGGGAGGCAGAGGCAGGTGAATCACCTGAGGTCAGGGGTTCAAGACCAGCCTGAACAAAATGGTGAAACCCCATCTCTACTAAAAATACAACAATTAGCCGGGCGTGGTGGCGGGAGCCTGTAAGCCCAGCTACTCTGGAGGCTGAGGCAGGAGAGTCACTTGAACCCGGCAGGCAGAGGTTGCAGTGAGCTGAGATCGAGACGCTGCACTCCAGCCTGGGCAACAAGAGTGAAACTCCGTCTCAAAATATATCTATTTCATGTGAAGGTGAAATCCAACCCCGACGATGTGTAGAAAAGCCCAGCAATCTCCTGCAAATCCCTGAGCCGATGGCCACGGAGATGGGCGTCCTGGTGGTGCTCCCAGAGCTGCCTCCCCAGGTGCTGCCAGGACATGCTGCCTTTGGGGCTAGAGGTTCCCACCTCATCAGCAATGGGGGCATCGCCAGCCCTCAGCTGCCTTGGGCACCCACAGTCGGCCTTCACGCCTCCCAGAGGTTCTGCCACCTTCGGCCCTCACTTCAGATGGAGTCAGAACTTAGAGACATGGACACTGTGAAGGTCACCGGCAGCCAGTGGTGGAGCCGGGGGGAGGGTGTAGGACGCACCCACACACAGGTGAAGAGGGCACTGCCAGGGGGAGGGCTGTAGGACGCCCCCACACACAGGCGAGCAGAGGGCGTTGCAAACATGGGCAGAGGCGGCCCAGCGGCAGTTTAACATCGCCCTGTGTCCAGGAGAAAGGCCACTGCCCAAGTATGCTCTTTATCGCAACCTGCAACATTCCCCCTCAGACGGAAGCGTGTGTAGAGGCCGCCAAGTTCCAACAAATGCTCCCGACTGTAGACGCCACCAAGTGCTGGGACTTGCTCTCGTCATCTGGGAAAGGCTTGGGGACGCTGCCAGCAACTGTCATGTTTATCCATCAAGCTAGACGGCGGAAGTGTAGTCGTCTTAGTTTCCCCCATTATCTGCTTCCTGCTTTTTTTTTTTATCTCGAGTCTCAACTTTGTTGCCCAGGCTGGAGTGCAACGGCACGAACTCCACTCACTGCAGCCTCCACCTCCCGGCTTCAACAATTCTCCTGCCTCAGCCTCCTGAGCAGCTGGGATTACAGGTGCCCATCACCACGCCCGGCTAATTTTTGTATTTTTAGTAGAGATGGGGTTTCACCATGTTAGCCAGGCTGGTTTCAAATTCTTGACCTTGAGTGATTCACCCGCCTCAGCCTCCCAAAGCGCTGGGATTACAGGCATGAGCCACTGTGCCTGGCCTGCTTCCTAATACTACCCGAGGTCTCAGATTTCTGAGTGACCTGGTGATTTTTAAATCCTGAGTCTCCTTCATGCCTGTAATCCCAGCACTTTGGGAGGCCGAGGCGGGCGGATCATGAGGTCAGGAGATCGAGACCATCCTGGCCGACACGGTGAAACCCCGTCTCTACTAAAATACAAAAAGAAATTAGCCGGGCGTGGTGGCGGGAGCCTGTAGTCCCAGCTACTCAGGAGGCTGAGGCAGGAGAATGGCGTGAACCTGGGAGGCGGAGCTTGCAGTGAGCCGAGATCGCGCCGCCGCACTCCAGCCTGGGTGACAGAGTGAGACTCCGTCTCAAAAAAAAAAAAAAAAAATCCTGAGCTTCCCATCAGCGATACGTCCTCTGTCCTACACTCAACCCAAATTCCTGACAGTACCTGCCGCCACTCTAAGCCAGGAAGAAGTGACCCATTCATCTCTGCCAAAACCACTCCTGACACCCACTGCTGAGCTCTGTAGCAGGATGCAGCGTGGAGCTTCGAGCTGCTGAGACAGACACAGCTTAAAATACACCTGTCAGTGCAGTGCCTGCAAACACGTAGCAACTCCATGGAGAAAAGGAAAAAGTTCAGATACATACATGTCCCCTTAAGGGTTCTATAGACAAAAAAAAAATTATATCCTTAATATTTCAGAAAGTTAAGGCCACAGAAGGTGGTCAGGGAATTTTTACTCTGATCTGTGTAGCAATTCTCTGGGTACAGAAGCTGGTAACGCTCACAGGAAGAAGTGCATTCATTAATCCCACAGGGCCAAGCCCAGCGACCACCACTTCCTGCCCCTTTTCTGTACTTTTTAAACCATGGTGGCCTCTAATAACGTCTAACTGAAAACTCTGTACCTGGTTAACTCTTTTTTTTTTTTAGACGGAGTCACGCTCTGTCACCCAGGCTGGAGTGCAGTGGTGTGATCTCGGCTCACTGCAACCTCTGCCCGCCGAGTTCAAGTGATTCTTCTGCCTCAGCCTCCTGACAAGTGGGGATTACAGGCGCCCGCCACCACGCCCGGGCTAATTTTTTGTTTAGTAGAGGTGGAGTTTCACCATGTTGGCCGGGCTGGTCTTGAACCCCTGACCTCAGGTGACCACCCCCTCCCAGCCTCCCAAAGTGCTGGGATTACAGGCGTGAGCCACCACGCCCAGCTTACGCCTGGTTAACTCTTAATGACCAAAATCAAAGTACGGATGAAAAAGACTGAAAAAGATGAGAATCTGGGAAGTCACATTGCTGAGGTCTGAGAGTCATGACTCCACTGTCACCGGGGAGGCCCAGCAGAGGGCAGCACCTGGATGATGAGACCCAGTTCGGGAGGCGCAGCACAGAGCGGTCACCATCCTTCCCCGGTTCACCGGGAAGCTTGCTCCCCCGCCTTCTGTATTCCTGGCCAATGACAACGGGCAAAGTGAAGCGTGGGCCAAGGACGGAGGAGGCGGTGCCGCGCGTCTGCCGTGGTCACAAGCCACAGAAGTTTGCTTCACTCCTGCCAGAAACCGGCAGGACAGTAGAATTCTCTTTTAAAGCACGTGTTGAACAGAGTGTGTAATAACATGAGATTACAAAGTTACTGCCAAACGACAAAATATAAATATTAAAATGAAGCTTCCAATGAATATGAAAATCTTTACCAAAAAATAGTTTATTGCACAAAATTTAAGGAATTCCCAAGCACACTTACATTTGTAAAAAATCAACGTGCTTTTTAAAGTCACACTTTGTCAGACACGGTGACCCCTTTCCCAAGAACAGCCACAACTTGAGGACTCTCTTTTGTGAGGAAATTTTTAATAAAAACAAGTAACTCAAAAGCACTGAATTTTCCAGACCCTCTAACACATTTCCCTCCGGATCCTGTGAGAGCCTGAGATCACTTATGACGAGATTCACCTGGACCTTCCGGTCAGTGAGCTCAGAACACCTCACACCACAGCGTCACTCAACTCAAGTCCCTCCTCACATCAGAGGGCTCCTCGAAGGGAGGCCCCAGGACGGTTCTCAGATTTGCTGGTCCCTCCCCTCCTAGAATCTTCACGTACAACATTCTGTTTTCGTTTTTAAAGACTTCGGGGAACTAGGACTCTTATGTTGTGGGAACCCTGCACCAAGGAGAGTTGAGGGCCAGCTCCTTAGCGCAGCACAGCACAGACTGTGTTCTGGTGGGCAGGGACCCTGCTGGACCCACCCGAGGAGAGTCCATTTCACATCCTATCAAAAACACTGCCTGATCCATATTGCAGAGAGTGGGAACGGGTGTGAGTCCGTAAGACCCGTAGCGTCAATCTCACATATACCACGGAAAAACACATGAAAACCAAGTTACATTGTTTTTGGAACGTCAGAAAAACAAGTAGTGACATCGTGAAGTGCCCTAGCCTGTTGTGACACACAGCGTGGGGATGAACACGCCACATAATGCGCTGGTGACCCTGTTTTCTAAGCAGTACTCCCAACTTCACTGCCTTTTCCGTGAGGATATTCCATCATTCCCACTTCTGCCCACAAGAACAAAATAATTCAAACTTTACACACTGAAGTAACTGGGAGGTAGAAGTGCCATAAGAGTCCCTTGGAGATAAGAAAAAAACCTCAACAATAAAAAAAAGCAATTTAAAAATCCAACTTCAGCCGGGGGGGCGGTGGTTCACGCCTATAATTCCAGCACTTTGGGAGGCTGAGGCTCAGGATCACCTGAGGTCAAGAGTTCAAGACCAGCCTGGCCAACATGGTGGAACTCCACCCCTCTAAAAATACAAAAATTAGGCTGGTGTGGTGGCGGGCACCTGTAATCCCAGCTACTGGGGAGAATGAGGCAGGAGAATCGCTTGAACCCGGACGGCGGAGCTTGCAGTGAGCAGAGATCACGCCACTGCACTCCAGCCTGGGCGACAGAGCGAGACTCTTGTCTTAAAAAAAAAAAAAAAAAAAAAAATTCCAACTTCCTCTTTTAGGCGTCTTCTTAAGGAAGGAAGCCTGAAGGAAGTGTCCGCGTGAACACGAGAGGCCTCAGATACAGAAGCACAAGCCGTGCATGAAAACACCAAAAGACTCACTGCAGGGAGCAAAGGCAGCCAGGCCCTGCCAAACCAGAGGGGGCCCTGGCACCGGCGGCCACAGAGCGCTGGGGGAGGCATCGCACCCAAGGGCACACACGCAGGAAAACCGGGGTGAGAACATAGAGCTACTTTTCCTTCAGTATTTTCAGAATTAGTCTGTCCTAAGAGAAAAAAACATACACGGTGAACATCACTCACTTGAGGACTTTCCATAAGCAAGGAGAAGTCGCTCCCCACTGAATGTGTGATTTCTCGATTTTAGATTTTTTAAAATAATTTATTTATTTTTGAGACGGAGTCTCACTCTGTTGCCCAGGCTGGAGGGCAGTGGCGCAATCTTGGCTCACTGCAAGCTCCGCCTCCTGGGTTCAAGTGATTCTCCTGCCTCAGCCTCCCAAGTAGCTGGGATTATAGGTGTGCACTACCACCCCGGCTAATTTTTGTATGTTTAGTAAAGACGGGGTTTTGCCATGTTGGCCAGGATGGTCTGGACCTCTTGACCTCAGGTGATCCACCCGCCTCGGCCTCCCAAAGTGCTGGGATTACAGGCATGAGCCACCGCGCCCGGCCCGATTTCTTGATTTTAAAATTAAAACAAAGGGGTAGTACAGCCAAAATAAATAAGAACGTAAATTGCCGTATTTTTTTTTCTAATGGTACAAGAACAATTTAGTAAATAACATCTTCAACTTAAGATAAAAAGTAGGATATATTTATAATGAAATTTTCAAGTATTATTTCAAAATTAACCCTGTACAAATGATATATTTTGGAAATTCCAATATTTTCTAGAGAATATTTTTTAAATACCAAACATCTTTGTGGTTAATGCTACCTTAACCTTACCAATTAACCTTCTAAAAGTATATTACAACAGAACACAAATAGCTTAAAACACACCATACCGTTTTCTCCACAAAACAGACACCAGACACCGACATGAGCACATGTGGCCTGGCCAGTGACTCAGAACCTCATTTCAGGCCAGTACATCTGCAGAGGAGGCCACGCGGACCCATTCTCTCTCTCCTAACTCATATAATAAATATTATTTTAGATTTTCTTAGCAAACTAGGGGACAACTTACAGACCCCACCTCTCCCAGTCAGCCAGTGTCTGCAGGGTTTCAGGATTTGGGGTGGGAAACAGAAGATCTCACACGTCGTGCTGATTTTAAATAAGGCATCTGTCTCTGAGACACCTGGGAGAGCACAGCCACCTTCCTCACGGTGCCTGCCTGTCTCTTCCGGAAGTCGCCTCTGCTCGTCACATGATGCTGGTGTAACCACAAAAGATCCAGGACTTCTCGATGACTGCACAAGTACAGGTGCTCCCACACACGAGTACAGGCGCTCCCACACACGAGTACAGGCGCTCCCACACACGAGTACAGGCGTTCCCACAGACACTGGTAAAGATTTTCACTTGGGGAACAGGAGTGTGAGGCTTGTTACCGCCTGCACCTACGCCTGGCTGACTCCAGGGGAAACGCGGGAGTCGCTGCAGGGAGCCCCTGGTCCGCTCTCCTCCTCCTCCACCCTCCTTCCTCTCCCTCTGGCCTCTCCCTGTGCCCCCAAAGGTCAGATCAGATATGGGGCCTCAGTGTCCTTGTGCCTCCTGACGGCCGTCAGGCCTGACCAAGGGTCCAAGCTGCCCCTTCCCGGTGGCCACCCACGGTGGAATCACACAGGGCCAGTGGCCTGAGAGGAAGAGACCAGCAGGAAGGAAAGATCCTCAGCAACAAAGTAAAACCAGAACAACAGAGGACCTTTCTGTGTAAGAATATTTGGCTTTAGAAGGTAAATAAAATAATTATATTTCTTAGAATTTTCTGACTGACATCCCTAAATCCTGCAGGTTAAGTTATTCCCAATAAATTTTCAAAAGGCAATCAATAATAAGTAGGTTCTTCTTCAATAATATGAGCATATGCTTCTTAAAGATTGGGTGACAGGCTGGGCGCGGTGGCTCACGCCTGTAATCCCAGCACTTTGGGAGGCTGAGATGGGTAGATCACTTGAGGTCAGGCGATCGAGACCATCCTGGCCAACATGGTGAAACCCCATTGCTACTAAAAATACAAACATTAGCCTGGCATAGTGGCGCACGCCTGTAATCCCAGCTACTCGAGAGGCTGAGGCAGGAGAATCGCATGAACCTGGGAGGCGGAGCTTGCAGTGAGCGGAGATCGTGCCACTGCACTCCAGCCTGGGCAACAAAGCGAGACTCTGTCTCAAAAAAAAAAAAAAAAACAAAGATTGGATTATGATCTTCAGTATCTATGTACGCATCCTATGGTGGGATGGCTATCCAAAAAAACAAGTAAAAAGCCAAAGGTACAAATAAAGTTTCATTTCTGCGGAAAAGTAAAGCTCTTACTGAATGGAACAGGGAAGTGAGAAACTGCAGCCGGCCTGGCCAGGCGCGGTGCCGCAGACCCTGTCACACAGCTGCTCCCAGTTACGCAGCCTCTCCCTGTCACCCGCAGAGAGCAGCATCAGTGGCCGCTCAGAAGCCACGACCTACAAGTAACCCTTCAGACACGTTCAAAGCTCCTCGCCCAGAGCCTATCAGGCTTTTAAGAGTTGGTCATTCCATGTGAAAAGCTAATTGTGATCTTCAAATGTTTTTCTAGTCCTTGGCTCTCATTCTGCTATATATTTTACTTCTTGTTAAAGGCAAAACAAAACTTAAATTTCATGTCTTAGAAAAACATCGACCACACAATCAAATAAATAACATTGATAAGAGAGCATTCTGGGGCAGCGGCGCACGGAGGCGAGTCCGCAGCAGTCACTCTCCCGGCCCTTCTTTGGAAGCCCTGCTCTGACTGTGTCTCTGTGGGTCGCCGCGTGGGCCGGCGTGACCCCCCGGGGGCACAGGGCTGGCAGTGGCTGGCTCCAGCGGCGTCCACGAGGACAGAGACTCGTGCACCGTCAGGGCGTGCTCCTCCATCTGGCGCTGCAGGCTGTCCATCTCCTGCCTGGGACAGAAGGAGGAAGAAGGCCCAGATCACACAAGTGCCAGGCAGAATGCGCCACCTGTGGACAGTGTCACTCGCTAGCACCTGAGTGGACCGGGGCGCCTTCGGGGATCCGCAAACCAACTGAGACCACAGAAGCTCAGCTGTTCTCAGCACCGTTCTCTACACTGTGCAGAGGACACAGGCTCAAGGACCAGTCCTGACCAGGCGGCAGGGTGGAAGCTGTCACTGAGGCCTGGCACATGCGACTTCCACTCTGTTACCTGCCCTCGGGGCGCCGCCTGGCTCCGCCCTACACACTTCGCTCAGCCTCAGGCTGCCAGGTGCACCATGTGTGGCCTTCCAGCTTCTCAGGGCCTATCAGGGTAGTTTAACTCTAGGCAGTTTCCACCTATGAGTTCACAGGCTGTGTGTGCGAGTTCCCCCACCTTTATATAAACCTCAGAGGCTGTGCGAGTCCCCCTCCCACTTTATATAAACCGCAGACGCTGTGAGTCCCTCCCCCTTTATATAAACCGCAGAGGCTGTGTGAGCCCCCCTCCCCCTTTATATAAACCTCAGAGGCTGAGTCCTTCCCCCTTTATATAAACCTCAAAGGCTGTGTGTGCAAGTCCCTCCCTTATATAAACCTCAGAGGCTATGTGTGCGAGTCCCCCACCCTTATATAAACCTGCTGAAACTCTGCTGGGCACTCAGTACTGGCACCAGGAGTGTCCTCCCAGGTAAGAGGGCATTAATCTTTAAGACTAGCTGAAGTGCAGCACGGAATACGGTCGTACTTGAGCTGCTGGAGGCAGCTGTTCAGGTTCTTGAGGGGCTCCTTGCTCACGGCGGGCGGTGGTCTCAGCAGCTCCTCCAGCAGCGAGGCGGGAACTGGGCAGTCCGGGATCTTGATGGGCGTGGCAGGGTTGGACGAGCTGGCCTCGCCTTTCGGCTCCTTTCTCTGTTTTTAAAAGCACATGATCAGCTTTCCCACCGTCCCCTCCCTCGGGTCGGTCTCACTAGCACAGCTTGTGGCAGACGGGCCTCCCCAGCTGGTGGACGTGGGGCCTCTGGGAAGGGGACCGTCCTGGCCACCGTGGCAGCCCAGCACGACAGTCCCCGGAGCTCCAGAATAGCTGGCTGGGGAAACACCTTTATTCCTAAGGCACAAAACCAGAGCAAAGCAGAGACAACCTAAGTCCTGGGTCTGCGGCAGGACGGGGCCGAGCCACAGACTACAGCTCTCCCAGACGCTTCTCCCATCAGAGACTCAAGACCTTGATGGGGAATTTCCTTAAGAAATTAAGTAAGTTTTCCAGCTTAGGCTCCCTTTGCTAGGACTTCAAACTTTTTCCACAGATAAGCACACGACGCTAAACGGCCTCTGAATCCGAGCGCTGCCTTCCCACCTGCCTCCTGGAAAACATGGATGTGGACCGAGCACAGAAAACCGCCGGGCGCCTGCGCACAGCTCCCGGGCCCCAGCCCTTCACACACAGCAGGGACTGCCGAGTCACAGACCACCGCTCATCTGCTTTACAAAGCACATTATAACAAAGTGGTATTTGAATTCACAGAACGAGGAAAACGCTGTTGGATGGATGAAACCAGAATGAAATGATTTCATCTGTCACCTGAGCAGCATACCCCATTACCACTGACTACACAGCAGCTGCTCAGTGTGGGCTCAACAAATCCGTTTATGTCTGAATGACTAACACGTCTGCCAGCCTCCTGTCCAAGAGCATCTACAGCGCACGTCGGCTACCCCGGGAGGGACGCGGGCCTGAGTACCGTCTTGGCCGCGCCGCGGCGTAGGTCCAGCTTGAGCTGCTGGTTCTGCTGGAGCAGGGTCTTCATGTTGTTCTTCAGCTCCGACACTTTTGCCTGGAGCATAAATTTATCCTTCTGGGTCATGGACAGGTCTTCCTGGGCCATCTCCAACTCAGACTTGACGTTCTGTGGGAAATGAAGTCAGATTTTTAAAAGCTAACAGATCTTAAACATCCTGCCAAGATCCGAGTTTGTATTTTCATAGGTTAAGCACACATATGTCCTCCTCGGCGCCATCTAGATGATGCCAGTCCAGGTCCAAAATGCTCAGGACCAGAAGTGTGTCAAATTTTGGAATTCTGAATATTTGCATTACAACTACCAGCTGAGTATCCACAGTCCAAAAATTTGAAATGTTCCAATGATCATTTCCTTTACCATGTTGATGCTCAGAAAGTTTCAGATTTTGGATTTTCTTGTTTTTTTTAGACACAGGGTCTCACTCTGTCATCCAGGCTGGAGTGCAGTGGTCCAACCACAGCTCACTGCCTAAGTGCTGGGACTACAGGTGTGAGCCACCAGGCCTGGCCAGGTTTTGGATTTCTGGATGATGGACGCTTGTCGGCCTGTGTCTATAAATAAATTCTCACTGTAACTCAAGCCCCTCATTTACAAGGGGGACTTAGCAATTACACTCCTTTCCCGAGCAGTCAAGACCGAACCCTGAGTTCTTTGTTGAGAAGTTTATCGCAAATTGGCAAACTTTTCCCACGCACCCTCCCATTTGCTGTAGTCCATGAAATCACGTTCTTGGTCCGTGACACACAGCGCGGCCAAGGGATCGGAGCCGGCCCAGGCTTCGCCCCTGCCTCTGTCCTGCCGCGTGACGTGGACCAGGTGACTTTGCGAGCGCCCCACTGGACGAGGGCGCCAGCTCCCCGGGAGCACTGCCTGGCCGCAGGCCGCATGGCACAGGAACCAGGGGCTGCCCCAGAAGTGGTGCTCCCGCCTGTGTCCAGCGCCTCATACACAGGTACCTGCAGCAGCTGCTGTAGCCCCTCCAGCTCCTTCCTGCCCTGCTGCTCCCGCCTGTGCCCAGCACCTCACACACAGGTACCTGCAGCAGCTGCTGTAGCCCCTCCAGCTCCTTCCTCCCTGCTGCTCCCGCCTGTACCCAGCGCCTTACACACAGGTACCCACAGCAGCTGCTGTAGCCCCTCCAGTTCCTTCCTCCCTGCTGCTCCCGCCTGTGCCCAGCACCTCACACACAGGTACCTGCAGCAGCTGCTGTAGCCCCTCCAGCTCCTTCCTCCCTGCTGCTCCCGCCTGTGCCCAGCGCCTCACACAGGTACCCGCAGCAGCTGCTGTAGCCCCTCCAGCTCCTTCCTGCCCTGCTGCTCCCGCCTGTACCCAGCGCCTCACACACAGGTACCCGCAGCAGCTGCTGTAGCCCCTCCAGTTCCTTCCTCCCTGCTGCTCCCGCCTGTGCCCAGCGCCTCACACACAGGTACCTGCAGCAGCTGCTGTAGCCCTTCCAGTTCCTTCCTGCCCTGCTGCTCCGTCAAGTCCAGCTGCTGCTTCAAGGACTGGATTTCTCTTTCTTTCTGATCCACCTCCCATTTGAGATTTTCCATCTAAAGAGGGGAAAGTCACATGGCCAAAAGAACATTAAAGTGGCTTTACTGCCCTGGAAAATGGCTCTAGCTGTGTTTTGGTTTATCTTTTAATACCATATTCAGAAAACCATCACTGTTGCTCCCCAAGCAGGATGGAGTGAAGTCACCCAGGGCACCCGTGAGTCCAGCCCTGCAAGTCCAGCCCTGTGAGTCCAGCCCCCACGAACCATCACCTCTTGGTTTCCCACGGGCTGTTTGCTGAGCTGCTCGTCCAGCTGCTTCTGCAGGAGCTGGAGCTGCGCCCGGGCCTCGGCCAGCTCTGCTTGGAACTGTGCTATCTCCTGGGAATGTTTCCCCTCCCGAATCCTAGCGTAAAAAAACAAGAAAGAAGGGAATCACCACGCTCCTCCAGTGTGCTGTGCCCTCCCGCTGGGAAACGCTGCCTGTGGAAGGCGTTCGTCCTGGCAGGCCCTCTGCTGTGCACTGCGTGCTGCAGCCATGCTTGGTGCCCACAGTGTGCACTCGGGCAGTCCTTACGAAGCACCTGAGACTCACACTTCGCCGGCACCCCTCACAGATCCCAGAGTGCCGGCCCCGAGACCACAGTGCACGGGGCCCACAGAGCCGCAGCATCAGCCCCGTGCCGGGCCGCCCCTTCCCGCCTCTGACCTGAAGCTAAGTACTCCTGCTGGGGCGCTCTCTCTTGGGGAGAGGACACGGGGCAGTGAGTGAGGCTCAGGATTCTGGAGACGGAGGCTGGGTGCCTTCTACTCCTATGATTCACTCAAGTACTCGGCAATTTGCAAAATATAGATGACCCTCGCTGTGCTGAAGGTGTGAATTAGACCCCGCCCATTGCCAGGACAGCCATGTTTGAGGGCTGGCGGGGCCCAGGCACTCACTGAAGGTCGTCGGCCTCGGCCTGCAGCTTCTGCACCAGGTGTTCCTTGGCCTGCAGCTCCTTCTTCACCTCACTCAGCTCCAAGGAGGCCGCCTTGAAGTGGCGGCGGTTATGCCCGGCTTCCACCTTGGCAGCGGCCACCTAGGAGGAAGGAAGCCACGTTGTCCATGCCCTGCGTGACACCCACAGCTTTATGACGTGCCGGGCGCAGGGGGTGAATGCACTCCCGGCCCCGTGCACGTCCTGGCTGCCGGCGTGTGCTTCTCCACAGGCCTGTCAAGTTCCTTGTAAAGATGAAACCACCTGACCCGGAGCTCGGCACGCAGCAAGTGCACACTTATGTGGCTGCTGCTATCTGTTGAATGAACACATTTATTCGAGATTTCTCGGTCTAAATAGTTTTTATAGTCTTCTTCCAGTGTATTCACAGCCTGGACAACATAGCAAGACCCTGTCTCCACAAAAAATAAAAAAATTAGCAGGGCATGGTGGTCCCAGGTACTCAGGAGGCTGAGGTGGAAGGATCACTTGAGCTCAGGAGTTCCAGGCTGCAGGGAGCTGTGATCGCGCCACTGCACTCCAGCTGGGGTGACAGAGTGAGACCCGGTCCCAAAAATGAAATAAATAGGCCAGGCGTGGCGGCTCACGCCTGTAATCCCAGCACTGTGGGAGGCCGAGGCGGGTGGATCACGAGGTCAGATCGAGACTATCCTGGCTAACACGGGGAAACCCCGTCTCTACTAAAAATACAAAAAATTAGCCGGGCGTGGTGGCGGGCACCTGTAGTCCCAGCTACTTAGGAGGCTGAGGCAGGAGAATGGCGTGAACCCGGGAGATGGAGCTTGCAGTGAGCCGAGATCGCGCCACTGCACTCCGGCCTGGGCGACAGAGCGAGACTCCATCTCAAAATCTCAAAAAAATAAACAAATAAATAAATAAAAATAATAAAATAAAATAAATACATTTAAAAAATAAGAATAAAATTAATTGGAAGGCCAAGGCGGGCAGGTCATCAGGTCAGGAGATTGAGACCATCCTGGCTAATATGGTGAAACCCCATCTCTACTAAAATACAAAAAATTAGCCAGGCGTGGTGGTGCACGCCTGTAGTTCCAGCTACTGGGGAGGCTGAGGCAGGAGAATCACTTGAACCCAGGAGGCAGAGGTTACAGTGAACCAAGATTACGCCACTGCACTCCAGCCTGGCGACAAAGTGAGACTCCATCTGAAAAAAAAAAAAAACCCCGAAAAAAATTCAGTGAACCCTAAGCACGGAGCGAAAGCTGGAGAGCTGGGGCACCGTGTGAGCCAGCCTGAACCACGGCCCAGCAGCAGGCCCCAGGCAAGGGTTAAACGGCCGGGCGGATGAGGCCTGTGGGGCCAAGAGAAAGCTGTTAACTGCTCCTGTTAAAATATTCCAGCCACATTTTTTTTTGAGATGGAGTTTCCCACTTGTTGCCCAGGCTGGAGTGCAATGGTGTGATCTTGGCTCACCACAACCTCCGCCTCCTGGTTCAAGCGATTCTCCTGCCTCAGCCTCCCGAGTAGCTGGGACTACAGGCCTGCGCCACCACGCCAGGCTAATTTTGTATTCATAGTAGAGACAGGGTTTCTCCATGTTGGTCAGCCTGGTCTTGAACTCCCGACCTCAGGTGATCCGCCTGCCTCAGCCTCCCAAAGTGCTGGGATTACAGGCATGAGCCACCGCGCCCAGCCACCTGCCACATCTTAAAATTAATTCTATTTATAAAGAAACTTTGTTGTTTCACCCCTTAAAAAAAATCAAGAACCTTTTTCTTTTCATCTCAATTACATTATCATAGAAAAGTTCTTAAAGGTTGTGGCAAAGCCAGGTCATAGGAACGAAAGAAGCTTCACTGTTAGGCCGACAAGTTTGAATTGTGAAGCAATTACTTTTTTACAAGTTCAATTCAAACGGGATTTAAAGGAAAAGTGATGTGTTCTTTCCTGCCTTTCTCTAGAGACAACCAGTTATTTCTTGTGTTCCTCCTAGAAATTTTCTACATATACATGAGCATCAAATGCATGCACACACACCACAGCCCAGGCACACACGTGCACACACACACCACAGCCCTTGCACGGACACCCCCCGCGCACATACACACACACCCCCAGGCACACACGTGTGCGCACACACACCACAGCCCTTGCACGGACACCCCCCCGTGCACATACACACACCTCAGGCACACACGTGTGTACAGACATCACAACTCTTGCACGCACAGCCCCCCGCATGCACACAACCCAGGCACACACGTGTATACAGACATCACAACCCTTCCACGCACAGCCCCCCACGTACACACACACACACCCCAGGCACACACGTGCGCACACACACCACAGCCCTTGCACGGACACCCCCCCGCGCACATACACACACACACCCCAGGCACACGTGTGTGCAGACATCACAACTCTTGCACGCACAGCCCCCCGCATGCACACCACACCCCAGGCACACGTGTGTGCAGACATCACAACACTTGCACGCACAGCCCCCCGCGTGCACACCACACCCCAGGCACACGTGTGTGCAGACATCACAACCCTTGCACGCACAGCCCCCCGCGTGCACACCACACCCCAGGCACACGTGTGTACAGACATCACAACACTTGCATGCACAGCCCCCCGCGTGCACACACACCACACCCCAGGCACACGTGCACGCACACCCATGTGCACACACACGGCAAGCGTACTAGGAGTAGCTGCTCTGTGCCAGGTATGGCAGAGGTAGCCAGCAAGAAGCAGCGTTCTAACAGAGGAGCAGGGCCCAGACAGGGCACCTGGGGGTCAGGATGGGCCTCTGCTGGCGACGTGACCAATGTGTCAGTGAACACCTGAAGCAGGGCAGGGGCCAGCCACGAAAAGACAGCTCTCTACACAGAGAAGGGTCCACAGAACCACCCCCCTTATCTGCCGAACACAAATGGGATCCTATGCTATTCTCAAGTTTGCTTTTGCAATGCAACATGACATACAGGACACCACTCCCAGCACAATATAAATACACATGCACGCGGAGCTCATTGGCCCCAGGCCCTCACAGCTGCACTGCCATTTAATCTAACGCCACCTTCTACGGACCAGAGCAGGTGCTCTGCGGCCTCCGTCACCAACAACTGCAACGCACCTTTGCTCTGTGTAACTGCTGGAAGGAGGCTGGTGTGTGAAGGACCCTGCATAGAATTCTAGGCACTGGAGCGTCCTCTGGAACGCCCTGTGAGCCGGAAGGTGGCACGCACCTGCTCCTTGAGGCTGTTCACCTTCTCCTTCTCCTTCTCTAGTGAGGCCTGCAGGGCCTGGACAAGATGCTTCATCTGGCGATCCTCCTCTTCTTTGCGCTGCAAAACTGCCTGCACCTGGATCAGATTGCAGGAGGACAGATAAGGAAGGACATCGAATTACAAACACACAAGGCTGCTACAGCAGGCAACGTGACACACGCCACATCACAGGCACACGCCAGGGAGGTAGAGGAAACTTCACTGCTGAAGAATCTGTGACAGAAACAGAATCCTAGGTTGCGGGAGCATGATCACAGGGCCGCACTCAAGAACGTGGCACGCCTGTGGGCCCCACGGCTCCAGAGGCCAGGGCAGGAGGATCGCTGGAGCCCAGGAGGTTGAGGATGCAGTGAGCTATGATGGTACCACCGCAGTGCCCTCCACCGCACTGCCCTCCACTCCAGGCAAGAGCCAGACCCTGTCTCAAAAAAAAAAAAGAATGGGCCGGGCGCAGTGGCTCACACCTGTAATCCCAGCACTTTGGGAGGCCGAGGCAGGCGGATGACAGTCAGAAAATCGAGACCGTCCTGGCTAACACAGTGAAACCTCGTCTCTACTAAAAATACGAAAAATTAGCTGGGTGCGGTGGTGCCCGCCTGTAGTCCCAGCTATACCAGAGGCTGAGGCAGGAGAATCGCTTGAACCCAGGAGGCAGGGAGCCGAGATCGCGCCACTGCACTCCAGCCTGAGAGACAGAGTGAGACTCCGTATTACTAACAACAACAACAACAAAAAAATGGAACATGGTGGCTGGGAACTCAAAAACTACATACCAATCAGGGGCTGCAGCCGGGTACAAAAAGAACAGAAGTGGTGGGAACTAGGGCAAAATATGGAACTAAGATGGGATAGTCAACACCAGCAGCTCGATTTGGCCCCCAGGATTTCCCTGAAATGCCCAGCCTGGTCCTCAATTCAGAGAGGCTGTGGAGACTAAGTAGCTGAGTGAGAACCAGGTCAGGGTTCAAGTCCCAGTTCTGAATTGTGTGAACCTCTCGTTAAGTGCCCCCTACAAACAATGTCACTGTCTGGGACTGGAACTCAGCCACACCCACATGGAAGGTCTACCCCTCAAATAAGCAGGTCTACCCCTCAACTAAGCAGGTCTGCCCCCCGACTAAGCAGGTCTGCCCCCCGACTAAGCAGGTCTACCCCTCAACTAAGCAGGTCTGCCCCCCAACTAAGCAGGTCTGCCCCCCGACTAAGCAGGTCTGCCCCTCAACTAAACAGGTGAACTGAGCACACGCAGGGGCTCCAGCCTCACCTCAGAGAGCCCAGCCCTGCATCAACAGCTGGGGACTCAGGGCTGTGGGTCACCCAGACCCCTGAGCCTGTTCCTCCCGTCGGAGAGCCCAGCCCTGCACCAACAGCTGGGGACCCAGGGCCGTGGGTCACCCGGACTCCTGAGCCTGTTCTCTCGGCTGCAGGCCGGGTGGGCTACGAGTCAGCACAGGTGACCGAATCTGGATGAGATTCTCGGAGTGCGCACAGCCCCACCAACTCTCACACCGTTGCTGGCGTGAGTTTGACGAGTTTGAATACCTGAAGGTTCAACTGGACTAGGTCTGCCTCCCTCTTGGCCAAAGCTGTTTCTAGGATGCTGTTGTGTTCCCGCAGAGCTGCGTTGGACTGACCGAGGCCCGTAAGCTTCCCTTTCTCGTGCTCTAATTCAAGAGCCAACTTCTTGTTTGACTCCTCAAGGCGTTTTATCTTCTTCCTAAAGCCTCTGGATTCTTGAAGCTGAAACATACCAATGTCACTGTAAAATTACCTGCACTGGTGAGTGGAGTTCACATACCCCAGAAACAGGTGAGTTTTCAACAAGAAACAGCGAAAACTTAGGCCAGGCGTGGAGGCTCACGCCTGTAATCGCAGCACGTTGGGAGGCCGAGGCAGGGGGATCACCTGAGGTCAGGAGTTTGAGACCAGCCTGGCCAACATGGTGAAACCCCGTCCCTACTGAAAATACAAAAATTAGCCACTATCGTGGCACATGCCTTTAGTCCCAGCTACTCAGGAGGCTGAGGCAGAAGAATCGCTTGAACCCAGGAGGTGGAGGTTGCAGTGAGCTGAGATCGTGCCCCTGCACTCCAGCCTGGGCAACACAGCGAGACTCTGTCTCAAAAAAAAAAAAAAAAGAAAAAGAAAAGAAAAGAAACATCGAAAACTAAAACACAGCAATGGGCTGGACGCAGTGACTCACGCCTGTAATCCCAGCACTTTGGGAGGTCAGGGGTTTGAGACCAGCCTAGCCAACATGATGAAACCCTGTCTCTACCAAAACTACAGAAATTATCCAGGTGTGGTGGCGATCACCTGTAGTTCCAGCTACTCAGGAGAATGAGGCGGGAGAATCACTTGAACCTGGGAAGTGGAGGCTGTGGTGAGCCAAGATCCTGCACTCCAGCCTGAATGACAGAGTGAGACTCTGTCTCAAGACAACAAAAACAAAAACAGAACAATGGACACCACACAACCCTGTGATGGACACCACAGGACCAGCAATGGACACCACAGGACCGTGCTTGCTTCATGATCTGAAGGCTGTCGTGGTCATGGTCAGTTGCTTCCCCAGGCCCCTCTCATTCCTCCCCATGGCCAAGAGCCCAGCCTTCTCCTGGGACCATGGGCTTCTGGAGAAGTCTGTCCAGGCACTGAGCCCTGGCTAGGCCACTCAGCAGGGTGGGCATGAGCAAAACCACTTCAGGACAGGACACAGCCAGAGAGTGGAACAGGCGGCCCTACTGTGACGGAGCTCCACAAGGAGGGGCTGGGGAGTGGGGGGCGCCGGGAAGCAGAAGGGCTGGGGAGGCGGGGGGGCCGGGACACTGAGCTGCCACCAGCACCGCTGAAGCGAGAACTGTCTCTGAACCTGAGATATCTGACGTTTTTCTTTTTTTGAGACGGAGTCTCACTCTGTCGCCCAGCCTGGAGTGCAGTGGCGCGATCTTGGCTCACTGCAACCTCCGCTCCTGGGTTCAAGCGGTTTACCTGCCTCGGCCGCCCAAGTAGCTGGGACTACAGGCACCCGCCACCACACCCAGCTAATTTTTGTATTTTTAGTAGAGATGGGGTTTCACCATGTCAGCCAGGCTGGTCTCGAGCTCTTAACCTCATGATCCGCCCACCTCAGCCTCCCAAAGTGCTGGGATTACAGGCATGAGCCACTCGCCTGGCGAAGTTGGGTTTCTTATTTGCAACCAAAGCATTTGAACTGAGAAGGGTTCCACTATGAATTCTGTAACCACTCCACCAAAGAGGCTGTACAGTGATCCTCCCCAGAGGGCTGGAATCAGGGCCCGCCCCACCACAGAGCCAGAGGCCAACGGTCAGAAGGTGGCAACACCAAAAGTAGCAACGCTGGGCACACGGTGAAGTTTTGTTCTTCGGGTCTCACACGTGGCGGCATGTCCAGGGCTCACGTGACCTGCCCCACGCTGCCGCCACAGCAGATGGCCAGGCCTCACCTCGTCCTCCAGCTCCAGCACCTTCTCCCGGGACTCCTCCAGCTCCTGGCTGGTCAGCGCTATGACCTCCTGCAGTTCCTTTTCCAGCAGCGTCTTGCTATGACTGACAGCCTGCAGCTCCGCCTCCAGGGCCTGGATCCTTTCCTAAGGGCCAAGACGGAACGGGCGCTTGGTCATGGGACAGGCCCTGACCCCCCTCACTTCCCGTGGTGCCGGCAGACATGAGGCTGTGTGGCTGCACACACCAGACACCAGCTGTCTGACACAGTCTCACAACCTTCCTTTTTGTTAAAGAAGTTGAATTAACCGACCACAGCATGCACACGATGACACACGGGGATAGTTGGGACAAACAAAATCATCTCTTCAGTTCAATGCTTCAAAAATACAGAAGAAAATCTGACCTGCAGATAATGGCTATAAATCACCATCTGTGGCAAGCAAGCAGCACCAGTTGTAATAAATACCACACACATGCTCACGCACCACACATCACATACACACTCATGTAACACACACGTGCACACGTGTTCACATCCCACACACCACACACACGTGCTCACACCCCACACGCACATGCTCACACCCCACACGTGTTCGCACCCCACACCACACATGCACATATGTGCTCACACCTCACTGCATGCACACATGCTCACACCCCACACTGCATGCACACACGTGCTCACATCCCACACACCATGCACACACACTCCACACGCCACACACACATGCTCACACCTCACACATGCACGGATACATGCAGGCACAGGTGTGCTCTCACACCCTGCCCACTTGCTGCCTCGATGGTACCAGGCCCTTGCCAAGCACGTTCCAGTACCACCTAACTTAACCCTTACATGAGAAGGTTCTCATTCACCTCAATTTGGCCTCATTTTGCTGAGGATCAAAAAGGTGAGAAATTTGCCAAAAGTCACCACTTGCGAGGGGTGAGGCCCGGACGGACACAAGACATCGGCTCGCAGCTGTGCTATTCCTCAGCTGCAACAGCGCGGCGAGGGGCCAGCTCTGCCCGGCCTTTGCGACCTCCCCACCCCAGCCCTTAGTGAGCCCAAAGAAAATGGCAACTGAATCAATCTCCCCAACATTTTACAAAGCAACCAGGTAGAGGAAGCACTTGATTTATTTATTTAATTTCAGACACAGAGTCTCTATCGCCCGGGCTGGAGTGCAGCAGCAAAATCATGGCTCACTGCAGTTTCAGCCTCACCTCCCAGGCTGAGGCGATCCTCCCACCTCAGTGTCTCAAGCATCTGTGACCACAGGCACGTGCTACCATGCCTGGGTTTTATTTTTGTATTATTTGTAAATACAGGGTCTCATTATGTTGCCCAGGCTGGTCTCAAACTCCTGTGCTCAAGCGATCCTCCTGCCTCAGCCTCCCAAAGCGCTGGGATTACAGGTGTGAGCCACCATGCCCAGCCGAGTTTATTTAACTGCTGGGATTATAGGTGTGAGCCACTGAGCCTGGCCAAGTTTATTTAATTGCTGAGATTACAGGTGTGAGCCACTGTGCCCGGCCGAGTTTATTTAATTTGACAAGAAAACCCCACGTTATGATACAGTCTCTTCCTACCCATAAATTCTTAAGTGGACAGGAGATAGAAACAAACCACATATAAGAAATACTAAGTTGTCAGTGCAAGGACATGAATTGGAGAATAATAAATAAAATGCGGATGAACTCACTCAGGTAGAATGTTATGCCTACCACGAAAGGTGACAGAGCACGGAGGGCCACGGCCTCCATGGAAGGCCCTGCTCAGAGCCCTCCAGAAAGGGCACCCGCTTGTTCTGGGCCACCGCAGCGTGGCTACCTCTAAATGCTCCCTGAACCCTGTCAATCGCTGACCCCATGCCCTCACTCCTGCTTCTCAGTGAGTGCGGAGGCTGCTTTTGCTCCTGAGATGCGAGGAGGCGCAGAGGCAGCTGGAACGCGAGCGGACCTGGGCAGGCCCTCCCTCTGCCCCAAGGGAGCAGCTGAACTTCTCTGAGCCAAGGAGATTTCTTGAGGAAAATCAGGTGAACGCCACAGGCCACAGGCCATGTGGGGTTCATGAGGGAGACGCGAGGCAATGCTCAGTCACTGTGGGTTCCTGGCAACCTCGAAGATGAGCAGGAGTTTAGAGAGTTGCCACCTCCCACGCGAGCTCGGCCCCGCTAGGCTTTAGGGGACAACTGCTGATGGAGAGCCCTTCCCTGCACTGAGGGGCTGGTGACCCTGGCCGGGGATGGCACGGCGTTACCTACATGTAGAGCCAGGCTGCTGTCACTGCTGCCGCCCTGGGCTCGGAGCTGGCCCAGCTCCGCGTCCGCAGCCTCCTTGGCCGCGAGGGCCTCCTGCAGGCGGCGGCTGAGGATGCCCACGGCGTTCTCGTAGGCCTTATGTTTGGTCTTCATCTCCTTCTGGGCACTGGTCAAGTCTGAGCCCAGCCGCCTCATCTTCTGCTTCTGTTCCGTGATGGCCCTGGGGTGTCACGAGGGAGACACAGGAGGAAGCTGAATTATCCCGACGTGACCATCTGGCATTCTGGTTCGCCTCCCCCCTGGCCCCCGCACCTCCCACCTGGCCCCCGCACCTCCCCCGGCCCCCCCCCCCACCTCCCCCGGGCACATGCAGACTTACTTCCGGGCCTCTTGCTGCAACTCTTCGATTTGTTTCTTCAGCGCCTCATTGGCCTCTGTGACCACGACCATCTGCTCCTTATCGAACTGCAACGACTTTGGAAGGGAAGGAGGGCGTGAGGAGCGGCACTGCCACCCCCAGCCTGTCTCCCCTTCCTGGCTCCAGCCCATCACCCCCACCAAAGGCACTGCTCAGTCTTGCCCTGGAGGACTTGGGCCTTGAGAAAAATCCTGAGAGAGACGTCTGCCTTCTTACAAACCACTCTTTTTTTTTTTTTATTGAGATGGAGTCTCACTCTGTCACCCAGGCTGTAGTGCAGGGGCGCGATCTCAGCTCACTGCAACCTCCGCCTCCCAGGTTCAAGTGATTCTCCTGCCTCAGCCTCCCGAGTGGCTGGGACTACAGGTGCCTGCCACCACGCTCAGCTAATTTTTGTATTTTTAGTAGAGACAGGGTTTCACCATATTGGCCAGGCTAGTCTTGAACTCCTGACCTCGTGATCCACCTGCCTCGGCCTCCCAAAATGCTGGGATTACAGGCGTGAGCCACCGCACCCGGCCACAAACCACTCATTACTGAGGCCAACAAGCATTTCCAAACACTGTCCAGAGCATCAGAGGCACAACAGGACATGACTGGTTCATAGGAAAGCCTGTGGACCCAGGACCTCTCCTCCAAACCCCCAGGACCCAGGACCCCTCCCCAGGGCCCCAGGAACCCTCCCCAAGGCCCTCAGGACCCCTCCTCAAGGATCTAGACCCCTCCTCGGAAACCCCAGGACCCCTCCCTGGAGAGCCCCGGGCACCTCCCCAAAAGCCCCCGGGAACCCTCCCCGCAAGCCCCTGGATCCCCTCCCCACAGTCCCCAGACCCCTCCCCCAGAGCCCCCAGGACCCTTCCTGAGACCCCGGGACCCCTCCCCAGAACCCCTGGGACCCTTCCCCGGAGACCCCGGGACCCCTCCTGAGACCCCGGGACCCCTCCCCAGAGACCCCGGGACCCTTCCTGAGACCCCAGGACCCTTCCCTGGACCCCCCCCGGATGCCCTCCTCAGGATCAACTGTGAACACTGAGGGCCGCGTCCCCGACCTGCTCCTGCCCTCGCAGCCTTTCCCCAGCTCCTGTGTGCGAGGCGAGTCCCCACAACCAGCCCAGGCCTGCAGCTGTGGGGTCCCAACGTGCTCTGCCCGCACTGCTGAGTCCTCCAAGCCTCCTACAGTCCAAGGAGCCGGCCCTCCCCTTGGCCCACCTCCCCACCCCGGCACCAGCGCTAATCCATCAGCCCCCACTTTCCGAGAATCATGGTGCCGGCCACACCGCCTACTCACAGGCCTCAGCCTGGCTCCTAATGAGCCAGACATGCTGACCAATCTGCCTGCTGGGACCTTGGCTCGGTCCTCTCTGGCAACTTCAGAAACTTCATAAGCAAAACGTAGCGCTTGGTCTAACGTGCCATCAGACGACTCTCCCCAAATTTACTGTTGCTCTCCTGATTTCTCGTCTCACCTCCCGGTTCCTCAGCCTGGATGTCTGGACAGGATCCTGGACTGCGGCCTCCGTCCCCCCACTCCACCCCTCACCTGCTCTGCTATCTGCAGCCGAGAAACTGTCACCAGCATCTCACACACCCACTATGTGCAGAAGCCAGACCAGGCTCAGCTTCCACAAGAACATGACTAGCTCTGGTCAGTCCCAGCTCCGCACTCAGCCACGAGGGACTCCCAGGGTCCCCGGGCCCCGACGCCCTGCCCTGACGTGGGGTCTCCACAAAACACTCACCCTTGCTTTCTGCATCACAGCCGCTGTCCTCTCACATGCTAGATCCCGGGAGCCCATGGCAATGGGGAGAAGCCGGGTGCCTCACGGGGCCTCCTCACTCCCTCCCTTCATGCACCATCGCCACCTGGACTTACCAGGCCTCACCGGACTGCCCCTCTGGGACCTATGCTCCAGGTGGGCCTTGTTCCCAGCTGTTCTTCCAAAAGCCTCTCCCACCTTGGCCCCACCCCAGACACAGGCCCCGCCCCAGACAGACCCCGCCCAGACACAGGCCCCTCCCCAGACAGACCCCGCCCAGACACAGGCCCCACCCTCCCGACAAGCACTTTGGCCGAATCCTCCCCATCAAGTGAGTCAACCCGACACGGACAGACCTGCAAGTGTGTTTCCATCTCGTCTCGCTCCTTCTGCGCCAACTGGAGATGCCCTTCAAGGTCCGCCATCTGCTGACGGACCTGGGCCGCCTCTCTGTGCAGGCGCGAGAGCTCCGCCTCGGCGGCCCGCTTCTCCCCGTGCACTTGCATCAGCTCCTGCCGCAGCTCCTTCAGCTCCGAGTCCAGCCTCTTCCTGGTGGCTTTCAGCTCACTGATGAGCTGGTCTTTGGAGGTGGCGTCGCGCCGGTAGGCCTCCACCATCACCTGCCAAAGACGGAGGCTGTGAGCGGACGCTGGGCGGCGGGGCGTGGGGGGCGTTCCTGGGGGTCAAGCTGGCTTCAACAAAAATGTTTACCACTTATCGGGGGCATAACTTTTTTGAGGTAAAGATACATTTCATCAAATCTAAGACTCCATCGACTGAGACACACCACTGTTTATCCACAGGTGACATCACTGCCTGTTGAGAGACTGCGTGGTGCACAAGGCAGTCACACCGGCCTCGTAGACGTCTCCTCTATTCCAAGGAGTCTGGCTCTCTCCTGACTTCAGTTGCACGGCTTTGCTTCCAACAGGTAATCCCCTTGCTTGTGGCTCAGTAATAAAGCAAAGCAGGACTCACGACACTGCTTCAGGGGCCGCCCTTGCTCAGAAATAAAATACAGCAGGCCGGGCGTGGTGGCTCACACTTGTAATCCCAGCACTCTGGGAGCCCGAGCTGGCTGATCACCTGAGGTCAGGAGTTCAAAACCAGCCTGGCCAACAAGGTGAAAACCCCGTCTCTACTAAAAATACAAAAAACTAGCCAGGCGTGGTGGTGCATGCTTGTAGTCCCAGCTACTCACGAGGCTGAGGCATGAGAATCATTTGAACCTGGCAGTTGGAGGTTGCAGTGAGCGGAGACAGCACTACTGCACTCCAGCCCGGGCGACACAGCCAGACTCTGTCTCAAAAAAAATAAAATACAGGCCGGGCGTGGTGGCTCATGCCTGTAATCCCAGCACTTTGGGAGGCCGAGGTGGGCGGATCACAAGGTCAGGAGATTGAGACCATCCTGGCTAACACGGTGAAACCCCGTCTCTACTAAAAATGCAAAAAAAAATTAGTCGGGCGTGGTGGCGGGCGCCTATAGTCCCAGCTACTCGGGAGGCTGAGGCAAGAGAATGGCTGAACCTGGGAGGCGGAGCTTGCAGTGAGCTGAGATCGCGCCACTGCCCTCCAGCCTGGGGTACAGAGCGAGACTTCATCTCAAAAAAAAAAATAAAATAAAATACAGCAGCGCTCACAACGCTGCTTCAGGGGTCGCCCTCGCTCAGAAATAAAACACAGCAGCACTCACAATATAGCTTCGGGGTCACCCTTGCTCAGATCCCATAAAATCCAACAGGAGGTACTGGCTTCACTGACACAAAATTTATATTCCATGTCTTTTTGGGTAACCAATATTTGTTTCAATGCTGGAACTCTATGTGCATTTTTCAAAGACATTTTAAATGGCAAACACAACCTGTGTGTTAACAACACTGCACAACACACAGCTCCCTGGAGTGAGCACAACAGGGTATGCTGACAGGCGCTCCAGTGACAGCCGCCCCTGGAGATCTGAGGGGCCAAGACCCCCACCCCACTGTGGAAGTGTGTCTTGACTTTGCAGATTAAGTACCTTTAAAAAAAGTTAAAGAGGGCCGGGCGCGGTGACTCATACCTGTAATCCCAGCACTTTGGGAGGCCGAGGAGGGTGGATCACCTGAGGTCAGGAGATTGAGACCATCCTGGCTAACACGGAGAAACCCCGTCTCAAAATACAAAATACAAAAAATTAGCCTGACGTGGTGGAGGGCACCTGTAGTCGCAGCTACTCGGGAGGCTGAGGCAGGAGAATAGCTTGAACCCGGGAGGCAGAGCTTGCAGTGAGCCAAGATCGCGTCACTGCACTCCAGCCTGGCTGACAGAGAGAGACTCCGTCTCAAAAAAAAAAAAAAAAAAAATTAAAGAGAACTCAAGATGTTACCTTCTTCTCAACTTCAATGACATTAGAATTGCTAAGCAATTAAACCACAGAAAACTCTGTTCATATGCTTGTTTCAAGTGAAGAAATCAACAACAGATTTTTACCTTTTGTTGGAGAAACTGTTCCTTTATTTTTTGCATTTGCTTTTTCAGAGCGGCAGTCTCCTGCTGCAGGTGTTCCACCTGTGGGAGACATGCGCACAGACATTACACTGAGGGCTCCAGGAGGGGAATATGTCTGCACAGATGTTACACTGAAGCCTCCAGGAGGGGAACACATCTGCACAAATGTTACAGAGAGCTCCAGGAGGGGACACATCCTCACAGATGTTACACTGAGGGCTCCAGGAAAGGACACATCTGCAGAGATGTTTCACTGAGGGCTCCAGAAGGGGCTACATCTGCAGAGATGTTACACTGAGGGCTCCAGGAAAGGACACATCTGCAGAGTTGTTACACTGAGGACTATAGGAGGGGAATGTGTCTGCACAGATGTTACACTGAGGGCTCCAAGAGGGGGATGCATGTGCATGAATATTACACTGAGGGCTACAGCAGGGGGACACATCTACACAGATGTTACACTGAGGGCTCCAGGAGGGGGATGCAACTACACAGACATTACACTGATGGCTCCAGGAGGGCACATATCTGCACAGATGTTATAGGAAGAAGCACTTGTGTTCTGACGGGAACTGATGGTTCCTAAGGCCTGGGCTCTCCCTCCTCACCACTGACAGCATGAAGGCACAGTGAGTGGCAGGGAGGTGGGAGAGGGGATGAGGCCAGGGGACACTCCAGCCCAGGGCTCGGCAAGCCTTTCTTGGAGATGCCTGATGGGAAAAGACTGCAGCTCACAGGCTGCACGTCAGTCACAGCTGCTCAGCAATGCTCTTGCAGCACAGGCGAGCGAGCAGGGCTGTTACAGTGACAGTTTACAGAACGCGGTGTTGGGCTGCGCCCACAGGCTGAGGGTGCTGACCCCAGGCTCTGGTCCTTGTCCTGCAAAGTCTGTTGGAGCCCAGCCCATTCAGCCCAGGAGCTTGTGAGAAATGCAGAGCCTCGGGCCCCACACAGACCCACCGCACAGGACCTGCACTCAGAGGGCCCCACACAGACCCACCCCACGGGACCTGCACTCGGAGGGCTCCACACAGACCCACCGCACGGGATCTGCACTCGGAGGGCCCCACACAGATCCACCGCACGGGACGTGCACTCGGAGGGCCCCACACAGACCCACCGCACGGGACGTGCACTCGGAGGGCCCCACACAGACCCACCGCACGGGACCTGCACTCGGAGGGCCCCACACAGACCGACCGCACGGGACCTGCACTCGGAGGGCTCCACACAGACCGACCGCACGGGATCTGCACTCGGAGGGCTCCACACAGACCGCACGGGACCTGCACTCGGAGGGCTCCACACAGACCGACCGCACGGGATCTGCACTCGGAGGGCTCCACACAGACCGACCTCACGGGACCTGCACTCGGAGGGCCCCACACAGACCGCACGGGACCTGCACTCGGAGGGCCCCACACAGACCGACCTCACGGGACCTGCACTCGGAGGGCCCCACACAGACCGACCTCACGGGACCTGCACTCGGAGGGCTCCACACAGACCCACCCCACGGGATCTGCACTCAGAGGGCTCCACACAGACCGACCGCACGGGACCTGCACTCGGAGGGCTCCACACAGACCGACCTCACGGGACCTGCACTCGGAGGGCCCCACACAGACCGCACGGGACCTGCACTCGGAGGGCTCCACACAGACCGACCGCACGGGATCTGCACTCGGAGGGCTCCACACAGACCGACCTCACGGGACCTGCACTCGGAGGGCCCCACACAGACCGACCTCACGGGACCTGCACTCGGAGGGCCCCACACAGACCGACCTCACGGGACCTGCACTCGGAGGGCTCCACACAGACCCACCCCACGGGATCTGCACTCGGAGGGCCCCACACAGATCCACCGCACGGGACGTGCACTCGGAGGGCCCCACACAGACCCACCGCACGGGACGTGCACTCGGAGGGCCCCACACAGACCCACCGCACGGGACCTGCACTCGGAGGGCCCCACACAGACCGACCGCACGGGACCTGCACTCGGAGGGCTCCACACAGACCGACCGCACGGGATCTGCACTCGGAGGGCTCCACACAGACCGACCTCACGGGACCTGCACTCGGAGGGCCCCACACAGACCGCACGGGACCTGCACTCGGAGGGCCCCACACAGACCGACCTCACGGGACCTGCACTCGGAGGGCCCCACACAGACCGACCTCACGGGACCTGCACTCGGAGGGCCCCACACAGACCGACCACACGGGACCTGCACTCGGAGGGCTCCACACAGACCCACCCCACGGGACCTGCACTCGGAGGGCCCCACACAGACCGACCACACGGGACCTGCACTCGGAGGGCCCCACACAGACCCACCCCACGGGATCTGCACTCGGAGGGCCCCACACAGACCGACCGCACGAGACCTGCACTCGGAGGGCCCCACACAGACCGACCTCACGGGACCTGCACTCGGAGGGCCCCACACAGACCCACCGCACGGGATCTGCACTCGGAGGGCTCCACACAGACCCACCGCACGGGATCTGCACTCGGAGGGCCCCACACAGACCGACCGCACGGGATCTGCACTCGGAGGGCCCCACACAGACCCACCCCACGGGATCTGCACTCGGAGGGCCCCACACAGACCCACCGCACGGGATCTGCACTCGGAGGGCCCCACACAGACCGACCTCACGGGATCTGCACTCGGAGGGCCCCACACAGACCCACCGCACGGGATCTGCACTCGGAGGGCCCCACACAGACCGACCTCACGGGATCTGCACTCGGAGGGCCCCACACAGACCGACCTCACGGGATCTGCACTCGGAGGGCTCCACACAGACCCACCGCACGGGATCTGCACTCGGAGGGCCCCACACAGACCCGCCCCACGGGACCTGCACTCGGAGGGCCCCACACAGACCCGCCCCACGGGACCTGCACTCGGAGGGCCCCACACAGACCCGCCCCACGGGACCTGCACTCGGAGGGCCCCACACAGACCCGCCCCACGGGACCTGCACTCGGAGGGCCCCACACAGACCCGCCCCACGGGACCTGCACTCGGAGGGCCCCACACAGACCCGCCCCACGGGACCTGCACTCGGAGGGCCCCACACAGACCCGCCCCACGGGACCTGCACTCGGAGGGCCCCACACAGACCCGCCCCACGGGACCTGCACTCGGAGGGCCCCACACAGACCCACCGCACGGGACCTGCACTCGGAGGGCCCCACACAGACCCACCGCACGGGACCTGCACTCGGAGGGCCCCACACAGACCCACCGCACGGGACCTGCACTCGGAGGGCCCCACACAGACCCACCGCACGGGACCTGCACTCGGAGGGCCCCACACAGACCCACCGCACGGGACCTGCACTCGGAGGGCCCCACACAGACCCACCGCACGGGACCTGCACTCGGAGGGCCCCACACAGACCCACCGCACGGGACCTGCACTCGGAGGGCCCCACACAGACCCACCGCACGGGACCTGCACTCGGAGGGCCCCACACAGACCCACCGCACGGGACCTGCACTCGGAGGGCCCCACACAGACCCACCGCACGGGACCTGCACTCGGAGGGCCCCACACAGACCCACCGCACGGGACCTGCACTCGGAGGGCCCCACACAGACCCACCGCACGGGACCTGCACTCGGAGGGCCCCACACAGACCCACCGCACGGGACCTGCACTCGGAGGGCCCCACACAGACCCACCGCACGGGACCTGCACTCGGAGGGCCCCACACAGACCCACCGCACGGGACCTGCACTCGGAGGGCCCCACACAGACCGACCGCACGGGACCTGCACTCGGAGGGCCCCACACAGACCCACCGCACGGGATCTGCACTCGGAGAGCTCCATACAGACCCACCGCACGGGACCTGCACTTGGAGGGTCCCGGAGGACTCAGGAATCCATGTGTTTGTGAAACACTTCTCTACCTCAGCAAACAGCTCTCAGCGCACACACACATGGGGCGGCCGACTCCAGAAATAGGGAAGAGCTTGTTTAGGGCCTAGGTTTTCTGTCTGAATACAGAACACACTGCATGCAAATCCTAGTTATCACTAGAGCATGACTGAAGAATGAGCCTTTTTCCCTGCAATATGGAGGGCGGTCCCTCAGGAGCCCTCCTGCGAAGGATCAAAGTGCTGGTTGTTCCACACGCATCATTCATCTGTTCCGATGATCCTCACGTCACCTGCCCCTGGTCCCACAGCGGCTCCCACAGTGGGCAACAGACTTGGAACTCAGCAAACAGGGAGCCATGGTCAGAGAAACCTCAGCCCCCACGTGGATACTGCTGTGTCTAGATGCCTAGGGAACGCAGTGGCTCACGCCTGTAATCCCAGCACTTCGGGAAGCTGAGGCGGGCAGTTCACTCGAGCCTAAGAGTTTGAGACCAGCCTGGGTAACATGGCAAAACCCCGTATCTATTTAAAAAAAAAAAAAAAAAAAAAGATGGCCGGGGATGTGTGCACATTCCGACAAGGCCAGGCAGAGTGGCCAACACCAGGCAGGCCCAGGAGGCCAGTCCATCTCCCAGTCGGCTGACTATGGTCCCCAGGTGGAAAACAGACTTCAGAGCTGGGAAGGCAGCTTCCAAGACAAGGTCACCGCTACCACCACCTTCATCTGCCCTGGGGAAAACAGCCCAACCCAGAGGTTAACTTGGATTCAATAACTGCCAGTAATGACAACACAGGTAAAATTCCAATATGAGAAATAACATCTAGCTCCACAAAAGTCTCTCTCGCAGTCTTCCAGGTATCAGCTGTTTCTTACTGAGCTAATGGTCAGTAAAATCAAGTTTAAATTCATCCACAGAATTGGGACAATTCCTCTAAATTTACTCCCCCAACACTGTAAACAGTAATGACCTGTCTGAGTGCCTCTTTACTAGAAAATCACTTAGTACAGGTCAGTGTTTGTAGTGACAGCTTCCTTCAGAAAGGAGGGAAAACAGGCTCATGATTTCCTCTTGCCCTTGATCCTTATAGAGTGGGATTTAAAGACAGAATAGGCCGGTCGTGGTGGCTCACACCTGTAATCCCAACACTTTGGGAGGCCGAGGTGAGCAGATCATGAGGTCAAGAGATGCAGACCATCCTGGCCAACATGGTGAAACCCCGTCTCTACTAAAAATACAAAAATTAGCTGGGTGTGGTGGCACGCACCTGTAGTCCCAGCTACTTGGGAGACTGAGGCAGGAGAATCACTTGAACCCCGGAGGCAGAGGTTGCAGTGAGCCGAGATCACCGCACTACACTCCAGCCTGGCGACAGAGTGAGACTCCATCTCAAAAGAAAAAAAAAAAGAAAAAAGGGGTCGGGCGCGGCGGCTCACGCCTGTAATCCGAGCACTGTGGGAGGCGGAGGCAGGCAGATCACTTGAGTTTAGGAGTTTGAGACTAGCCTGGCCAACATGGCAAAACCCCGTCTCTACTACAAATACAAAAATTAGCTGGGCACAATGGCTCAGGCCTGTAATCCCAGCACTGTGGGAGACCGAGGCGGGTGGATCACTAGAGGTTAGGAGTTTGAGACTAGCCTGGCCAACATGGCGAAACCCCGTCTCTACTACAAATACAAAAATTAGCTGGGCATGGTGGCGCACACCTGTAATCCCAGCTACTCAGGAGGCTGAGGCACAAGAATTGCCTGAACCTGGGAGGTGGAGGTTGCAGTGAGCGCAGATCATCCCACTGCACTCCAGCCTGGGCAACACAGCGAGACTGTTTCAAAAAAAAAAAAGAAAGAAAGAAGCAAATAATCAGCATCATTCCTGCATGGAGGGTTCTGATTCAAAACAAAACACAGCAGAATGCATTACCTGGCCGGATTTGATAGCTAATTCTTCTCTTAACTTCTCTAAAGTTTCCGACGTTTCCTCGGTACCTTCTTCCAAGCGTCTTGCTCCTCTGTCAAGCTCCTCCTTGCCACTCTTGGCCGCCTGCAGAGCCGCCTCCAAGATGATCTTCTCATTCTGCAGGAGGCAGATCGTGTCCTCCCTGGAGGCGGCCTCGCCCTGCAGCTCCCCCAGCCTGGCCTGCAGCTCGTCGTAGTGTGTCTGCAGGGCATCGAGGGACTGCTCCCTGCTCTGCAGAGCCTCCTGAGTCAAGGTGAGCTGTTTCATCAGGTCCAGGTGCTCCTGCTGCAAAGCCTCAAGCTGCTGGTCTCGCTGGAGTAAAGTCAACTTCACCTGGAGAAGGAATGAAGCCCACATGGCTGCGCCTGACCCTCCTCCGAGAGTGTATGCCCTTTTCCTGTTCGGGTTTCAAGTAATTTTGATGGACACTACGGAGGGTCTTTTTTTCACGCACGATCCTGGTGTAGAAGAACCAGCAGGGCAAACACAGGGTCAGGTCTGCAGCAGCAGCAGCGTCTGACCGACAGCCCAACTCCCACCTGAGCGGACGTGGCCCCACAGCAGAGGACTGCTCGGTCTCCTTGTGTGTAGTCCTGGCTGCTCGGGATCACCTGGGGCCTGGGTCCAGCCTGAAGGGCTGCAGGGACTTACCTGCTCCAGCTGCTGCTCCAGGGATGCCGCCGAGTCCGCCATCCTCTGCAGCCGCTCCCTCTCACCTTCAAACTCTTCCAGCCTCCTCTGAAGGTCCTCCTCCACCATCGTCTTTGCCTCCTGAATCTGCATGAAGGCTGCTTCCTGATCCAACATGTCAGCCTGAGCCCAGGAAACTTGTTTTTAAAAAGGCAGGAAACCTTAATAGTGAACAGCAGCCGGTGGCCCCGTGCTCTGCAGAGAAACCCACCGCCCTGGCATGGGCCCCATCCACCTCCTCATCCTGTCTACCGACTGCAGACTGAGGGCCCAGGATGGGCAGCTTGGCCGCCCCCCAACCAGGAGACCGAGGCCAGGCCCAGCCCAGGCCAGCAACCCCGTGAGAAGGACTCGGACCCACTGGTGAGCAGAGCCTCCCTGACTTTCTCATGTGGCGACAGCTGCCTCCTTTCGGGAGTGAGACCCGGACATGCTCTCACAAGAGCGGTGCTTGGTGCTACCGGGTAAGAGACCAGAGGCCCCCGCAGTGAACACAGCCTCACATCGGGGTACACTTCTTAGGGAAAACACAAATTCCTAACTTGAAACTTGAAATTCTTTTCAGTTCTTCTCTACTAAGCCCTTGAAGCACTATGGGTGACGCAACGTGATTCTTGTCATCCCAGCCGGGCAGCCCAGCTAATGCCACAGAGAGGTGGGAGCAGTCGCAGGAGACGAGAAACCACGTGAGGCTGCAGAGAGCTCCCTGTACAACTGGCAAGATCGGCAACGAGACCAGCCCAGCAACATCCAGCACAGAACCTCCCTCCATACACTGCCTTGGGGTTTTACACCATTTCTTCTTCTTTAATTTTTCCACAAGGCTATCGAGTAGGTGACACTATCCCCATTTTATAAAGATGAGGCTCACGCCTGTAATCCCAGCACTTTGGGAGGCCGAGGCAGGCGGATCACCTGAGGTCAAGAGTTTGAGACTGGCCTGGCCAACATGGTGAGACCCCGTCTCTACTGAAAATACAAAAAATTAACAGCGTGTGGTGACGAGCGCCTGTAATCCCAGCTACTCAGGAGGCTGAGGCAGGAGAATTGCTTGAACTTGGTAGGCAGAGGTTGCAGTGAGCCAAGATCGCACCACTGCACTCCACCCTGGGCGACAAGAGCAAAATTCCACCTCAAAAAAAAAAAAAAAAAGATGCGGCTCAGATAGGTAAGAAATTGTCCAGCGCCCCACAGCTAAAGGAGAACAGCTATCAAGGCTGCTGCATTTCTGTCCTCTGGAGATGGCTGTGCAGGCAGCGGCCATGACCTCGACAGCGTGTGGTTGCTGGAGAGTTAAATGGCAATGCAGGCTGAGTGCTCAGTAAGCAAAGAAAATCCTCTCATCCCTAGGCTTCGACGGGCTGTCAGGCACAAACGCACTGGCCCCTTCCTCCGTACCCACTCTGTACCCAGCGCCATCCCTGACTGACAATGACTGACGGCCGGGGGCCCAGGCCCGAGGCGGGGCTTGCAGGAAAAGAGCCGCAAGTGCTCACTGCACTAAGCCCCCACAGGTGAGGATGAGGGGTGGGGGGGGGGTCCCAAAGCCTTAACGAGCAGTCACTGCAGGCCACCCATGCTAAGCCCCCACAGGAGGGGTGGGGGGGGTGGTCCCAAAGCCTTAACGAGCAGTCACTGCAGGCCATCCATGCTAAGCCCCCACAGGTGAGGATGAGGGGTGGGGGGGGGGTCCCAAAGCCTTAACGAGCAGTCACTGCAGGCCATCCGTGCTAAGCCCCCACAGGTGAGGGATGAGGGGTGGGGGGGGTCCCAAAGCCTTAACGAGCAGTCACTGCCCGCCATCCATGAGAATATTTAAGAGATACACACAGAGAGACGGAACATGTAAGAAAACACACACGGTATCGATGTCTGCGTCTGTTCTCCTAAGCTTCCGCGGCCCCGGCCGCAGCCTCACCTCAATGCCCTGCAGCTGTGCCGCGATGCGCCCCTTCTCCTTCATGGACCTGTGCTGAGTTTCCGTCAGCTGCTGGGACAGGGACACATTCTCGAGTTTCAGGTGCTCCAGGAGACCTGCCTGGGTCATCTGTCCAACCTTAAAAAAAACCCACAAAGTAAAAAGTTGCTCAATTTCAAGCAAGAAATGCAGACCAGCCTGTCCCTGGAGGCCCCAGGGTGAGGGTCACTGGCTGCCCCCTCAGTGTCTCCCACGCAAGCCCCACTACCCACCACACGTCTTCCCATCTCAAAATATGTGCTGTCTGGGCTCTGCGTGCCTGAGTGGGAGGGCGGGCGGGCCATCAGCCAGCGCTCATCATGCTGTTTGTAGCTCATCAGACTGCGGTTTGTAGCAGGACCTACCCTAAAGTCCCCACTGACAAGGCATCTCTGAGCCCCTGTGGGTGAGGAGGGGCATCTCTGAGCCCCCGTGGGTGAGGAGCCTTATCTTAACTGACCAAATCCAGCCAGACACACACCAGGGCCTGCCCTCAGCCAGACGCCCGACAGGTGCCATTCCAGGGATACAGCCTTTCCAGCCAGCTAGGGCCCGGCCCAGAACTCCAGGTGCTCAGGCCCACGCTGGCCAAGCGTCTCGTGAAAAAGCCCAGTACCGTGGCCCTGAGGAGGACGGCGTCAGCCAAGGGAAGCAGCACTGAAAAGGAGGTGTGAGGACAGCCTGGGGCCTGAGGCTGGACCTGCCCGCATCGCCTCTAGCTCCATGCTGCTTCCTGGAGTGCACAGTGCGAGACGTGACAGAAGCCACAGGCTCCAGGACCTCAGGAGAAGGTGCACGGAGCCAGGGAAGACAGCCTTTGCTGGGACTGTGTTTCCAGACCATGAAAGCAGACTGACTGCCTGGAATTCTCCTCCCTCCTGAACGTTACTGGAAATGAAGGGATACATTTGGGTACCAAAAAAATGTATTAAAAACTCTGATTAAGGAATGCTGAACCTGGGTTCCAAAGGTATTTGGAAAAAGCAGTGAGGGCCCGGCAGTGGCTCATCCTGTAATCCCAGCACGCTGGGAGGATCGCTTGAGTCCAGGAGTTCAAAACCTGCTTAGGCAACATAGCGAGACCCTGTCCTTACAGAAAATTTTTAAACAATTAGCCAGGTGTGATGGTGTTCACCTATGTCCCAGCTACTTGGGGGGCTGAGGCAGGAGGACTGTTTGAGCCCAACAGGTCAAGGCTGCAGGGAGCTATGATGGTAACACTGAATTCCAGCAGCCTGGGTGACAGGGCAAGACCCTGTCTCCGAAAAAACAGCAGATAGGGCTCTGGAGCCACCGTTGCTTTAAAGCTTCCTCTCTTTTTGTTGTCCAGGCTACACCACCACACTTCCTTGTTGTTGGGTTTTTTTTTTTTGAGACAAAGTCTGGCTCTGTTGCCCAGGCTGAAGTGTGGAGTGCAGCAGCGCAATCTTGGCTCACTACAACCTCTGCCTCCTGGATTCAAGCACATCTCATGCCTCAGCCTCCCAAGTAGCTGGGACTACAGGCACTCACCACCACACCTGGCTAACTTTTGCATTTTTAGTAGAGATGCAGTTTCGCTATGTTGGCCAGGCTGGTCTTGAACTCCTGGCCTCAAGTGATCGGCCCGCCTCGGCCTCCCAAAGTGCTGGGATTACAGGCATGCGCTACTGCACCTGGCCCAAACTATACTTCTAAAATACACCTGGCTTGGCCTACGTCTTTAAATACCTCATATAAATGCACTGCAGCTGTAAAAAAGTGTATTAATTTGTATACTGATTTGTTTCCAAGCTATGTTGTAAGTAGAACAAATGCTTTTCCGTATTGTTCTTTGGCTCAAAAAAAATGTAACAGTCGAGTATGGTGGCTCACACCTGTAATCCCAGCACTTTGGAAGGCTGAGGAAGGCGGATCACAAGGTCAGGAGTTCAAGACGAGCTTGGCCAATATGGTAAAACCCCGTCTCTCCTAAAAATACAAAAATTAGCCGGGCATGGTGGCGGGCGCCTGTAATCCCAGCTACTCGGGACGCTGAGGCACGAGAATCACTTGAACCTGGGAGACAGAGGTTGCAGTGAGCCAAGATCACACCACTGTACTCCAGCCTGGGAGACAGAGCAAGACTCCATCTCAAAACAAACAAACAAAAAAGTAACGAAAATTGAAGATAACTTCTATTGTGTATATTTGTAACTCTAGCTGTAAAAGGAACATTTGGTGGAATTAGTATTTCACGTTCCCCTCTTGAGAAATAAAGTTTTAATAAATTTATAATATTTTATCTGGGAAAAAAAAAATTCCACAGCTAATTAAAAAATAACAGGCCAGGTGCAGTGGCTCACGCCTGTAATCCCAACACTTTGGGAGGCTGAGGCAGGCATCACTTGAGCCCAGGAGTTCGAGGCCAGCCTGGGCAACATGGCAAAACCTTGTCTCTACAAAAAGTACAAAACTTAGCCAGGCATGGTGGCAAATGTCTGTGATCCCAGCTAGTTAAGAGGCTGAGGTAGGAGAATAGCTTGAGTCTGAGAGGTTGAGGCTGCAGTGAGCTGAGATCGCACCACTGCTCTCCAGCCTGGGTGACGGAGTGAGACACAGTCTCAAAAAAAAACCAAAAACAAAAAGACTGAGGCTGACCAAAGGTACTCTTCAGCATCTCTGAGGTCATCCTAATTAGTCTAGGTGCTGAGACTCGGATCGAGGTGCACTCGAACCATTCGCCTGTCGGTCTGGGCGTCTCCAGCACACGAAGCAGTTGCTGTGGGCCGAGGCACAGGCCTGGACGGACACACACTCCCACATATGCGGGACCAAGCTGGACATGGGCTGTACCCGCTAACGAGTGGACGGGAGAGGAAAGAGTTTTCCAACAGGATGTAGAAAATGCAAGGCCTGCTGGGAAGACGTGGTCCCCGTGTATCACTGAGGGCTCAGGCAGCAGGGAAAGGAAAAGCTCCAACCGGGAAGAGAACCCCACTGGCACCGCACGCCTGTGAGACATCACAGCAGAGTGGGGAGGCTGAGGTGGGAGGGTCCCGAGACCCAGGCAGATGAGGATTCACAGGCATGTGTCACCATGCCCAGCAAGAGAGGCTTTGGAACTGAAAATGCTGGCAGAGGCTGCCGTGGGACTCCCATGTCAGAAGGTCGTGGGGGGGCCCACGGGACACGTCCTGCATAGGACACGTCCTACATGGGACACGGGGTGGGCTAGACAGCAGGTTAAAAACAAAAACATGTCTGTGAACTGTAAAAACAGAAACATCTCAGGAAAAAGCACCGTTCTACATGAAGACAAGAAGCGTGACCTGCCCTGGAAGGTAGATGGGGGCCGTACCTGGATGTGGGCCATCTCACCCTGCAGCCTGACGCGGGCCTCCTGTGCCAGGGCGAGCTGCTGCTGGTACCACTGCCGGACACTCTGCAGGGATGAGATCTCCGCCTGCGACGCTTTCAGCTTGCTGGTCAGCGTCGTCCGCTCCAGCTGCACCTGCTGAAGCTGGCTCTGCAAGGCTGTCATCTGCTGTCGCAGGTCGTGCACTGAAATGGGGCAAGCACAGCGGCTCAGGCCAGCGACGGCCAACGGAGGAGTCCGCAGCTCCGCGCGTGCGGGACACAAGGCGGGACTCTCAGGAGACCAAGAATGAGTCAGTTCCGGTTATTCCCCATAGCTGACTCCATGAAGTCGCCGTGAACACGGCATTAGTGGGCGCTGAGAGATGCCGCTCCTGGCAGAAATGCAGGGTGAGGTTCCTGCAGGCCTCTGCTCACAGCACCTTCACCAGCTCATCAATACATAACCTCTGTTCAGTGTTTCCATTTACGACACCGATTCAATACATAGCGTCGATTCATTCACACCGAGCTCACGGCCAACAGCAACTCGGCCAACAAGCCTGAGCAAAGATTCTCTAGGAAATAACAGTGGCCAGACACGGGGGTGCAGGGGGCATGGGGGGTGCAGGGGGCACAGGGGTGCACGCCCAGGAGATCCAGACCAGCCTGGGCAACACAGCGAGATCCCCCACCACCAAAAAAAAAAAATTAGCCAGGCGGGGTGGCATGCATCTGTGGTCCCAGCCACTTGGGAGGCTGAGGTGGGCGGATCCCATGAGCCCAGGAGTTTGAGGCTGCAGTGAGCCACAGCTGCACCGCTGCACTCCAGCGTGGGCAACAGAGCAACCCATCTCAAAGACAAATGAATTTTTAAAAACAAAAATAAAATTTAAACAAATAGAAACAGGATGAATTGAAAAAAATAAACCAAAAGAAAAAAATGAAGTACATCTTCTCCATGAAACACCTCACATCCCCTCTGTGTTTAAAAACACTAGACAGTGTTGGCCAGGCACAGTGGCTCACGCCAGTAATCCCAGCACTTTGGGAGGCTGAGGCAGGCGGATCACCTGAGGTTGGGAGTTCGAGACCAGCCTGGCCAACATGGAGAAACCCTGTCTCTAATAAAAATACAAAATTAGCTGGGCGTGGTGGCAGACGCCTGTAATACCAGCTACTAGGGAGGCTGAGGCAGGAGAATCGCTTGAACCAGGGAGGCAGAGGTTGCGGTGAGCCAAGATCGCGCCATTGCACTCCAGCCTGGGCAACAAGAGTGAAACTCCGTCTCAAAAACAAAACAAAACAACAACAACAACAACAAAAAACACTAGACAGTGTTTGGGGCCATCTTTAACTGCAAAATTACCCCCCAAAGCACAAACATGTAAACATGGCCCTGGAAAGAACTCCTGCCTGCAGCCCGGGCTGAGCACAAAGGCAGGCAGAGTATCCTGCCCTCCTCAGCGGGCGCCTAGGATGACTCACGTACTCTGCTGCTCCACACGTGTCCATGAATACTGAGTTTGTGGTTCAAACAAATTTAATCAAGTCGGCAAATTCACACTTAGGAAATCTGTGAGAATTGTCATGGACGCCAAGGCTCTGTCTTTGACCCAACGATGTCTACCAGCCATCAACAAACAGCAAGGGTATCCGTGTGGCTAATTCCAACTTAAACCCACCGGTTAGGACTGGGCGGCCTCATCAAAGTTCAGGTTGGTTTTGCCACCCCCCGATCACTGGTCAAGTGAAGCGTGGCAACCCACAGGGCCCCAAACTACTTTAGTGTTGAGAACTTTTTGGGTTTCATGGTTTTTCCTAAGGGATTGGGTATCACGAAATGCTCAAGGACTAAAATATTAAAGCGATTACAAGAGTACTACTGTCTCTCGGCCGGCTTTCTCTTTCCTAGTATTAGAATGCAGCCTCTGTGACGCCAGCTTGTCACCTTCCTCTGTGTCATCCAAGACCCAGTCTCACAGCCTCATGGGCGGACCGGCTCACATGGAGTCAGCCCTCACGGCGGCCGCACCAGGGACCCCTGGCTCAGGAGATCCCAAGACCTGAGAGATGAGCCCACCAAGCGGCCTCCCTGGGAGGACTCTGGACCCGGGTCACTCTACACCCCTCGGGCTTTGTCTTCAATCTTCCCACCCTGCTTCGCCCTCTCCTTCCCACTCCTGTTCACGCTTGCTCTGAGCAGGCCAACCACAGTCTTCTCCGTGCCTGCTGGGCACTGGAGTGTGAGCTCTGGGACTGGCCCGGGCGGGGACTGAGGGGGTGGAAGGCGTGCTGCCAAGCCACATGGAAGCCCACCGCGGCTTCCGCAATCCACTGCCCTACTTGTACTCTCTGGGCGAGCCCTATAGGGAGGCAGCTGGACCGACGCACTGCATCCAGGGAGAAAAGGTTGCCAGACGGACAGTCAAGGAGCTGTTCTTGAATATTTTAAATGGAATCTGCAATTCTGTGGAATAAGTGGGCAGCTCTACACTCCCAAATAACACTGGACTTTTGAGGCAGGATCACCGCAGATACTCCAGGGTCCAAGGTCAATCTCCAAGACCTAATTCATTCCCCTGGATGTGCACACAAAAATGTACACAATTCCACAAGTTCAACTAAAACTTGTATTTCCTTTAGAAAAGCAGCCTCCTTATGTGTAAATTATAAACCAATGCAACCCTCACAGGCACAGTCACATGCCGACAGAGCTGTCAGCACCAGGGAGGAGGGCATGGCGGGGACCAGTCAAGGAAGGAGGGAGCAGCGGGGACCAGTTGAGGAAGGAGGAGGGAGCAGCAAGGACCAGTCAGGGAAGGAGGAGGGCGTGGCGGGGGCCAGTCGATGAAGGAGGAGGAGCAGCAGGGACCAGTCAGGGAGGGGGAGGGCGTGGCCAGGGCCGGCCTCACCTGTGTTGTCCTTGCTGAGCATGCTCCTCTGCATGTCCTCTACCTTGGCCATAAGCCTCTGGTACTGCTCCTCGGCCACCTGCAAGTCGTTGTTGGATGACGCCAGGCTGGCATTTTTTGCCTCCAGCATGTTCTGCAGGTCGGTCATGGCTCGCTCCAGGTCCCAGCACGACTGCTTCAGGGTGTCCACCTCCGAGCTCAGCGAGTCCTGCCGCTGCTGGCTGCTGTGGCTGCACTCCACCTGCGCCTGCAGCTTCGTGCTGAGGGCGGCCAGCTGGGCCTGCAGCTCAGCCTTCTCTTTAAGTGCCTGAAAAGATCCCAACAACCACAATGATTTTAAGAAAACGAGTCACTTCCATCCAGTGTATTAACAGGAACACAACCGGCGAGTCAGTCAGGGCCTGACAGGGGACCCTGAGACCCCCAGGTGCTCTCCCAGGGTCTGACAGAGGACCCCGAGACCCCCAGGTGCTCTCCCAGGGCCTGACAGAGGACCCTGCCCCGAGACCCCCAGGTGCTCTCCCAGGGCCTGACAGGGGACCCTGCCCCGAGACCCCCAGGTGCTCTCCCAGGGCCTGACAGGGGACCCCGAGACCCCCAGGTGCTCTCCCAGGGCCTGACAGGGGACCCTGAGACCCCCAGGTGCTCTCCCAGGGCCTGACAGAGGACCCTGCCCCGAGACCCCCAGGTGCTCTCACAGGGCCTGACAGGGGACCCTGCCCCGAGACCCCCAGGTGCTCTCCCAGGGCCTGACAGAGGACCCCGAGACCCCCAGGTGCTCTCCCAGGGCCTGACAGGGGACCCTGCCCCGAGACCCCCAGGTGCTCTCACAGGGCCTGACAGGGGACCCTGCCCCGAGACCCCCAGGTGCTCTCCCAGGGCCTGACAGAGGACCCTGCCCCGAGACCCCCAGGCGCTCTCCCAGCAGAGCCGTCACAGAAAAAGGCGACTTTCCAAACAGGCCCAGGACGCACATGGAGCCTGCACTGGTTTTGGGCCCAACTGCACCTGCACAGGGCAGCGCTAGCGCAGGGCTGGGGAAGCACCCGTCTCCTGCGAGGACACTGGAAACGTGTTCAAAACACCAAACGTGTACACGGGTGCACACGTATGCGCACACACACAGAATGCCAGACGTGTAGAGGGACCCCTGAGAGATTAAAAGCGGATTCAGATCTGGGGGGAAATGGGCAAAAAACACAGGCAGGGAAAGGCGGCTGCCTCCTAAGTGCGGCTCCAGCCAGAGCCACGGGACACAGCACAGTCCTGAGTGGCCACGGCAGTGCTGTGTGGTCCCAGGAGCAGCAGAGAATCGCCAGAGGAAATCGCCCCACCACCTGCCCCCACGCTGAGGCCTACAGGGGCAGGGATCCAGTTCACACATCACCAAGACAACAAACACCCAAAGCAATCGAGGAACTCCACAAACTCCAGGAGACCCTAGAGCAAGGGGCCAGCAACCACCACACCTGAAACAACCCTCACAATCTTGGTGTGGATGCAACCGAAGGACCAATCAGTGATCCTAGGAGGATAAGAAGACAAAGTGCAGTGACAGCAAGCCACCGTTCGAGAGAGTGGCTACACAGAGGAGGGGAAATGCATTCGACGGCGGGAGGCTCACGCTGTAACACTGGAGAAGTGACGACCGTACAACCAAAATTAGCCTCAAAACAGCCGAAATCACCTCTTCTGTAGACACAGCTTTAGGTGTCACAAACTGGTTGGTTTGTGTCCAAGGACCATGTTGTATGAGAAAACCATCTTCGACATGAGGCGTGCATTTAGCAAGGCAAGCTCCGGACACTGTGAGCAGCTCCGGCCCTGCTCTGCGGCCTCGCAGGCCGCAGGAGGCTCCCTCAGCTGTGTCACCTCAGGGCCTGGGTGCATTCTCACGCTCCCACGCCAGAAGCAGACAGCTGAACCCCACGGAACAGATTTACTCAACTGCCCACAGAAGATAAATACCTAGCTCTTCACTGTGGATAAAGTGCATACGACAAAATGACAAAGGAGAGCTGAAATAAGGGATGGAAAATGATGTTTCTGGCACATGCTAACCAAGCCAGCGTGTGCAGCTTTCTCTGATACAGCACAATTAGTATCAGAAAAAGCAGAAATCACTACAAAGAAAAAAGGTTCACCATGCCAGAAAAAGCTGCAACCCACCAAGAGAATTTGACTCTTATGGACTGTGAGACACCTAACATCTAGGAAATATTCTGGTAGAGACGCAGGGAGAAACACGCCCACGCATGATGAGGCAGAAAACTCACAACTCTTTCTAAGGCTGACAAGTAGACAAAAAACGTAAAGATGCAGAACCCTCGGCTGCCACACATGCTGCGGCGGCTGATTCCCAACCACATCTGTGAAACCTCGCACCCAACAGAGGAGCCACACATGCTTTCCGACTTCGCCGCACGCTGAGACGTCAGTCGAACGTCCGTTACCTGACTCGCCTCCAGTGACAAGGCTTCCAGCTGTCCTTCGAGTCGCATTTTCTCTTTGAGCACCTGCAGCATCTCCTCCTGTGTTTCTGCTGCAGAGCTCTCCAAGGACACGCTGGGGACAAAGGCACGGGTCAGGCCTGTGCAAGCCATCCTCATTTTCCTTCACACTCCTCCACATTCTCCAAATTCTACACACCCCTGCTGCTCTCTCCCAATTTTTTAAAATTAAGAGATTTAAGTAGAGAGCTGAGGCTTGCATGAATGCACGGATGAACATTCCTGCCAACAGTTGGCACCTCACGCTGTGGGAACTGTTACAGAAACATGAGACATGCAAGCGTCGTGCAGCTTAGTGACAAGTCTATGTAAACGGGAGACTGGATATTTTAGTAACACAGACCATTGCTGATCTAATTCTACTGCTTAAAAAGCAGCAGACTTGTTATGAATTAAATGTTCATGTCAAGACTAAGGATAGAATCAGGAAGAAAAGCTGTGTATCGCCTGTTCCAGTGCGGAGAGCCGTGGGCCCGGGAAGCAACATCTCAGGCCAGGCCCTCTGCCCGCCCTGCCCATCTCTGCCCACCCCGCCCCCTCTGTTGGCCCCACCCACCTCTGCTACCGCCCCACCCACCTCTGCCTGCCCCGCACCCCCCTCTGTTGGCCCCACCCACCTCCACCCGCCCCGCCCACCTCTGCTGTCCCCACCACCTGCTGCAGATGCTGTCTCTCCGACTCCGCACCTCCCCGTTGACCTCCTGCCCCTGGTCTTGGTGCTCAGCGGCTGCGGCCTGGAGGACGTCCTTAATGGAGGGGAACTGGCCCAGGGTATCCGCAGGAATCTCCTGGCCGTTGACCATATAGGGGGTGTCCTGCGTGCCCACTGTCTTCGACAGAATGCCATAGGTCCCTCGGGTGGAGGCGCTGCTGTACGATGAGCTGTCGCTGTCATTTCCATCCACCTCAGACACGCTGTCTCCAGCCAGGGAGGTGTTCTCCAGACGGTCATCAGTGTCGGGGGACAGGCTGATCTCAGACACAACGGACGCCGCACTGCTTCTGTTCTGCTTCAGGGAACCCTTGGTAGAATCGGGAGCCGGGACATTTCCCCCAGAATTCCCCGCATTTGAATCTTCAGTTCTGTAATCGGCCAGCGACCGGATTTTGCTTGATTTGGAACTTTTTTTCTCCCTAGGATGTGCCGGAAGCCCCAGGCTGCCCACCTTAGGCCCCCGAGGGACACTGGTGCGCAGGAAGGAATATTCTTTTGTCATAGCCAGGGTACTGGCCCTTGGTAAGTTTTCTGGGTTTAACATGAGCTCAGGATCAAGCGTGCTAAAAAGTCTCGTTTTGGTTGCAGGTTGACTGGACTGAGAAGAAAACAAAAGTACAAAAATTACATTTAAAATCCACAAGCAGCATTCTTAAAACTGCCATTCAGAAAGGTGGCACCGATCACTACTCCCTCCGCTGACAACCAGAGAGCACCACCTCCCCAGCCCCTCACCACACAGGGTGCGGCCAGGCCTCCGATCCGTGGTGGTCTCACTGCCGCAAGGCCCCACTCTAGTGACCAGTATGACCACCTCTGGTCTAAAGCACACTCTTCAGTGACTGTCACCTCAACATGTTTAAAACACATCCCAGCAAGTACCTCCTCATCAGACTTCTGTAGGGACCAGCCCCACAGGGTCTACGAGAGAGCGTAGAAACAAAGACACAAGACAAGAGACAAGAGAAAAGGCAGCTGGGCCCGGGGGACCACTACCACCAATGCGCGGAGACTGGTAGTGGCCCCGAATGTCGGGCTGCGCTGTTATTTATTGGATACAAGGCAGAAGGGGCAGGGTAAAGAATGTGAGTCACCTCCAATGATAGGTAAGGTCACGTGGGTCATGTGTCCACTGGACAGGGGGCCCTTCCCTGCCTGGCAACCAAGGCAGAGAGGGAGAGGAGACACAAAGACAGCTTACGCCATTATTTCTGCATATCAGGGACTATTAGCATTTTCACTAATTTACTACTACTATCTAGAAGGCAGAGCCAGGTATACAGGATGGAACATGAAGGCAGACTAGGAGCGTGACCACTGAAGCACAGCATCACAGGGAGACGGTTAGGCCTCCGGATAACTGCGGGCGGGCCTGACTGATGTCAGGCCCTCCACAAGAGGTGGAGGAGCAGAGTCTTCTCTAAACTCCCCTAGGGAAAGGGAGACACCCCCCCCCCCGCCCTCCGCTTCCCGGTCTGCTAAGTAGCAGGTGTTGTTCCTTGACACCTTTTGCTACCGCTGGACCACGATCCGCCTGGTAACGGGCGTCTTCCCAGACGCTGGCTTCACCGCTAGACCCAGGAGCCCTCTGGTGGCCCTGTCCGGGCATAACAGAAGGCTCGCACTCTTGTCTTCTGGTCACACCTCACTATGTCTCCTCAGCTCCTATCTCTGTATGGCCTGGTTTTTCCTAGGCTATGATTATAGAGCAAGGATTATCATAATATTGGAATAAAAAGTAATTGCTACAAACTACTGATTAATGATATTCATATATAATCATATCTAAGATCTATATCTGGTGTAACCTTGTTTTATATTTTATTATACTGGAACAGCCCATGTCCTCTCTCTCTTGCCTCGGTGCCTGAGTGGCTTGCCGCCCACAGACTTCCTCAACAGAACTTTCCTGGCTACTCTCCAGTTTATTTTATTTTTTTGGATAAACATAGAAATTTTCTTCAAGGCCGGGCGTGGTGGTTCACACCTGTAATCCCAGCACTTTGGGAGGCTGAGGCGGGCAGCTCATTTGAGGTAAGGAGTTCAAGACCAGGCTGGCCAACATGTTGAAACCCCCGTCTCTACTAAAAATACAAAAAAATGAGCCAGGCATGGTGGCACACACCTGTAATCTCAGCTACTTGGGAGGATGAGGCAGGAGAATCGCTTGAACCCAGGAGGTGGAGGTCGTAATAAGCTGAGATCATGCCACTGCACTCCAGCCTGGGTGACACAGTGAGACCCTGTCTCCAAAAAAAAAAAAAATTTCTTCAAAAAGGAAGAACATTCTGTTGAACTACAACCACCTTAAATCCATAATTTCCTCCGTCTGCCCACAACTGCTTGCACGTGTGGGCGGCAAGCCACCCAGGTGCCGAGGCAAGAGACTGAGGACACGAGCTGTTCCAGTATAATAAAGTATATAAAATAAGAATAGTTATACCAGGTATAGATCTTACATATGATTATATATGAATATTATTAATCATTAGTTTGCAGCAATTACTTTTTAATCCAATATTATAATAATCCTCACTCTACAATCATAACCTAGGAAAAACCAGGCCATACAGAGATAGGAGCTCAGGGGACACAGTGAGAAGTGACCAGAAGACAAGTGCGAGCCTTCTGTTATGGCCAGACAGGGCCACCAGAGGGCTCCTGGGTCTAGCGGTAACGCCAGCGTCTGGGAAGACGCCCGTTGCCAAGCGGATCATGGTCTAGCGGTAGCATCAGTGTCAAGGAAAAACACCCACTACTTAGCAGAGTTTAGAGAAGACTCTACTCCTCCACCTCTTGTGGAGGCCCTGACATCAGTCAGGCCCGTGCACAGTTATCCAGAGGCCTAACCATCTCCCTGTGACGCTGTGCTTCAGTGGTCACACTCCTAGTCTGCTTTCATGTTCCATCCTGTACACGTGGCTCTGCCTTTTAGATAACAGTAGCAAAATTAGTGAAAGTACTAAAAGTCTCTGATATGCAGAAATAATGGCATAAGCTGTCTCTCTCTCTCCCTCTCTCTCTACCTCAGCTGCCAGGCAGGGAAGGGCCCCCTGTCCAGTGGACACGTGACCCACATGACCCTACCTATCATTGGAGATGACTCACACTCTTTACCCTGCCCCTTTTGCTTTGTATCCAATAAATAACAGCACAGCCAGACATTCGGGGCCACTACCGGTCTCCATGTCTTGGTGGTAGTGGTCCCCCGGGCCCAGCTGTCTTTTATCTCTTTGTCTTGTGTCTTTATTTCTACACTCTCTCATCTCTGCAAACAGGGAGAAAACCCACCAACCTTGTGGGGCTGGACCCTACATGCACGCCCCTCAATAGAGCAGCTACCCCACCCCCATCCAGAACCCAGGCCCTCTGCGGCCATTCTAACTTACTTCTCAGTTTATCCTTTTTGTTGTTATAAATGTTATACTTCCCACTAATCTTACAACTGCTAGGATAACTCTTGATTTTTCATACTTGCATTTTTATTTTTTTTTTGAGATGGACCCAGGCTGGAGTGCAGTGGTGCAATCTTGGCTCACTGCAACCTCTGCCGCCTGGGTTCAAGCGATTCTCCTGTCTCAGCCTCCTGAGTAGCTAGGACTACAGGGGTGTGCCACCACATCCGGCTAATTTTTTGTATTTTTAGTAGAGATGGGGTTTCTCCATGTTGGCCAGGCTGGTCTCAAACTCCTGACCTCAAGCAATCTGCCCGCCCCGCCCTCCCATAGTGCTGGGATTATAGGTGTGAGCCACTGCACCCAGCCAGATTAAAGTATTTAAAAACATAACCTTAAAGGTATAAGAAGAACACGCTGGTGATTTTATTGATCTTCTTCTACTGAAGAGATCCTTTTGAAACATGACACAGGCTGGGTGTGATGGTGGGTGCCTGTAGTCCCAGCTACTCAGGAGGCTGAGGCAGAGAATCACTGGAACCTGGGAAGTGGAGGTTGCAGTGAACCGAGATCGCTCCAGCCTGGGCAACAGAGTGAGACTCCGTCTCTCAAAAAAAAAAAAAAAAAAAAAAAAAAAAAATTTTTTTTTTTAAAAGTAGCCGGGCATGGTGGCACGTGCTTTTAATCCCAGTTACTCGGGAGGCTGAGGCTGCAGAATTGCTTGAACTAGGGAGACGGAGGTTGCAGTGGGCCAAGACTGCACCACTACACACCTGCTTGGGTGACAAAGCGAGATTCTGTCTCAAAATACATATATATATATATATATATATATTTTTTTTTTTTTTTTTTTTTTTTTTTTTAACTGCTCATTGACAATACGCCAGATCACCTAAGAGCTCTGATGGGACATGTACAAGGAGGTGAATGTTGCTTTCCTGCCTGCGGACACAGCATCCATTCTGCAGCCCATGGATGATGGAGACGTACAAGGAGGTGAATGTCACTTTCCTGCCTGCAGACACAACATCCCTTCTGCAGCCCATGGATCAAGGACTAGTTTTGACTTTCAAGTCTTATTACTTAAGAAATACCTTCTGTAAGGGTACAACTGCCATAGTCATAGTGTCTCCTCTCATGGATCTGGGCAAAGTAAACTGAAAACCTTCTGGAAAGGATTCACCATTCTAGACGCCATTAAAAACATTCATGATTCATGGGTGGAGGGTCAAAATATCAACATTAACAGGAGTGTGGAAGAAGCTGATTTCTACCCTCACGGACAGCGTTGAGGGATTCAGTGCTTCCGTGGAGAACCTGACTGCAGATGTGGTGGAAACAGCAAGGGCACTAGAACTAGAAGTGGAGCCTGAAGATGTGACTGAATTGCTGCAATCTCAGGATAAAACTTGAATGGGTAAAATGCCATCAAATAGCACCGCATGTTACAGAGACATCTTTTCTAAGATATGGTAAACTTTGGTGCGGTTTTAAGAAATTACCACAGCCCAACCTTCAGCAACCACCACCCTGATGAGTCAGCAGCCATCAAACTTGAGGCAAGATGCTCCAACAGCAAAGAGATTACGACTTGCTGAAGGCTCAGATGATCGTTAACATTTTTTAGTAATAAAGCATTTTCAAATTAATGTGGGTACATCAGTTTTATTTAGACACAGTGCTACTGCACACTTAGTAAACTACAGCAGCGTATACACATAACTTCTTTATGTACTAGGAAACCAAAAACATTGTAGGACTTGCTTTACTGCAATGTTTACATTTTTGTGGTGGTCCAGAACTGAACCCACAGTACCTCTGAGGTCACCCGTGTTTGCTTTCTTTGCTTTTCAATTGGCAGATTTAGAAATAAAATGTGCTTGTTGCAAAAGAAGGCCCCTGAGCCCATGGCAGCTCAGAGAAGCCAATGGCAGGTCCCCAGGTTATGTGGGACCAACAGTCGTCTCTGGCACAGGAAGCTTTCCATGAGCTTGTTCGGGAGAGGGAGACTCACCCTCTCCTGCTGGCGCTTCACCCTGTACTGTTTGAGCTGCTCTTCCAGCCACTTCCGAGCCTGAAGTCGGACCTGCTCCTCCTTCTCCAGGGGCAGGGGAGAATCTGTAGAGCCTGCAGTGGGAAAATGGCAATTTGGAAACTCATAAAATACCAGGATGCAGAACAATCAGGCACAAGAACTTGGTCATTTTGTACTTAATTACCCATATACTTTACACCTAAACAATGCACAGCCATCTTGTTTGGAAGGACAATTTCTAGATCAAGAGAGAACTGTGAGCCCCGGACACGGACCACAGGTGGGATCTACCTCACAGGAGACACAGTGGCCAGGCACTGGGTCTGTGATCCCATGATGAGTACACCCCGCCTGGGGCATTCCCCTGGTAAAACAGGAAATGGCAGCAAGTGCCTTTTTTTTTTTTTTGAGATGGAGTCTCACTCTGTCACCCAGGATGGAGTGCAGTGGCATGATCTCGGCTCACAGCAACCTCTGCCTCCCAGGTTCACACCATTCTCCTGCCTCAGCCTCCCAAGTAGCTGGGAATACAGGCGCCCGCCACCACGCCTGGCTAATTTTTTGTATTTTTAGTAGAGACGGGGTTTCACCATGTTAGCCAGGATGGTCTCAATCTCCTGACCTCATGATCCACCCGCCTCAGCCTCCCAAAGTGCTGGGATTACAGGCGTGAGCCACCGCGCCCGGCCTTTTTTTTTTTTTTTTTGAGACGGAGTTTCATTCTTGTTGCCCAGGCTGGAGTGCAATGGTGCGATCTCGGCTCACCACAACCTCTGCCTCCTGGGTTCAAGCGATTCTCCTGCCTCAGCCTCCTGAGTAGGTGGGATTACAGGCATGCAACACGACGCCTGACTACTTTGGTATTTTTAGTAGAGACAGGGTTTCTCCATGTTGGTCAGGCTGGTCTCGAACTCCCGACCTGAGGTGATCCGCCCGCCCCGGCCTCTCAAAGTGCTGGGATTATGGGCGTGAGCCACCGTGCCCGGCAGCAAGTGCCTTTTAACAACAGAAAGAACTGGGTTCAAAGCTGGAGCCGTGCCGAGCACTCTGAGGCAGGCTCAGCTCTCACCACGCTGCAACTTGCCCTGGCTTCACAGCAGGTTCTCGTGACCCCGCTGGGAGGTGAAACGCCGGCACCGTGGAGTTACAGGCAGTGGCCAGCCACAGGAGCTCAGCCGTCGTGGGGTCATGAGCCCCGAGTGCATTTCTTTGCTCAGTTACATTTGGGGTCCGCTTTGACGCACAGGTCATCTCAGCTCCTGCAGTAACAAGTCACATTACGATAAGGCTCTGGCGGTACTCAAATGGCTGAAGCCTGGCGCCAGGCCTCACTGCAGAGTAAATGCTGCACAGGCTCCGCCCTCCAGGGCTGGGGGGTGGTTACCTCAGTTTCCAGACAGACAAGACTCCAATCCGAGGTCATGCTCCGGGACAGGAGGGGAAAATTTACAACTTTTTAGCCAAAACCAGAATTTAAAATATCTAAAACCCAGACCTTTCATTGTAGGTGATGAAAGAGTTGCATGGTACGTGTTATAGTTACAAACCCAGGGCTCCACTTCCCAGGACTGAGTGTGTGGCCTCATCCTTCCTAAGCCATCAGCAGACACCGCCCGACGGCCTGGGTGCCGACCAGAGTAGGAAAGCGTAATCACACAATAACGCTTTACACATGACACCCTCCTTACAGGTAGATGCTGAGGAGATGAGCAGCTACTGTCCTAAATAATCCCTAACATCTGAGCAGTCACCAAGAATTTCACTGTAAAGGTACCATTATTAGTTTATACATTTTATCACTGAAAAGATCTCTAGTCCTTTTCACAAGGCAAAGTGGTCCAGATGGCTAGACCGTTAAGTGGCAAATTCAGGCCTATGGCCACCAGGCAGATATTTATATAAGTCGGCAAAATAAGCAGGGTTTCAACCAAACACTGACGCAGGAGATAGGCTCAGGGCCAGGCGCCAGCAGGAACAGGTGACCAGGGGCATCCCGCAAAGGCATGCACGTAGACCCAGCGCTGCTGCCCCAGACACCTGGGCCAGAGCTCACACATCTGTAACTTCAGGACCCCAAAGTAAATAAACTAAGTTGAAAAAAATCAGGAATCTAGACTTTTTTACATGCTACTTCTCAACTTAAATGCTGGCAGTGAGTTTTCAGAATTGTTTCAAATAAACACATGTGAAATGCAGTCTGATTTCAGTAATTTGGGGTTTTTTGTTGTTATTTAGTTTTAAGAAATTTTTAAAAATATACTGCAGGCCAGGTACAGTGGCTCACGCCTATAATCCCAGTATTTTGGGAGGCCAAGGTATGATGATCACTTGAGCCCAGGAGTTCAAGACCAGCCTGGGAAACATGGTGAGACCCCGTTTCTACACACACAAAAAAAATTAAAATTAGCCAGGTGTGGTGACATGCACCTGTGGTCCCAGCTACTTGACGGCAGAGGCAGGAATATCCCTTGAACCTGGGAGGCAGAGGCTGCAGTGAGCTCTGACTCTGCCACTGGCCTCCAGCCTGGGCGACAGAGCAAGATCCTGACTCTAATTAAAAAACAAAACAGGCTGGGCCTGGTGGCTCACGCCTGTAATCCCAACACTTTGGGAGGCCAAGGCAGGCAGATCATGAGGTCAGGAGATCAAGACCATCTTGACTAACACAGTGAAACCCCGTCTTTGCTAAAAATACAAAAAATTAGCCGGGCCTGGTGGCGGGTGCCTGTAGTCCCAGCTACTCGGGAGGCCGAGGCAGGTGAATGGCATGAACCCAGGAGGCGGAGCTTGCAGTGAGCCGAGACAGCGCCACTGCAGTCCGGCCTGGGCGAACGAGCGAGACTCTGTCTCAGAAAAAAAAAAAAAAAAAAAAAAAACCAAAACAACAACAGACTGGATGCCCACCGTCTGCTTACCAAGCACCTGGGTGACACAGGACATGCAGGCTGGCCTTTAACGCAAAAGCGTCAGCACTGCTGCCAGTCAGACCGTAGCAGAGCCTTGACTCCACCTGCATCTTCACTCTCTAACTTGAAGCTCTCCTTGCTAAACTCACAGCCCCACGTGGGACTCGGACGGCACACGGCAGGCACAGGCACACAACAGCTCAGACAGCGAGTGCGCAGGGCACCTGCTCCCAAGGGGCTGAGCGACGCGGACGTGGAGGGTGGGAAAAGCGGGGTAACGGATGCTTACACAGTTGCGTTTCTTGCATAGGAAGACTGAGTCTGAGAGACTGCAAAGCTTCTTTTCTAACACTGCCCTCAGCACTAGTTCCCTGAGACTTCCTTAGGTTGTCATGGAAACCAGCCACACCTGGAGAGGCATCAGGGCCCACTGGGCTTGTGGTGGGATCGAGAGACGACGGAGGATCTGGGAAGGGTGGCGTTGGCCCATTCTGACAGAGGCCTCCCTGGCCAGGTCCATTCGGGCTTTCCCCTTCCGTGGAAGCTCTGTTTACCTCAGCACCTGGAAAGACAGAGCACGCTGGACCACCACGGCTTTAACAACAAGGTGACGTCGCTTTTCAGACATGCAGCTGGAGTAGGAGAGAAGAGGATCCAGACTCATGAGCACGGCACTTTCTCATCCCACAAAGGCTTCACTCTGAGAGGAGCAGCCCATGGGCCCCATCCCACAGGCGGGGTGGCCAGGATAAGGCCCACAGCCCCTCTGGTGTCCACGTCCTTCCTGTAAGGTGAACCCGCCCTCCACACCTCCACGCTCTAAGGTGAACCCGTCCTCCACTCCTCCACACTCTAAGGTGAACCCCCCCTCCACTCCTCCATGCTCTAAGGTGAACTCGCTCTCCACACCTCCACGCTCTTGACTGTAGAATTTATGTAGTAACGACAGTAACATTTCCTCTTCTCTTTTTTGAGACGGAGTCTCGTTCTGCTGCCCAGGCTGGAGTTCAGTCACACAAGCTCAGCTCACTGCAAGCTCCACTCACCAGATTCAAGCGATTCTCCTGCTTCAGCCTCCCGAGTAACTGGGATTACAGGCGCCCACCACCACACCTGGCTAATTTTTGGTCTTTTTAGTAGAGATGGGGTTTCACCATGTTGGCCAGTCTGGTCTCAAACTCCTGGTCTCAAACTCCTCCCCATTCACCGGCCTCGGCCTCCCACAGTGCTGGGATTACAGGCGTGAGCCACCGCACCCAGCCAATGTTTCCTTTCCATTTAAGTAAAACCAATAAGAAATCTTATGAAAGTCGCCAGTTTAAAACAAGCAAAAACCACAAACACTTAAAACACAGCTGACAATCTTTCTAGCAGGCACTGGTAACAGCAGTGTTAATCAGAGTCACAGCCTCACATTTACAAAGGCTGACTTTGGAGTCATTTCAAAGCCTAAGCTTATCCTCTGAGGCGAGGACCCTAAGGCGAAGAGGTGGATGATGTCATCACACCACCCGTGAAGCAGAGACAGCCCAGAACTGCGCTTCTGCTTGATGACGGCCTGCTGGGTAAAGGCCTGGGTTGGACCAGTGACAATTCTATACCCACGTGCTACCTCAGTTCACCCACTCAAATGATTATATACAAATTACCCACAACACAAACTAAAACATAGTTCCTCATCAAATGGAACAAAGAAAGATTTCTTTCAATGAAGTGATTTTCAGTCTTTTCCCTGCCCCCTAACTGCTGACTGGTGGGTGGGCCAGTTCACAGTCAAAGAACCAAGACATGTGAGGGGGGAGGGAGGGTCCTCAGGGGGTTCTGGTCCTGGTTCCGGTGGCTCTGGAGGCCCGGCAACACCCCCGCGTCTCACAGGGGTCAGCATTCCTCGGATCCCACGTGCATGCAGGACAGCAAATTTGCTTTTTGCTCAAGCAAATTAAAAATGAGTTTCTTGGCCGGGCGCGGTGGCTCACACCTGTAATCCCAGCACTTTGGGAAGCTGAGGCGGGTGGATCACGAGGTCAGGAGATCGAGACTATCCTGGCTAACACGGTGAAACCCCGTCTCTACTAAAAATACAGACTTAGCCGGGCGTGGTGGCGGGCGCCTATAGTCCCAGCTACCTGGGAGGCTGAGGCAGAAGAATGGCGTGAACCCGCGAAGTGGAGCTTGCAGTGAGCCGAGGTCGCGCCACTGCACTCCAGTCTGGGCAACAGAGCGAGACTCCGTCTCAAAAAAAAAAAAAAAAAGGTTTCTTTCACTTGCAAATGTGAGTTCAAACTAACAGCAGATACTTACTGTCATGCCTCCCGAAAGAAAAACCAGAATAAAAGCAGGGGTGCCAGACAGGAAGCCAGACCACGGGCACCCCACCAATGCACTGAGATGCCTTTCATGCAAAGGACCCGTGAGCTCCACTGCTGGGACAGGGGGAACCTTGCATTTCAGATAAAAGTTACTGGGTTAGGCCGGGCGCGGTGGCTCACGCCTGTAATCCCAACACTTTGGAGGCCGACGCAGGTGGATCATTTGAGGTCAGGAGTTCAAGACCAGCCTGGCTGACATGGCGAAACCCCATTTCTACTAAAAAGACAAAAATTAGCCAGGCGTGGTGGCACGCGTCTATAATCCCAGCTACTTGGGAGTCTAAGGCAGGAGAATCGCTTGAACTCGGGAGGTGGAGATTGCAGTGAGCCAAGATCATGCCACTGCACTCCAGCCTTGGTGACAGGGCAAGACTCTGTCTCAAAAAAACAAAAAACAACAACAACAAAAAAAGAGGTTGGCCAGGTGCAGTGGCTCTCACCTGTAATCCCAGCACTTTGGGAGGCCGAGGTGGAAGGATAACTCAAGGCCAGGAATTCAAGACCAGCCTGGGCAACAGCAAGACTGTTTATACAAAAAGTTTTTAAAATGAGCCAGGCAACTGGGCGCGGTGGCTTATGCCTGCAATCCCAGCACTTTGGGAGGCCAAGGTGGGGGGATCACCAGAGATTGGGAGTTCAAGACCAGCCTGATCAACATGGAAACTCCATCTCTACTAAAAATACAAAATTAGCCGGGCGTGGTGGCACATGCCTGTAATCCCAGCTACTCAGGAGGCTGAGGCAGAAGATCGCTTGAACCTGGGAGGCGGAGGTTGCGATGAGCCGAGATCGCACCATTGCACTACAGCCTGGGCAACAAGAGCAAAACTCCGTCTCAAAAAAAAAAAAATCAGCCAGGCGTGCTGACACGCATAAAAAATCAGCCAGGCGTGCTGACACGCATCGATAGTCACCGCTACCCCAGAGACCAATGCAGGAGGATCACTTAAGCCCAGGAGTTCATGGCTGCCGTGAGCTATGATTACACCACTGCACTTCAGCCTGCTCAATGGAGCAACACCCTGACTCTAAAAACAGTAATAAAATGTTTAAAATAGAAAAAGGGGTGGAGGCTGAGATTAATCCAGCATCTTGCTCGAGGGCACATTGCTCCTGAGCAGCAGATCTAAGAGCAGGCTCCACGGCCGCGGGTCTCGGAACTCTTGATCTTGGGCCTCTAAGTTGTTATCTGCCTCACCTGATGCTTATGTAGCAAGGACCAGCAAAGCCATCCTAAGCGCCTGAGTATCATTTTACAGGAATTAGACTGTGACTTCTGCTAGTAAATTAGCACATCTGTAGTCTACAGTTTTAAAGCACTGAACCTCCTGGCCAGGAAGAGGCATGAGAACTGAGTGAATAACTAAGTCACCCTTTCCCTCTGACACGTGAATAATCCAGGGGGCTAACGTAACACTGTGCTCCGTAATCCTTAGATCTCTACGGGGCGACTTCTGAATTCTAGCTATTACAAATTCAGCAACTGACCAATCAAAAAGGCAGAATTCGGCCAGGCACAGTGGCTCACTCCTGTAATCCCAGCACTTTGCGGGGCTGAGGTGGGTGGATCATTTGAGATCAGGAGTTCGAGACCAGCCTGGCCAACATGGTGAAACCCCGTCTCTACTAAAAATACAAAAATAGCTGGGCGTGGTGGCAGGTGCCTGTAGTCCCAGCTACTCAGGAGGCTGAAGCAGGAGAATCGCTTGAACCCAGGAGGCGGAGGTTGCAGTGAGCTGAGATGGTGCCACTGCACTCCAGCCTGGGCGACAGAACAGGACACCGTTTCAAAAAAATAAAAAATAAAAAGGCTGGGCGCAGTGGCTCACGCCTGTAATCTCAGCACTTTGGGATGCCAAGGTGGGCGGATCACCTGAGGTTGGGAGTTCGTGGCCAGCCTGACCAACATGGAGAAACCTCATCTCTACTAAAAATACAAAAAATAGCTGGGCGTGGTGGCACATGCCTGTAATCCCAGCTACTCAGGAGGCTGAGGCAGAAGAATTGCTTGAACCCGGGAGGTGGAGGTTGCAGTGAAACGAGATCTCGCCATTGCACTCCAGCCCGGGCACCCAGAGCAAAACTCCACCTCGAAAAAAAAAAAAGGTAGAATTCTAGGCAGGGAACACGACAAAGACCCATAGATCCCTTCAGGGAAACACTGCTGCTGCCCCACACGTTTAATGGAGTTCTGTTTAGCAGGAATGTGCCTGATCTAAAGGTGGCATCATTCAGTTACTAAAACATACTTTGGGCCAGGCATGGTGGCTCACACCTGTAATCCCAGCACTTTGAGGCTGAGGCTGAGGCGGGCGGATCACGAAGTCAGGAGATCGAGACCATCTTGGCTAACACGGTGAAACCCCGTCTCTACTAAAAATACAAAAAATTAGCCGGGCGTGGTGGCGGGCACCTGTAGTCCCAGCTACTCAGGAGGCTGGGGCAAGAGAATGGCGTGAACCCGGGAGGCGGAGCTTGCAGTGAGCCGAGATCACGCCACTGCACTCCAGCCTGGGCAACAGAGCGAGACTCCGTCTTAAAGAAAAAAAAACACAAAAAAACTTTGAATTAAGTGAAAAGCTCACAGTGGTCTCAACGCCACATCCTCCCTCAACACCACGTCCTCCTGTGACCAGCACACAGAGGAACCTCACGACTTACACTGGGCTTTGTCCTGCTGGTCACGTGGCACCAGTGGGTCCTGCTGGTCAGGTGGCACCAGTGGGCCCGGGGGCTTCAGTGGGGCCTCGGGGAGAGACGAGGGGCCACTGTGGGATCTGTCCTCCTGGAGGCCATCTTGCTCGGCCGACGCGCCGTCCATGGTCAGGACGACACCAGCTGAGCTGACGCTGAGGGGCTACAAGTGAACCTTGGACAAGCTTGGCTTCTGCCATCAGCAACAGCCAAGAGCTCCTGGGAGGGGCCCTACTGTGTCTCCCATTTTCAGAAGATCTGATGACTCACAAATGGCTTGATGTCAAACCAGCTAATATCATGATACCTGACAGGAGAGAGAGAGACAAAATGTATTATGAAACTTGTCAGATTTCAAGTATCAATTACATTAGCATTTGGTTCCCAATTTGCATACGTAACAAGAAACAAATACAAACTTTTTCATTCAGCAAATAATCCTGGAGCACCCACAACATCCTAGGTTTTGAGGCTAAAATGCTGACCCAGCCACACTGGGCCCTTTCCTGAAGGAGCTTAATGTCTGTATCGGTGCCAACTAAAGAACATTCTGCTGGGACAGCGCAGCTCTGAATCTGTGGAGTAGGTGTCACACAGGGCAACTAAGCTTTAAATTTTATTTAAAATTAATTTGGGCCAGGCGCGGTGGCTCACCCCTGTAATCCCAGCACTTTGGGAGGCCGAGGCAGGCAGATCACCTGAGGTCAGGAGTTCAAGACCAGCCTGGCCAACATGGTGAAACCCCCACCTCTACTAAAAATACAAAAAATAGCCGGGTGTGGTGGTGAACACCTGTAATCCCAGCTACTCGGGAGGCTGAGGCAGGAGAGTCACTTGAAACCGGGAGGCGGAGGTTGCAGTGAGCTGAGATCACACCACTGCACTGCAGCCTGGGTGACAGAGGGAAACCCCATCTCAAAAAACAATTTAAAAATTACAATACCAGACTCACAAGCCCCCCTCTCAGCTAGTGAGTGACTCTGCCCAAGGCCACGGCTCCTGCCGGCAGCCCCACCCCTTCAGGTTGGACAGCTCAGATCCAGAGAAACAAAACTTTAAAAAGCAGGTGCCATGGGATGTGGTAACTGTATACAGAGTGTACAAGGACACCAGAAAGGCAGCTGCCTTGGAGTGGGGGCACAGAAAGGGCATCTCACGGCAAGGCCCGTTCCCGTCTTTACCTCTAGCTGGGTTAGCTCTCTCAGCCTGCCCTGCCGGGCTACATTCAGGGAAGCAAAACTTTGCCCAACATTTGGCAAGTGATTATCCACCCTGAAATGTGCTGGTGATATTATTAACTCATTTCCTTATCAACAGGTAAGACACTAGCATGAGCTTCCATTCATTCTGCAGAAATGTTAGCATTTATTCCTTTAAAATCAGTTTCATATTAACCTACATTATGTTCTGTGTTTAACATTTTTCGTGATAAACATTACACAACCTTCGCCTCTAGCTTACAAATCCCACACAGAAGGTATAAACAAGAAGCCCACATGGGGCCGGGTGCGGTGGCTCATGCTTGTAATCCCAGCACTTTGGGAGGCCAAGGCGGGCGGATCACCTGCGGTCAGGAGTTTGAGACCAGCCTGGCCAACATGGTGAAACCCCATCTCTACTAAAAATACAAAAAACTAGCCAGGCGTGGTGGCAGGTGCCTGTAATCCCAGCTACTTGGGAGCCTGAGGCAGGAGAATCACTTGAACCTGGGAGGCGGAGGTTGCACTGAACCAAGACCACGCCATTGCACTCCAGCCTGGGCAACAAGAGTGGAAACTCCGTCTTAAAAAAAAAAAGGGCTGCGTGCGATGGCTCATGCCTGTAATCCCATAACTTTGGGGGGTCAAGGTGGGTGGATCACTTGAGGTCAGAATTTCAAGACCAGCCTGGCCAACAAGGTGAAACCTCGTCTCTACTAAAAATACAAAAATTAGCCAGGCATGGCAGCGCGTGCCTGTAATCCCAGCTACTCAGGAGGCTAAGGCAGGAACATCGCTTGAACCTGGGAGACAGAGGTTGCAGTGAGCCAAAATTGTGCCACTGCACTCCAGCCTGGGAGACAAGCACAAAACTCCATCTCAAAAAACAAAAAACAACAACAAAAAAGAGAAGCCCACGTGGCTGGTCCTGGAGAGCATGTGTGTCACTGACCCCGCAGCAGGACGTGCCTGTCTTTCTAGGGGTTTTTACTCTACCTGCCATCTAGACTGGTCACCTGTAAAAGAGGAAACCCATGGGTGGTGGGTGTAACCCAGTCCACTGACACAGTCAATGACTCACTGAAGGGTGTGCAGACCTGTGAGTATCTGCTCATAACTATAATAATCCACCATTCCTCTCTGCCACCTTGCATCCTACAGGCCAGAGACAGTTATGAGTTCATAACAGTGTTGTTCAGGATATTAAAAGGTTACGTATGCTATTAGTGTAAAACTAGCATTAAGGGTTTGTAACCAGAAAGCACTGTGAATAGAAATGTGTCCTAACATTAGTAACTATAAATCTGGCATAGCTAATCAAGAAACTACTGTAAACAAAGGATCCTAGATGTCTTGACTCAGGGTGCCTGGCACATAAAAATATTTAAAGATTAAAGCAATGTCTGAAGCACAGAAGTGAAGGAAGTTACCAAGGCTGGTCAGAAGCTAATCCTGTGTGCAACGAATTCTCAATCTCATGTTTGCGTCTATGATCATCTAGTAACATCTCTCATCCCTGGATTTTCCGGGTGGGTGGGTGATAAATGGGCCTTAGAGCCTAGGCAGGGATCTGAACTACACACCTGCCCTTACACGCAGCACAGAACCCTCTGAAAATCACTTTCCAGGAAAAACACTGCGATCTCCACCAAGCCTGCCCCTCAGCTACAATCCCAGACACACTCCAAGAGAACTGGGGGTCAGCCGGCCACGCCCACCTGGGAATGGAGAAGACACCCACAAAGCAAGGGGAGGAGCATCAGCAAAATGATGGCTGCTTATCACAGGCTTGCCCCTTTGACAGATGAATTACAAACTGGCACGGACGACTACACGCGGTGGAATGTGGACTCGACTGCGCCACTGAATACTGGTACCCTGTACATCTGGTCCTCTTGAAAATTTCCTAGCAAAAGAAAACTTGCGTTTTGCTTTGTGATGTCTTTGCTTCCGCCTTGCGGGGGTGGGGTGATGATATGGAAATGACTGTGTGTGCCTACGCGTGCAGACCCTCCTGGCCCCTCGGGTAAAGGAACCGACCGTGTGTGCCTACGCGTGCAGACCCTCCTGGCCCCTCGGGTAAAGGAACCGACCGTGTGTGCCTGCGCGTGCAGTCCCTCCTGGCCCCTCGGGTAAAGGAACCGACCGTGTGTGCCTGCGCGTGCAGTCCCTCCTGGCCCCTCGGGTAAAGGAACCGACCGTGTGTGCCTGCGCGTGCAGTCCCTCCTGGCCCCTCGGGTAAAGGAACCGACCGTGTGTGCCTGCGCGTGCAGACCCTCCTGGCCCCTCGGGTAAAGGAACCGACCGTGTGTGCCTGCGCGTGCAGACCCTCCTGGCCCCTCGGGTAAAGGAACCGACCGTGTGTGCCTGCGCGTGCAGTCCCTCCTGGCCCCTCGGGTAAAGGAACCGACCGTGTGTGCCTGCGCGTGCAGACCCTCCTGGCCCCTCGGGTAAAGGAACCGACCGTGTGTGCCTGCGCGTGCAGTCCCTCCTGGCCCCTCGGGTAAAGGAACCGACCGTGTGTGCCTGCGCGTGCAGACCCTCCTGGCCCCTCGGGTAAAGGAACCGACCGTGTGTGCCTGCGCGTGCAGACCCTCCTGGCCCCTCGGGTAAAGGAACCGACCGTGTGTGCCTGCGCGTGCAGACCCTCCTGGCCCCTCGGGTAAAGGAACCGACCGTGTGTGCCTGCGCGTGCAGTCCCTCCTGGCCCCTCGGGTAAAGGAACCGACCGTGTGTGTGCCTGCGCGTGCAGACCCTCCTGGCCCCTCGGGTAAAGGAACCGACCGTGTGTGCCTGCGCGTGCAGTCCCTCCTGGCCCCTCGGGTAAAGGAACCGACCGTGTGTGCCTGCGCGTGCAGACCCTCCTGGCCCCTCGGGTAAAGGAACCGACCGTGTGTGCCTGCGCGTGCAGACCCTCCTGGCCCCTCGGGTAAAGGAACCGACCGTGTGTGCCTGCGCGTGCAGACCCTCCTGGCCCCGCAGGTAAAGTGTCTCGTCCACCCCCTCTGCCATCACTGTACCTCACGTGGCCTCCACCATAGCACATCATGTCTGCCATTGCGTGTGTGCCCATTACATGGCGAGATCCTTGAAGACAGAGACTCATTCCCCGTCTGCCTCCCACCACCTTGAACACTCCCAACTCCTAACGTGCCAACGCGGGTTTAATTTGCCGAATTAAATCTTCAGTTCTGCTGAGTACATTCCTCGGCTACAAAGCTAATGGTTCCAAAACAAAATGATCAAGTATTTGAATCCTTGAGCATCAACACTGCCTTTTAAAATACAGAAAAGTCTAAACTAGTCCAGCTGAAACATCTGTGAGCTTCAGTTCCAATGAGGGAGTCCAGGGAGTTAGAAACTGGAAGAGCACCTTTTTTCAGGTGGCCGGGAAGATGGCGGACATTCAGACTGAGAGTGCCTACCAAAAGCAGCCGACCATCTTTCAAAACAAGAAGAGGGTCCTGCTGGGAGAAACTGGCAAGGAGAAGCTCCTGCAGTACTACAAGAACATTGGTCTGGGCTTCAAGACACCCAAAGAGGCTACTGAGGGCACCTACATTGACAAGAAATGCCCCTTCACTGGTAATGTCTCCATTCGAGGGCGGATCCTCTCTGGCGTGGTGACCAAGATGAAGATGCAGAGGACCACTGTCATCCGCCGAGACCACCTGCACTACATCCGCAAGTACAACCGCTTCGAGAAGCACCACAAGAACATGTCTGTACACCTGTTCCCCTGCTTCAGGGACGCCCAGATTGGTGACATCGTCACAGTGGGTGAGTGCCGGCCTTGCCGGCCTCTGAGCAAGACAATGCGCTTCAACGTGCTCCAGGTCATCAAGGCTGCCGGCACCAAGAAGCAGTTCCAGAAGTTCTGAGGCTGGACATCGGCCCGCTCCCCACAATGAAATAAAGTTATTTTCTCATTCCCCAAAAAAAAAAAAAAAAAAGAAACTGGAAGAGCAGCATCACGGCCACGGCCCAGACAGGCACCACCACCTGACAGAAGGAAGGACAGGATGACCAGCAGGACTGGACTCAGCCATTACAGGTGGAACATGCAGAGGAGAACTGCTGCAGAGGCCCACAGTGACGACGCCTGGGTCTTACACTGACCAAGAAGGAACACAGCCAAAGACGCTCAGGTTCCACCGAGAGGGCACGCCAACATGGTGACAGCCAACCGCACCGAGCTGAGTCCAGTGCAATCACAGATTCTGCTCACTTAATTCCCCTGCTGGTGTCCAAGCAGCCCACCTCTCCAAAACGGAGACCCCATGACGGTGACTGTAAGTCACAAAGACGGCCCCTCTTTACAGGCAGCTCCTCCTGAAGCCGGACCAGAGAGAGAATTCACTAACTGCCTGGAGTTTGGTGACAGTGATACTTCTCCCTGTAGGGCAATAAGCTGGCAGTCTCGGTCGATTCCCAGTCTTGCTTGATTTTTAGTTAAAATTTGGAATGACTCCGTCGTCAGGGCCTCATTACCTCAGACTACTGACAAAAGCCGATCTCCGGGCAGCGAGGAGGAGGAGCAACTGCCGGTGCATCACAGAAAGCTGGTACTACAAACATGGCTCTATTTTATTTTTTAAATAAAGAGGCCAGCCTAATCAGTCTCACTTATGATCACTCGCACTCCTGCGTCTCTAGAGGGAAGAGACAGAACAAAACTGTCACTTAGAACTGCGAAAGGTACACACAACCCTAGGTTCACAGCTGGGTAACATCAAGGGACTTCATACTGAGAAACCACCACCTCAGGCACCTACAGGACTTTCTGCTTCCCCCACACCTGAATTCTGTATACAAACATTCACGGCTCCATCTACACCACCTCGTTTCACCTGTTCCTATCGGGTATTAGAAACAACAGAGCACAGCCAAAAACCAAACACGATTTCCTCAGGAAAAGAGTACCTGGTGGAGGCCACACTAGTATCCAAAAGTAAACACAGATCTATACACAAAGTGAAAACCAAAAGCAAGCAAGCCTCATGTCACTGCAGAGACGTGAAGGGCAGGCTTGGAAGTCAGGACTCCGGCCTCAGCTCCCGACCCTCCACCACTTAGCTGTGAGAGCCTGGGCTAAAGATTTCTTAATCACATTTAGCCTGTTTCCTCACCAGTAAAACAATGAGAAAATGAACGCAAAATTTTGCCAGGATTAAATATAACAAGGCACAGAGTCTGTCCCGTGTCCTCAATAAAATGACAGTAAATATCACGATTTTCCCTTTAGTTGTTGCTTGTCAAAATCGCTAAAAGCCAACTGAAGGCATTCTCACTTGGGAAAGTATGCTACTTCTTAAGGCAACCGGGGGAAAAAAAGCTCCTCTTCAATCTGAGTGATGTCAGATGATTTATTTCCTTCTTGCCATTTAAGGTATACTGCCTGGAAAGATATTAAAGGGTTATAAAGCGCTATGTTGATGTCGTTTAAAAGACAGTTCAAAATAATCCACGACGACGGGTGTGGCTGCTCACACCTGTAACACCAGCACTTTGGGAGGCTGGGGTGGGAGGATCGCTTGAGGCCAGGAGTTCCACACCAGCCTGGGCAATACAGCAACACACCCAGTCTCTTAAAAAAAAAAAAATCCATGAGTCACCTGTAAATGGCTTACACTGGCCCAGTGACAATAAACTCCAACCTCTTACGAATCCAGCACCTGCCTACACCAACATCCTTACCGCCATCGCTTTCCCCCTTTGCCATTACACTGTAGCCACATCCTCCGCCCTCAGGGTCTTCAAACTTTCTGCCTGAGGCGCGCTTTTCTCACAATTTTGCCTGGCTTGCTTCTCGTCATAGAGGCCTTAGCACGGAAGTCGCCCGCCCCCAGGCTCCCACTTAGAGTAGCGGACCCCACCCAACCACCGCCCGGTACCCTCTCGCTGGCGACCCTGGGTGTCCCTGTCCTAGGTGGGCTCGGCGGGGGCAGGGACCCAGACCCACAATAACCAGGACCCGCCACACGACTGACATTCGTCGGGTTCATACCCGTGACAACGCCCGGCCCCACTCGCTCTGGCCACCTGGAATGAAGACAAGTCGGCCAGCGACAAAGACAAACAAGGAAGTACACGGACTCCTGAAACCCCGACTTCCCACGAACCACCCGACACCATGTCGCGCCTGTCAGCTGCAAAGGGCCAGACTAAAGCAAGCACTGCCCGAGTGGTGGCAGTGGACAGCTTCGGGACAGGCCGCGCTCGTCAGGCGCAGACAAGCATTCAGGAGGGCTCGCGGGCACCGGCATTTACAGAGCCAGCTCCGCCGCAGCTGAAGGCGGGCGCCCAGGCCCGAGGCCACCGCAGCGAGGCGGGGGTGACTGGAACGGGGCCGTCCCGCAACGCTGCAGGGACGCGCCCAGGCCCCGCCGCCCCACGCCCGGCCTCCGCCGCCGCCCCTCGAGCCTCCCCCGCCCATGCACTGCGGGAGCGGGAGCCCGAGCCCCGAGGCGCCGCGGCCTCCGAGCCCCTCACCCTGCTGCTCTGGCAGCCCCGGAGGCCGCCCGGCCCGGATGCTCCGGCGGAGACGTGGCCGTGCGAGGGGCGGGGCGAGCGGTGCAGCGGCCTCGGGTCCCCGGAAACAGCCTGCACGCGCTACTTTCGTTCCGGAACAGAGAACGTCCTCCTCTTCTTCAAGTGGCCACCTTAGGGCCGGGGACCCTCTGCCCACAGGGTCCGGATCGAGCTCACCTCCGACTGTGATGAGGCCGCCTTCAGAAAGTGACCTTAAGAGTTTGCGGACCTTTCCCTAGTAGAAACGCAACTTCCGGAATTGCAGGACCAACTCTTTCAGGAAGCTGAACCGAGCTTCCGGCGGAAGTGGCGTGGCCGGGGCTCGGCATGGGCGCGGCCGAGCTCGGTGTGGGCGTGACTTCCCCGCCCGCCCTAGTCGGGTCCCCGCCCCAACCCCGCACCTCCACCCGGCCGGCGCCCTTCGCGCTTCAGGTGCCAGTTCAAAGGCGACGCTGCTTTGGACCCTATTTGCTTCCCCTTTAAAAAGGGCAAAGCTGGACGGCGCGGGCCGCGGGCCGCTGGGGAACGGCTTTCCACCTTCCCTCATCCGCCAGGCCGCTCTTCCAGCTGTCAGGAAGGAAATGGCCTGGAGGGCGCCTTGGGGTCCTCTGTGATGTTGCGCTCATCTCTGCGGATTTTGGAATACGCTTCAGTCTACGAAGCTTTCTGGGATTTTGATGGGAACTGCTGCAGATCGTTTGGGGAGCACGGGCATCGCTGACTCGGTCCTTCATCTGTGTCCATGGTGGCCCCTCCATTTATTTAGGTCTTTTGATTTCTTCCACCAGCATTTTGTAATTTCAGCATACAGATTCTGCACCTTTTAAGTTTATAGTATTTCACATCAAACAACTGTAACACTGCGTTTTTGACGTTTTCCACGTGTTCACTGTTGGTCTACACAAATGTGATGAATTCTATGTTGATTTTCTTATCCTGAGACCTCGCTGAACTCATTAGTTTGAGGGTTCATTTGGTGTTTTGCGGTTGTTGTTGTAAAATCCTTGTATTTTTTACATGGGCCATCATGTTATCTACAAATGCAAATTCTAACACAAAATGATCAGACTGAGGCGTAAAATGTATGAATGAAACTATACAACTTTTAGAAGAAAACAGAATTTCTCACATCTAGAGCTTGGGGAAGAGTTCTTAGATCTGACCAAAAAAGCACAATTCACAAAAGAAGTTGATAGAGTAAACTTCATGAAAAAATTAGAAACTTTTCACCGGATGCGGTGGCTCACGCCTGTAATCCCAACACTTTGGGAGGCCAAGGTGGGCGGATTACCTGAGGTCAGGAGTTTGAGACCAGCCAGGCCAAATGGTGAAACCCATCTCTACTAAAAATATAATAATTAGCCGGGCATGGTGGCATGTGCCTGTAATCCCAGCTACTCAGGAGGCTGGAGGAGAATCGCTTGAATCCAGGAGACGGAGAGGTTGCAGTGAGCCGAGATCGTGCCACCAGCCTGGGCAACAGAGCAAGACTCCGTCTCAAAAAAAAAAAAAAAAAAAAAAAAAAAAGCCGGGCGCAGTGTCTCACGCCTGTAATTCCAGCACCTTGAGAGGCCGAGGCAGGTGGATCACAAGGTCAAGAGATCAAGACTATCCTGGCCAACATGGTGAACCCTGTCTCTATGAAAAATACAAAAAAATTAGCTGGGTGTGGTGGTGTGTGCCTGTAGTCCCAGCTACTCGGGAGGCTGAGGCAGGGGGATCACTTGAACCTGGGAGGCAGAGGTTGCAGTGAGCTGAGATCGTGCCACTGCACTCCAGCCTGGGCGACAGAGCGAGACTCCATCTCAAAACAAACCAACCAACCTTGTGAGAAAGACCACATTAAGAGGATGAAAAGATGAGTTACAGACTGTGAGAAAATATTTTCAAACCACGTTTGTTGAAGGACTAGTAGCTAGAATATATAAAGAACTCTCAAACTTGACAGTAAAAAAAAATACAGTTATTCTGGGCACAATGGCTCATGCCTGTAATCTCAGCACTTTGGGAGGCTGAGGGGGCAAATCACTTGAGGCCAGGAGTTTGAGACCAGCCTGGCCAACATGGAGAAACCCTGTCTCTACTAAAAATACAAAAATTAGCCAGGCGTGGTGACGCACGCCTGTAATGCCAGCTATTTGGGTGGCTGAGGCACAAGAATTGCTTGAACCTGGGAGGCGGAGGTTGCAGTGAGCTGAGATTGTGTCACTGCACTCCAACCTGGGTGACAAAATGAGACTCCATCTCAAAAAAAAAAAAAAAAAAAAACCCATACACACACACAAACAGAAGACAAGCAAAAAACATGAAAACACATTTCACTAAAAGGATATATGAGTGGCAAATAAGCTTGTGACCAGGTTCAGCATCACTAGCCATTACAGAAATGCACATTAAGACTATCTTGAGGTCAGGCGCGGTGGCTCAAGCCTGTAATTCCAGCACTTTGAGAGGCCGAAGCAGGTGGATCACCTGAGGTCAGGAGTTCGAGACCAGCCTGACTAACATGGTGAAATCCTGCTTCTACTAAAAATACAAAAATTAGCTGGGCATGGTGGCAGGTACCTGTAATACCAACTACTTGGGAGGCTGAGGCAGGAGAATCGCTTGAACCTGGGAGGTGGAGGCTGCAGTGAGCTGGGATCACACCATTGCACTCCAGCCTGGGTGACACAGTCAGACTCTGTCTCAAAAAAAAAAAAAAAAAAAAAAAGACTGCCTTGGGATATTAGTATACACCTATTAGAACAGCTGAAATAATATACAGCAGTGGCAATATGAAATGCTGGGAATAATGTATTCTGGAGTAACTAATCTCTTATACATTGCTGATGGGAACAGCAATAGTGCACCCACTCTGGAATATAGTTGGGCAGTTTCTTCAAAAAGTAAACAATTTTATGACCCAGCAACTGCACTCCTAGACATTGAACTCAGAGAAATAAACTTCTGTCTACACAAAAGCCTGTACATTACTGACCCCAAACTGGAAACAACCGAAATGTCCTCTGACGTGGTGAAACAAACCGTGGACCCCCCACGCCGCTCTGACATGGTGAAACAAACCATGGACCCCCCACGCCACTCTGACGTGGCAAAACAAACCGTGGACCACCCACGCCACTCTGACGTGATGAAACCGTGGACCACCCACGCCACTCTGACGTGGCAAAACAAACCGTGGACCACCCACGCCACTCTGACGTGATGAAACAAACCGTGGACCACCCACGCCACTCTGACGTGGTGAAACAAACCGTGGACCACCCATGCCATGGACACTACTCAGCAATAAAAAGGAGCTGACCACTGATGTGTGCAATAACTTGGACGAAGCTCCAAGGCATTACATCCAGGGAGGAAAACATCTCCGAAGGTCTACACTGCATGAACTGTACGATGTGTCCACTTATGTCACAAAATGACAGCATTATAAAGTGGTGGTGGGGTTCGGATGACTAAAAAGGGGTAGATGGAGAGAGATTTTTGTGGTGACGGAACTGTTCTGTATTTTGTGACTGTGGTTACGTGAATGTCCTCATGTGATAAAATGACAGAATGAAGAAAACACTCCACCAAGCTCAGTTTCCTAATTTTCATATTACACTATCCTAAGGTGTAGCCAATGGGAGAAATAGGGAAAACATTTAATTAGCATAAGATCTAGTATTCCATAGCACAGGAGAGTGAATATAGTTAATAATAATGTATTGTATATTTTTAAGTAACAAAAAGAGTGGAACTGGAATGTTCCTAACAAAGAAATGATACAGGCTTGAGGTGATGGATACCCCAGTTACTAGGAGTTGATCATTATACATTGTATGTCTGTATTAAAATATCAAGGTACTCCATAAATATATACACCTTTTATGTACCCACAGTCATTTAAAATTTTAAAAATTTAGCAAGCAAAATGTGACAAACATTAAATTTAAATACAGTTAGAAACAATGAATCTAATCATATACTAAGTTGATGGCACAGTGTGGGAAAAATGCTAATCTAAGTAAAATTCTTAACAGCTTTAATACAATTCCTATGCAATAAAATATACCCGTGTTATGTGTGCAGTTCAGCGACTGTAGTAAATGTGCAGAGCTGTGCACCCATCACTCCAATCCAGTTTCCGGATACTTCTGTTACCTCAGAAGGATCCTTCTTGCATTCACTCCCTATCCCCTCCACCCAGCCCGACAACCACTCAGCCACCTTCTGTCTTTATGAATGTGCCTCTTCTGGACATTTCATAGAAATGGGATCATATCGTATGTGGCCTTCTGTGACGCCTTTTCACTTGCATGGTGTGTTTAAGGTCCCTCCACACTCAGCACGTTTCCTCGCTGCACGATACTCCAGTGTCTGGATACACCCATTTTGTCTGTCCATGCATCAGCTGATGGACCCACTGAGGTGCCTTACGCGAGCCCAGCACTATTCTGCGTGCGGGGGGTCCCTGCTTTGGTCCAGTTTCATGTTTGTGTGTGGATACCTTCAGAGGGCGGTAACTGATGAAAAGAAAATAAAACTGGGTGAAGCGTTCGAGCGGGAGGGGCTACCATCTGCATGGGGCCGTCATTCATATTTATCGTAGCCTACTGTCTGCAAGTACTATTCTAGGCACTGTCCCAAATCCCTGCTCTTACAGAAGGTATATTCTAGTGGGGACCAGACAACAAGCACAGAAGGTGACAGGAAGAGTCAAGAAAAGACAGAGGCAACCCTGGGGAGGCTCGCTGCTATTTCAGGCCGATGGTTGAGGGAGGACCTCTCAGGAGAATGTGAGCCAACAAGTAAGAAACGGAGTTGCTGGGCGTGGCGGCTTACGCCTGGAATCCCAGCACTGTGGGAGGTAGAGGCGGGCAGATCGCTTGAACTCAGGAGTTCAAGACCAGCCTGGGCAACATGGTGAAACCCTGCTCTCTACTAAAAATTAGCTGGGTGTGGTGGTGTGCACCTGTAGTCCCAGCTACTCAGGAGGCTGAGGTGGGAGGATCATCTGAGCCCAGGAGGTGGAGGCTGCAGTGAGCTGAGATTGCGCCACTGCCCTCCAGCCCTGACAACAGAGCAAGACCCTGTCTCAAAAACAAAAAAAGAAAAGGAAAAGAAAGAAAAGGAATCATGCAGGTACTGGTGGGAACAGTGTCCCAGGAGAGGGAAAGGCAAGGAGAACGAGTACTCAAAGGCACCTTTGAGGAAGTAATATTTGAGCTGAACGTGCGTGACAAGGAGGACCAATGCACGCACAGATCTGGGAGAAGAGCAGTGAGATGAGGGGGCAGCAATCAGAGCCGCAAGAAGTTCCTGAAGAGAAGCCTGGGGCACTGAGGACAGCCAGCAGGGATGACTCCTGGGGTTTGGCCTGAGCTACAGGGAGGCCATGCCATCTTCTGACAGTGGAGAGGGCAGGTCTGCCGGGCGTACCTGGTGGGCCTGGGGTCCCCACTGGAAACAGCTCTCTTTGACAACATGAATCTGGGATGTTTGAACACCAAGTGGAGCCATCAGGTCAGCAGTTAGAGCTGAGTGTCTGCTACAGAGACCTAGAGCTACAGGGTGAAGGAACGTGCTGGGGAGCAGGGGAGAGGGTGAAGCGGATGTTGGGTGCTCAGCCATGCCCCACACTCCACCTCCAACCACAGCACCTCTGAGACAGACTGGACCCTTCCTGAAAACAAAAACCAAACGGGATGAGTGTGTGGGGGGTAGTGAGCTTCCTGTGGCTGCTCTAAGAAGTTACCACCAACTTTGCTGCTTAAACTAGATTTATTCTCTTGCAGTTCTGGAGCTCGGAAGTCCAAAATGAAGGGGCAGGCAGGGCTGGTTCCTTCTGGTGGCCCTGCAGGGAGATCTGTTTTCTTTTCTGCTTCGACAGCCTGCCCTCCTCTCCTGGCTGGAGGTCCTTGCTCCCTCTGCAAAGCACATCCCTCCCACCTCTTCTCTGTCACCAAGCCCCTGGCCTCTGCTGTCACCAAGCATCCTCTTCCTGCCTTTGACTTCTTGCTTGCTTTTTTTTTTTTTTTTTTTTTTTGAGATGGAGTCTCGCTCTGTCGCCCAGGCTGGAGTGCAGTGGCATGATCTCGGCTCACTGCAAGCTCCGCCTCCCGGGTTCAAGCCATTCTCCTGCCTCAGCCTCCCGAGTAGCTGGGACTATAGACACCCACCACCACGCCCGGCTATTTTTTTTGTATTTTTTAGTAGAGACGGGGTTTCACCATGTTAGCCAGGATGGTCTCGACCTCCTGACCTCGTGATCCGCCCGCCTCAGCCTCCCAAAGTGCTGGGAGTACAGGCGTGAGCCACCGCGCCCGGCCTCTGGCTTCCCTCTTACAATGACTCCTACTGTTGCACAGAGGGCCCACAAGCTAATCCAGGATCCTCCCCTCATCTCAAGGTCCTTAATTCCACCATATCTGCAAAGCCCCTTTTACAGTGCAAGGCAACATCATCACAGGCTCAAGTGATCGGATACGGGTATCTGTGGTGGCGGGACGGGGACATGGCTCAGCCCACCACGGGGTGTCAATGGTATCCAGCATGTGGGGTTTGCCAAACAACAACAAACAAAACCACCCAATTTTTATAAAACGCCGTGGCGTGCGAGCTTTGATGGCAGAGTGTTACAATATGTTCAAGCCCTAAATCCCAGGACCTCAGAGGTGACTGTATCTGCAGACATGGAACACGTCATGAATTTGCGTGTCATGCCTGCACGTGGGCCACGCTAATCTTCTCTATATCGTTCCAGTTTTAGTAGGTGTGGTCTTTAAAGAGGTGATTAAGATAAAATGAGGCCACTGGTGTGGGCCCTAATCCAATAGGACTGGTGTCCTCGCAGGAAGAGATTAGGGCACAAACACGCATGAAGAGAAGATGATGTGAGGACTCAAGGAGATGCTGCCCACGAGCCAAGGAGACAGACCAAAGAGGAACCGGCCCCGCTGACACCCTGATCTCAGAGTTCCAGGCCCCAGAACTGTGAGAAAATACTTTCTGTTGTTTAAGCCGCCTGTTCTGCGGCGTTTTGATCCAGCGGCCCAAGTGGACCCACATTCAAGGCCACCACTGGGCGGGGCAGCCCTCACAAATGCATGCTCCCAGCACAGCATACGGCACTCACAATGCCGGGCTCACAGCACAGCGCACGGGCCTCACAATGATAGACTCACAGCACAGCATACGGCACTCACAATGCTGGGCTCCCAGCACAGCGCACGGCCCTCACAAATGCATGATGCTCCCAGCACAGCATACGGCTCTCACAATGATAGGCTCCCAGCACAGCGCACGGGCCTCACAATGATAGGCTCCCAGCACAGCATACGGCACTCACAACGCCGGGCTCACAGCACAGCGCACGGCCCTCACAATGATAGGCTCCCAGCACAGCGCACGGCCCTCACAAATGCATGATGCTCCCAGCACAGCATACGGCTCTCACAATGATAGGCTCACAGCACAGCGCACGGCCCTCACAAATGCATGCTCCCAGCACAGCATACGGCTCTCACAATGATAGACTCACAGCACAGCGCACGGCCCTCACGATAGGCTCACAGCACAGCGCACGGCCCTCACAATGATAGGCTCACAGCACAGCACACGGCCTTCACAAATGCATGCTCCCAGCACAGCATACGGCCTTCACAATGATAGGCTCACAGCACAGCGCACGGCCCTCACAATGCCAGGCTCCCAGCACAGCGCACGGCCCTCACTCCTGGTCTGACTGGCCTTCAACATTCTCTCCTGAGTCTATTCCTTCCACAGACACGCACGACCAAGTGTCTGCTCTGTGTGAGGAACTTTAAGACTCCACCATCTAGACCCACCGCCTCAGAAGGAGACAACCATGAAAAGTGAGCGACAGAGGAAGGGGCGCCTGTTTGTGCCGCGGGAAAGATTTCAAGCCCAGGGCACGGCTCATCAGCTCATCAGACCTTCACCGTTCAGTAGCCAACTGGTCAGTGATCAGTAGATGCTGCCCTGGGGCCAAACATTTCAGACAAATAAACAACAGTGGGCAGACAGGCAAGATCCCTGCTCTATTTTTTTGAGAGGGGGAGACAAACAGTAAACAGATGTTTCCTTTCCGATAGTGACAGGTGCTGGGGGGAAACTAGACTGGCTGGCGGGGTGGGGGCAGCCCTGCAGGAGCTGAATGAGGAGAGGCTGCAGAGGGAGGGGCCGGCGCCTGAGGGGCTGTTTGTGAGAATTAGCTGGTTCGGTGGAGAAGCAGAGGAACACCTGAGGGGCTCCAGGAGAAGCAGGTAGGGAGAAGAGGTTTTCTGAGGGGTGGAGGCAGGGGTCATACATGCTGGGCCTTCAAGGGCCATGATATGGTTATCATTACTATGTAACAAACCACCCCAAATGCAGTGGCTTAAACAACTACTTATTTCTCATGATTATATGCTGGCTGCCTGGTGCAGCACTGTGCTGGTGTTTAACAACCTTCTCTTCAGAAGGAAACAAAAGCAAAATTAAAAACCACCCTGATTTGAAGCATTTACCAATTTCCACAGTGCAAACACTCCTCCCAGGGCCCATTCCAACCAGGCCAACCGAGCTGAGTGGGTAAGGCTGGAAGGGGCGCCATCCCACACAGGCCATAGAAGCACACACCCTCGGGCCTGCAGGTAACAGGCAGGTGCGGTAAACTAACTAGAAAGTGGTGCGTCCTGAGCACTCATCACCTTTGTTTTCAATGTAACTCAATTCTAAGTGTAGAGGATGCTTGAATAATGGCTACCAGTTACCAGCACTAGGCGTTTCTGGAGGTGGCTCCCCCGAAGATCACCCGGCTCCGTCCTGCTGCCGGTCAGCGCGCGGTTCTGCAGGGCTAGGCTGTGCTCTGCATGCGGCCCTCCGTCCTCAGGGAGGCAAGACCCGGCTTCTCTACGCGGCTGCAGCCGCCCTCAGAAGGCGCAGGAGCTAGCGTGCATGCCAAAACGGAGCCCACGTGGAGGCAGAGGGCGGGCACGGCCGCGGGGACAGCGTTCTGGTTTCCCCATCAAGCCAGGCTGGAGGGACGATCTACTTTCCTAAATCCCCTCCGTTCTCATGCTTTCCTTCCCTTCCCAGTGCAGGGCTCCCGGCAACCTAGTGGCCCTGGCAGTGACTCTGGGGCCTCTTCAGGGAGCCGGCTGCAGCTGCCTCAGGGCCAGCATTGCTCCACTCTCTCCAGCCTGCCAGCCCGAAGCTGGGGGGCTGTCACCAGGAAACCCTTGCTGGCGGAAGCCCCTTCCAAACTCAGCTGCCTCTCTGCCTTGGCCACACCCCTGGGGTGAAGGCCGTGTGGTGCTGGGAGCAGCCCCTGGACCCCAGCTCTCACACCTGGGCCCAACCACTCCCATCCTGCTGGCCCTGAGGTCATTAAGATGACTTAAAGCAGATTTAAAACAGCCTTTGTAGCTGGCCTAGGGAGGAGGGTTGGCCTGAATCTCTCAGTCTGTTTTAAGCCAATCTGCCCGGACTTCCTGGCTGCAGTCAGAAGCTATGACAGAGGCCATCCCAGAGAGGCCTCACTGGGGTGGACGGGTTCACCTAGAACCTGAGGCCCCCTTCCCTGGCTTGGAGCCTGGGCAGCACACGGAGGGGTGGGCAGGGCTGACCCCCGCTTCTGAGGGGCACCAGGGAGCACAGAGGGAGCCGCAGGTGAGGAGTGCGTGGGGAGACGGTGCGTGGGGAGACGGTCCGTGGGGCCAGCGGGCAGCTGCAGCCCTGCCCTGGGTTTGTCCCAAGGCTGGGCCAAGGAGCCAGGAAGAAGCAGTGGGATCTGCAGCAGCACCAGGCTGTCCTCCAGAAAGCCTGTGGACGACCCACGCAGCCACCCCACAAGGAGAGCAGGGCTCCAAAACCACCACAGCCTGTCAGTTTTGCTGGGTGGGATGGCTGGGTCTTGAGGACGAGGAAGTACAGAAGCTCATGAAAAGACGGAATGAGTTCACGGCCACCTGCTTCCATAAAACACGGCTCCTTACCACGCTGGGAGGATAACTGCCCTGGTCCCAAGGCCTCCTCCCTCACATCACAGCCAAACCCAAGCTGTTCCGACTGCTCCAGGTAGAAATCCTCTTCACAGTGGGCCAGGAGTTGGACTTCTCTGAAGGACTAAGGAAGCAGGAGTGAGTCCCTAGGACACCTGGAGCCCTGAGGCTCTCTGAGCTGCCTGCCCTTCCTGGACAGATGCAGCTGGTCCTGAGGAAAGACCAGCATCCTCTACAGGGCAAGTGTTCTTGTTTCTACTTTTTGGAGATGGGAAGGGGAAGAGTGAGTATCAACCGATCTCTCTAAGACACAGACGCAGGGTAGCCCCAGCCCACTTCATGGGCGAATGCCAGCCTCCCCTCTCAGCCTCGCCCCTGCACAAACTGGCAACCTCCCCTCTCAGCCTCGCCTCTGCACAAACTCAGGAACTCCCCTCTCGGCCTCACCCCCGCACTAACTCAGGACCTCCCCTCTTGGCCTCACCCCTGCACAAACTTGCAACCTCCCCTCGGCCTCGCCCCTGCACAAACTTGGGACCTCCCCTCTCAGCCTCACCCCTGCACTAAGGACCTCCCCTCTCAGCCTCGCCTCTGCACAAACTCAGGACCTCCCCTCTCGGCCTCACCCCCGCACTAACTCAGGACCTCCCCTCTTGGCCTCACCCCTGCACAAATTTGCAACCTCCCCTCTCGGCCTCACCCCTGCACTTAGGGACCTCCCCTCTCAGCCTCGCCTCTGCACAAACTCAGGACCTCCCCTCTTCCTCACCCCTGCACCAACTCAAGACTTCCCTTCTTGGCCTCACCCCTGCACAAACGTGCAAACTCCCCTTTTGGCTTCATCCATGCACAAACTTGGGACCTCCCTTCTCGGCCTCACCCCTGCACTAACTAGGGACCTCCCCTCTCAGCCTCGCCCCTGCACAAACTCGGGATCTCCCCTCTCAGCCTCGCCCCTGCACTAACTCGGGACCTCCCCGCTCAGCCTCGCCCCTGCACAAACTTGGGACCTCCCCCTTAGCCTTGCCCCTGCACTAACTCGGGACCTCCCCTTCTCAGCCTTGCCCCTGCACTAACTCGGGACCTCAGCCTTGCCCCTGCACTAACTCGGGACCTCCCTGCTCAGCCTCGCCCCTACACAAACTCGGGACCTCCCCTCCCGGCCTCACCCCTGCACTAACACGGGACCTCCCCTCTCAGCCCCACCCTTGCACAAACTCAGGGTCTCTGCATTGTGGCTTCTTCTGGTGCTCAGCTGAAGACAAAGCCTCCACACTGGATGAACAGGTTGTGGCTTCCCAGCATTGGCAGAATGAAGAGACCTGAGCAGATTTCACAGGAGTCACTGAGGGACAGCAGGTGACAGAGTGACCATCACTAGCAGTGAGGCACTCGGAGCTCACTCTGCATGGGGCCTGCCTCCCTCGCATGGGGAAGTGAGGCAGCCCCAGACACGAGCCCAACACGAGAGCGGAGGAGCAAACGCAGCTCATTTATTAGAATATGCAAAAGAGAGGACTTTCCTCCACAAATACAGAGTGCTGCTTCTCAGTTTCTATCGAGAGCAAGACAACAGTTGAAAACTGTATTCCTGAGAAGAAGCAAAAAAGTTATCAGTTTGCAAACAAGGATAACAGGTGATTTCAACAAAAGATAAAAAACTTTTTTTTCCAAAAATCAAAATTTCAAGTATTATTCCAGATGACATGGCAAAGCTAGCACAGGCGGAAGCCAAGGTGCCCCTCAGGCTCTGTAGGGTCTTGGAGGAAGGGCCCGGGCAGCATGAGGGAGCGGCGCGTCCTGGGACCTGCGTCCAGCCCTGGGCTTGGGGCCGTGAAGGGAGCAGCACGTCCTGGGACCTGCGTCCAGCCCCAGGCTCGGGGCCGCGGTCACTCACCGGTTAGCAAGGAGCGACTAACTTGGCGGCCACGTCGAGGGTTAGCAGTTTTGGACATTGGAAGGTTTCTTTTTTAATAAACAGAAGCATATGCTTATTCTTTCAAATACCATACTATACCCAATTTTAGTCAATTTGTAAATTATAAATTATATTATTTGTGCTACAGTTTGTAACATTTAAATCTTATTAGAAGATAAGCACCAAACCTATTAAAATAAAAAATAGATAAAATGCTGTGGTTTTCCCAGCAGCAGGATATTGTGTATGTCCTGTAGGCTGTAAACTTATGCTCCCTTCTCCTGAAACAACGTTTTTGATAAACTTGCCCTTCTCCCTTGAAACTTTTCCTGAAAACAGACTTCTGCTTTAACTGTAGTTACGGAAAATGTACAAAAGAGCAAAACTGCCCCTCTCAGCGGGACGGCCGCATGTTACAGAAAGGCTTCATCTCTGCTGCTGATGCCACCATGAGCCCTGCCCAGCGCTCACCAGGAGGGCGGGCTGCGGCCCCCAGGGCTCTGGGGAGGGTCTCACTCAGAGGGTAAAGCTCCACAGAAGAGTCATCCCAGAGCACCTGTCGGAGACCCTGCGTCCCTTCCCTCAGGGGGCTGTGAAAACACCTTGACGTGTTTGTCTCTGTATTTTAAAAACACGCTCTCTTCGCCTCCAGTGCTGAAAGCTGCTCAGGGCCTCTGGATGCTTAGCTTTTGAACCTTGTCTGTTCACAGATATGATTGAATTTCCTGCCGGGAGAAAATGGCCAAATTACACAAGAGAGCATTGGAGAGGCAATCAAATAAATTACACAACAGAGCATCGGAAAGGCATTCAAATAAACGCATTCTGAAACCATACACAGAAAAAGCTACCTGAGAAAGAGTGTGTGTGCTTCTCACAATATCAAAGAAACTAACCCCCAAAGGTAAACTTCTTTATCCCTTTAAAAATTTTGAAACAGAAGTGCAAACATCTGGCCACGCACAGTGGCTAATGTCTGTAATCTAGCACTTTGGGAGGCCGAGGCGGGCGGATCACTTGAGGTCAGGAGTTCGAGACCAGCCTGGCCAACATGGTGAAACCCCATCTCTACTAAATATACAAAAAAAATTAGCCTGATGTGGTGGCGAGCGCCTGTAGTCCCTGCTACTCGGGAGGCTGAGGCAAAAGAATTGCTTGAACCTGGGAGGCAGGGTTGCCATCAGCTGAGATCACACCTCTATACTCCAGCCTGGCAGACAGAGCGAGACTCCATCTCAAAAAAAAAAAAAAAAAAAAAAAAAAAGAAGTACAAACATCTTAGATAATTTTTTTAGAGAAGAGAATAAAAGCTGCACCTCCTCAGGCATCCCCGTGGCATCTGCTGACAGGGCTGAGGCAGACACACCAAGCTGGATGGCCTGTGGCCACCTTCCCTCTCCACAGACTGTGGGCAAGGAGGACCAGCATGGCTGCACATTTCTACTGAAAACTGTCTGCCAGTCAACAGTGAAATCTCTTTTTGTAACAACATGGTCTCTTCCATGTGCTGTTTGTGCTCAAACACAAAGCAAGGTTTTTATTCCACAAAATCCCTGTGAGGGAGGCGCCTTTCTCTGAGTCCACACAACATCTCGTCCTGAGGGCACTGTCTCCATCACTTTAATCTGAACTCCTTGGGCCACAGGAGTGATTTACGTGATCACCTAACCTAAGAGATGCCTCCTGACCTACGCCTCCCAGGGCAATGCAGATGGCGCTGTGAACCTCCTTTAAGGAGCACGGGAAAGACACCACGTGAGGGTGACGATGTGACAGCAATCACAAATGCCTGCTCACGGGACGGACGAGAACCCAGCTGTGCAGCGCTTTTCGAGGGGGGCCTGAGGCCCTCAGTGACTGCAGCCTTTGACTTAGAAACGGCTAAGCCTGAAATGATGGGGTGTGCCCCGGATGCCTCAGACGACAGATAAAGCTACTCCAGCCAGGAAGACACAGAAGTGGAAGACGGAGATAAAACTGCATGAAACGAAGGGATAAAGGAAGAGCAGGATTTCTAAATGAAGATACCGGTTCCTAAAGGGTGCAACCTGAGAGAAGCATAATGACCATATCAGCCTATTTATAAGCAGGCAGTTAACTCATTCATCACTCTGTAGCTGACGCCTGTGCCCCCAGCTGCACTCACATGGCGTGGTGAGCTTTCACCTGAGTGCGGCAGTTACGGCCCCAGTAGCAGTCAGGACGGGATGTTACGGCCACTGGAAAAAGAGAAGGGGTACGCATCTATGAGATGTATCGCACGCACCCACTCAGCTACCTGAATCCCAGCAGAGACCCAAAGACAGACGCTGCGGTGGAAACGCACAGCCTCTGGTCCCTCCATAACTAGTTTCCTCGGACCGTTCTGAGATTTCAGGAAAGGAAACACATGTTTAACTAAAAACCCAACTGAGGGTCAGGTACAGTGGTTCATGCCTGTAATCCCAGCACTTTGGGAGGCAGAGGCAGGAGAATCGCTTGAACCTGGGAGAGGGAAGTTGCAGTGAGCCAAGATCACACCACTGCACTTCAGCCTGGGCGACAGAGTAAGACTCTGTCTCAAAAATAAATAAATAAATAAAAATTAAAAAATAAAAACCCAATTGAGGAAATAAAATTACCCCAGTTGACTACTGGATGTCTTTACAAATCTGTTTTAGAAACCCACGTTACACTCATGAGTAACTGCAAATAGACCCAGGGCCTAAAACAACCACAGCCCTGTATGGCCTGACGTCCTGCCGGCTCCTGACTGAGGCCAAATTCTGCTTAGAACATTGAGCAAAGTGCAAACAGGGTGTCTGTAAAGAAAAGAGTGCTGGCCGAGCGTGGTGGCTCATGCCTGCAATCCTAGCACTTTGGGAGGCCGAGGTCAAGAGTTCGAGACCAGCCTGGCCAACATGGTGAAACCCCGTCTCTACTAAAACACAAAAAATTAGCCGGGCGTGGTGGCGGGTGCCTGTAATCCCAGCTACTCAGGAGGCTAAGGCAGAAGAATTGCTCGAACTCAGGAGGCAGAGGTTGCAGTGAGCCGAGATTGCACCACTGCACTCCAGCCTGGGCAAAAACAGCGAAACTGTCTCAAAAAAAAAAAGAGAGGCAGAAGCCAAGAAGCCAACCCAGACAGAACTAGAGCCACGAGGAAGTCGGGGGCTCCTTACCTGGCAACTCGGAAGCAGGAATGTTCTGCCGATACTGATAGGTCAGCTCACGGAAGCTGCGCAGGCCACAGCAGTAACACAGAACGGTGTCTCCCGTGACTCTGTAATCTGGAAGAAACACAGCCAGTTACCCAGCAACACCATCTTCCCAACAGCAGCGCACAGACTTCACAGCAGTGGGAGACTAACGCACTGACCATAAATGGGGTGAAGACAACGGGCGACACATTAGAAAAATAAGAACAAAGCCAATCTAGATACCAATTTATTTTTATTGAGACGGAGTCTCGCTCTGTCGCCCTAGCTGGAGTGCAGTGGTGCGATCTCGGCTCACTGCAAGATCCGCCTCCCGGGTTCACGCCATTCTCCTGCCTCAGCCTCCTGAGTAGCTGGGACTACAGGTGCCCGCCACCACGCCGGGCTAATTTTTTGTATTTTTAGTAGAGACTGGGTTTCACCGTGTTAGCCAGGATGGTCTCGATCTGCTGACCTCGTGATCCGCCCGCCTCGGCCTCCCAAAGTGCTGGGATTACAGGCATGAGCCACTGCGCCCAGCCACCAATTTATTTTCTTACAGCAAAACAATCCCACGTGGATATAACATTTATTTTATTTATTTTTTGAGACCAAGTCTTGCTCTGTCGCCCAGGCTAGAGTGCAGTGGCGGGGTCTCAGCTCACTGCAACCTCCACCTCCTGCGTTCAACTGATTCTCCTGTCTCAGCCTCCCGAGTAGCTGGGACTACAGGTGTGTGCCACCGTGCCCGGCTAATGTTTATACTTTTTTAGTAGAGATGGGGTTTCACCATGTTGGCCAGGCTGGTCTCAAACTCTTGTCCTCAGATGATCCGCCCGCCTCGGCTTCCCAAAATGCTGGGATTACAGGCGTGAGCCTCCGCGCCCAGCCCCACATGGATATAAAATTTAAATATTAAAACTCCCAAAAAACAAGAAGAAAATGAGAAAATTAGCTATTTCTAAGTATGTCTTGAAAACCAAATTGCACAGAGGAAAGGATTTGTACATTTGGCTATCTACAATTTAAACATCAAAATTAAAATAAATACAACAAAAGTGAACTACTACTATAGTGGAAACATTTGCAACACAAATGAAAATGTGCTATACCCTTAATTAACAAAGGTATCGGCCAGGCACGGTGGCTCACGCCTGTAATCCCAGCACTTTGGGAGGCCGAGGCAAGCAGATCACAAGGTCAGGAGTTCGAGACCAGCCTAACCAACATGGTGAAACCTCACCTCTACTAAAAATACAAAAAAAAAAATTAGCTGGGCATGTTGGCGGGTGCCTGTAATCCCAGCTACTCAGGAGGCTGAGGCAGGACAATTGTTGAACCTGGGAGGCGGAGCTTGCAGGGAGCTGAGATTGTGCCATTGCACTCCAGCCTGGGTGACACAGCAAGATTCCATCTCAAAAAAAAAAAAACAAAAAAAACTAAGATTAGCCAGGCATGGTAGCACACGCTTGTGGTCCCAGCTACTTGGGAGGCTAAGGTGAGAGGATCTCTTGAGCCCAGGAGGTCGAGGCTGCAGTGAGCTGTGATCGTGCCCCTGCACTCCAGCCTGGGCAACAGAGCAAGAACCTGTCTCATATATATATTTCTACAGCCTCCCTTAGTGATAAATTATCATACTCCACAAAGCATCGTGTGCCCCCCTGGAGGGGAGTGACCCTCACCAAGTGACTGACACATCAAGCAAGAGATTCACCAAGTCCCCGAGGGTCCCAGGACAACTGACCCCAGGACCTCTGGATAGACAAGTGGTAGAGACCCTCCAAGCTGGCCCCACCTGTTGGAGGCCACACAAATGTTTCTTATGATTAGGCATAATTGAAGCCTGTCAGTAACAATATGAACCTGTGATCAATTAAGCAGCTGACCAATTGTTACCTCCTCCTTGCTCTTGTTACCCAATAAATATGAAGGGCTGTAGAAGCTCAGGGGCAGCCTTTGCTCACTAGAAGCAGGGAGCTCTCCTCTTCTTCCCCATGTTGCCTTTCCTTAAAAGTTTCTTTTGTCTTTTTGTTTTCATTTCTACGTTTGTCCCTTTGTTCAGTCCTGTAATGATGGTCTCAAGCAGTAACAGCAGTAACTGCTGTAGTGAGGGTCTCAAGCAGCAGTAGTGGCAGTCGGCCACACCCACCCTCCCCTGCAAGGATAGAAGCTGCTGGAATATGTCATGCAGGTTCATGCTTAACTGTCTTTTTTTTTTTTTTTTTGAGACGGAGTCTCGCTCTGTCGCCCAGGCTGGAGTGCAGTGGCGTGATTTTGGCTCACTGCAAGCTCCGCCTCCCGGGTTCATGCCATTCTCCTTCCTCAGCCTCCCGAGTAGCTGGGACTACAGGCGCCCAACTACCATGCCCGGCTAATTTTTTGTATTTTTCTTTTTTTAGTAGAGACAGGGTTTTACCGTGTTAGCCAGGATGGTCTCGATCTCTTGACCTCATGATCCGCCCGCCTCAGCCTCCCAAAGTGCTGGGATTACAGGCGTGAGCCACCACACCCGGCCCACGCTCAACTTTCAAAAACCAACCTGAAGGCTGGGCACAGTGGCTCACGCCTGTAATTCCAGCACTTTGGGAGGCTGAGGTGGGCAGATCACCTGAAATCAGAAGTTCAAGACCAGGCTGGCCAACATGGGGAAACCCCATCTTTACTAAAAATACAAAATTAGCTGGGTGTGGTGGCACATGCCTGTAATCCCAGCTACTCAGGAGGTTGATGCAGGAGAATCGCTTGAACCCAGGAGGCCGAGGGGGCCTTGAGCTGAGATCATGCCACTGCACTCCAGTCTGGGCAACAAGAGCGAGACTCCATCTCAAAAAACAAACAAACAAACAAAAACAACCTGAAAGCATCAGGATCTTTTTCCTCTCTTCCAGGGTGGGTGAAGGTCGGAGTTGTCACTGGGAGAGCAGACACGCAGGCACAGCCCTGGACACTCACATGTGCCTTAGAGCAGGAGGCAACAGAAGAACTCACCAGACAGCAGAAACACTCCCCGCTGGAGAGCCACGAGGCTCTCGGTCAACATGTTTTTCCATGTCAAACCTCTGGTTGCCAGGTAATTCTGTGATGCAAAAAAAGAGAGGAATAAGAAATACTCGTTTAGAGGAAGAAACACTGAAATAACGAGAGAGAAAACATTTCATAAAAGGCCCCTGAAAGTGTACAAAGCCAAAGCTCAGACCCTTATAAGTGGCATTTGCAGAGGGCTGCACATTCACGGCCTGCAGCACGAGAAGTCTTGTCCAAGAGCCTCCTGGAAGTCCCAAAAGGTTCCAGTGTAACAGTTACCAGAGTCTCTCAAAAGTTCTGCCAAGACCTACACAGCCCAGGTGTGAATGAGACATGAAAGCCAGGCCACAGTGCACACAGCCCGGCAACGAGCCCAGGCTGTTGCACAAGAAAAGCTGAGGACTTGGCATCTGTTCTCTGTGCCCTCCAAACACACACGAGCTGTTGAGCTCCTTCTGTGGGCATCAAAGCAGAGTGTGGGGCTGAGCGGGCGCCTGCCAGGTGTGTCTGTGGCAAGCCTCAAGGCCCCACCATTGTGTGTGCTGTCAGCAAAGTGCTCGGCAAGAGGGCGGATGCGCATGTTAAACATATATAAATCCTAGAAACCGAGGTAGCTTCCTAGACGTGGGAAGGCAAATGGCCAGAAGAGAAAGGGACCAGAGAAAAGGCCCTGGTCTTGCTAAAGGGCGGCACCTTCAAGAAGCCCTCACCGAGAGCTGCGGGAACAAGAGCTGCGGGAAGCGGCTCCTACGGATTGGTGGCAGGAGGTACAAAAACGAAATACCTATTTTTGGAATACGGAAAAAACAGACAAACACCAATGGCATGCAGAGAACCAGCTGGCTGCACTAGTGAGGAAACATGGCTCCCGGCTCCCCAACCCGCAGCGGGTCGGGAAAAACAGATAAACACCAATAGAATGCAGAGAACCAGCTGGCTGCACTAGGGAGAAAATGTGGCTCCCGGCTCCCCAGCCCGCAGCGAGTCGGTACCTTCAGGATGTCTGACTCGTAGCTGTTGTTGTTCAGCACGCCGTCCAGACACTTGTCACCCAGGTTGAGCTCTGCCGAGATGAAGGGGCAATGTTACCTGTTTATAATGATGTCGCAGGAAAGCACTGTCTGCCCGACACTGAGGATAAACATATTTCTTTTCATTACAGATTCTAGAAAGAATAAGAAGTTCAATGATAAAACTCAATTTTAAACAGAGGACAAGTAGAAATGATTTCCATTCCACTCCCTCCTTAAAAAGATCAGCTCTCCGAGTCTCCCCAGCACCTGGTCTTGGTATCGTAACAGCAGAACCCCGCTGCAAGGATTCTGTCCTGGGAGTATCTCCCCTAATCATTCTGTTAAGGCTTGATTTTGAGCTAACACGAATTTGACACACCTCTGCAGTCCAGCCAGGAATAGGTATCATTTGATGACCAACAGTGGCCTCATCCCTATAAACATCAGGCTATGGACCCCACCATCCCCTGCCCTCAAGTTCACCAAGAGAACATGCAAAGGTCAAAGCAACTGGGGCCTGAAGAGCCAGTATTACCACAGAACGGGGCCAGGCAGCCGTAGCAGCCGGTCCGGGTGCAGCCCCAGTACAGGTGGCAGAAAGGCTGCAGGCAGACCGCACCTGTGGAGAGAGGACACTCGTTACACGCACTCAGCGCTGAGGGCTGTCTCCAACACAATTCGTCAGCACCAGGCTCAGGAGCTCAACTCTCTCGGAAACATTGTTCAGGAGGAGTCTCATGGAAATCGGGGCGGGGCCACATCCAGCTAACGCCACCCAGGTTGTGATGGACTGTGATGGCGAGGAGTTGTATCCCTGAAAAAAGGTGAGGCTCACATTTTCTGGTTTGTTATTTTTTAGAGATGGAGTCTCGCTCTGTGGCCCAGGCTGGAGTACAGGGGAACAATCACAGCTCACTGCAACCTCCGCCTCCTGGGTTCAAGGGATCCACCCACCTCAGCCTCCCGAGTAGCTAGGACTACAGGTGCACACCACCAGGCCTGGCTAATTTATTTTTTATTTTTGTAGAGACAGGGTCTCACCATGTTGCCCAGGATGGTTTCAAACTCCTGGCTTCAAGGGATCCTCCCACCTCAGCCTCTCAAAGCGCTGGGATTACAGGCGTGATGCACTGCGCCCGGCCTCAGACCCACATCGTTTCTTAAACTGAACACCACATGCTCATCCCAGGAAAACAGTGAGAGCCACAAAAGAAAGAAATCTCACCTGCTCCACCACCCTAACACGGCTTCCATGGGCTTCATTCTAGCTCTGAACATGCAACATGCTTGCCCCCAACTGCACATATTCAGGTGGCTTTTTTTTTTTTGAGACAGAGTCTTGCTCTGTGGCCTAGGCTGGAGTACAGTGGAGCAATCTCGGCTCACTGCAACCTCCGCCTCCTGGGTTCAAGCGATTCTCCTGCCTCAGCCTCCCCAGTAGCTGGGATTACAGATGCCCACAACTGGCCAATTTTTGCATTTTTAGTAAAGATGGGGTCTCACCGTGTTGGTCAGGCTGGTCTCAAACTCCTGACCTCAGGTCATCCGCCTGCCTTGGCCTCCCAAAGTGCTGGGATTACAGGCGTGAGCCCGTGCCCGGCCTAGGTGGCCTTTTTCTACCTAGGTATTTTTCCATGTTGTCACCTTGGCTTTGTAGACTTTATTTATTTATTTATTTATTTTTTTATTTTTTTTTTTTTTTGAGACAGAGTCTTGCTCTGTCTCCCAGGCTGGAGTGCACTGGCGCGATCTCGGCTCACTGCAACCTCTGCCTCCCGGGTTCACGCCATTCTCCTGCCTCAGCCTCCCAAGTAGCTGGAACTACAGGCGCCCGCCACCATACACGGCTAATTTTTTGTAATTTTAGTAGAGACGGGATTTCACCATGTTAGCCAGGATGGTCTCGATCTCCTAACCTCGTGATCCACCCACCTCAGCCTCCCAAAGGAAATTATTTTTAATTGTCTGATATTCTATACAATGGAAATCCCTAAAATATAATGTTAGGTAAACCCTTGCTAAAATTCTCACAGGATTGAGTCCTTAAGTCTTATAACGCCTACGACCACTTCACCAATGCCTCTATATACGAAGCATGCTCTGTGAAATTAGAGTGAAGAGTTTGGATTCCTGGGGAAAAGCTGGGCCGAGCTGCCATCTGCTGACCACCGCGTGTGTTAGACATGGGACAAGCTGTTCTCTGTGGCTTCTCACCTGCCCTCCCACGTGCAGCATCAGCAGTGGCCAGCGCCTGCCGTGGATGACCCCCAAGGCAGCGACCGCCCAGATCACCGGGTGTGTCCCACGGCCATGTGTCCCGACACTGCAGGCTAGACCCCACCCCTGCCAAGCCCAGTCTCAGGGTACAGACCCCAGCAGTAGCCTGTTTGGTTTCCTGAGTGCCCAGAACATTTTTAAGCCATTCCAGACAGAACCAGTGCTGTGGTCCTGTGTGCTGCTCACACAGGGCTCAGTGCACAGAGCAACACCGGTGTCTGCGGCAGGAGCCAACCGCGGTGCTCAACAGGGCTAGGGCTTTCTTCACCTAACACTTTCACATATAAGGAGCTCTGACAAATTAGGAAGTCATAAAAAAAAGGCAAAGGACATAGACAGACATTTCTGCAGGAATACATTAAAACAGCCGTGAAATAAAGGACAAGCTCCATTTTTAATAATAAGAACTGTATGTGTGTGCATATATATATATATATATATATATATAATGTTTTGTTTTGAGACAGGATTTTCCTCTGTCGCCAAGGCTGGAGTACAGTGGCACGATCTCAGCTCACTGCAACCTCCTCCTCTCGGACTCAAGCCATCCTTTGGCCTCAGCCTCCCGAGTAGCTGGGATTACACATGTACACCATCATGTCTGGCTAATGTTTGTATTTTTTGTAGAGATGGGGTTTCACCATGTTGCCCAGGCTGGTCTGAAACTCCTGGACACAGAAGATCCACCTACCTTGGCCTCCCAAAGTGCTGGGATTACAGACGTGAGCCACTGTGCCTGGCCAGAGTTGTATACTAAAGCATCAACATTCATATAAGAGGTTTAACAGTGACACATTATAAAGCAACCGCAGTGCTGGCAGGGGATGGACACAGATCCAAGCCAAGTCCCCGGTGGATGGAGATGTAGCCTGTGAAGGGGCAATGTTACTAGATGGTGGGAAAAGATAGATTATTCAATATGGTGACGTGGGGAAAACTGATCACACAGATGGAAAAAAAGAAACGGCATCCTTACTTCACAGGTTACCCTAAGGCCAACACCGCTTTGAAACCTGACCCCTGAAGGACAGATAGGAACCCGCCTGCGTGCGGTGGCGCGGGCACTCACACTGCTGAGGGGCGACACGCGGGTCCTGCTCGCGCTCTGCTCTCCGGTCGGGCATGGGCTGGAAGCAGCAGGTGCACAGGGCGTGGCTTCCTTGCAGAGGGCACACGTAATCCTGGACTGCTGAAGCACACGCACATTCAGCCGGAGCACATGGGACCCAGGGCAGAAAGACAGCAGGTTAGAGAGGCCGCCGGGAAGCACAGCGAGGAGAGGTGCACCTCAGACAGCCGGGGAAGAAGCAGACCTGCCCTGCTAAACCACCAGGGACCTTCTGCCACCCAAACTCGGGGAGTCAAAACAGATTAACAATAACCAAAAATGATCTTTGATTTAGCAGCTGGAGCAAGATTTCAAAGATCTGTTGCAAGTTCTCTTTTTTTTTTTTTGAGATAGAGTCTCACTCTGTCGCTCAGGCTGGACTGCAGTGGCGTGATCTCGGCTCACTGCAAGCTCCGCCTCCCGGGTTCACGCCATTCTCCTGCTTCAGCCTCCCGAGTAGCTGGGACTACAGGTGCCTGCCACGCCTGGCTAATTTTTTTTTTTTTTTTTTGTATTTTTAGTAGAGACAGGGTTTCACCATGTTAGCCAGGATGGTCTCGATCTCTTGACCTTGTGATCCGCCCGCCTCGGCCTCCCAAAGTGCTGGGATTACAGGCATGAGCCACCGTGCCCGGCCGATCTGTTGAAGGTTTTCTATTATTTCCTATAAAGAGAGGACAAGCCCATAGAACCTATGATATAGAATAAAACAAGCTGTGTGTTCAATTTCTGCTCAGGTGAGAGAACAGCCATCTCTCAAATAAACAAAGGACAGCCACAGTGCACAAGACCAATCGATGTGGCAGCAGGAAGTCTGAGCCCACACAGCCAAGTTCCCTGGACACTCGCCACCCACACAGGAAAGACCCTGCGAGGTCAACATGCCGGCCATAAGGACGGCAATTTCACCACCCAGGTTTACTGAGCACCCACTGAGGGACCCAGGACCCCAGAGGGAGGCGCTGGTCCCACCATGCAAAGGAAGGAGCTTGTCCAGTGACCCAGACAGAGCTGTTGAGTGGTGGAAACAAACCCAGGCTGGTGGACGGGCATCCATACCAACGCCAAGCACTGCTTTTGTCCGTTCCGTCCACGGGTTCTACAAGAAGCCACTGAGAATGCAGCACAAGGATGTGGCTCTACATCCATCCCAGGCCAGTGGCCTCGTGATGTGCTCAGCCCCCACCCGTGGCCAGGAAGCCAGGACCCCTGAGGGCATCTTCCCATTCTATGAGTCTGGAGTGAGCAGGGCGGAGAAGTGAAGCCTCCATACCCCCTGCCCAGCTCTCCTCTGACTTCCTGGATAGCACCTGGAGCCCCTTGCTGGAAAAAGGCACCTGACGGGGAAACATTTCGCATTAAGCCAACTCTGGAGACGCAGGGCAGCTTCTGGCGACATCGCCACTGCTGGGGAGAAGCCCGCCTCTTACTTGAGGGACAGATATGCGATCATCACTTTGGGTCTGGCAAACCCACTGGGGGACATCAGCTGCCCCGAGGCAGTGGCTGGGGAGAGGCCAAGTATTAAGGTCAGGGTTGTTAATTCCCAGGAGTGTTCAGGAGGGGCTACGAATGAACAGTTACTTATCTGATTTCCCAACCCAAAATCAGTCACGAAAAGCAACCAACTGTGAGTGCAGGGAGACCACTGAGGCCAGGGCCCAAAGGGGGCGAGCAGGGCAGAGAGGAGGCGGGCAGAGCGCGGCCACGTGCACGTCAGCACCGGGCACAGCCACAAAGTGACTCACGCGAAGGCTGAGGCCTGAGGGCGGCGCGGCTCACCTGTCGTCAGGCTGACGGACGTGGAGGGTGCATCCCCCAGGGCCTGTGGGGCTCCTGGCTCGCCCTCGGGTGCCGGGCAGTGGGGAGGCTGCGCCGCCTGCCTTCTGTACTCAGGACACTGCCGGCACACGACGTATGGCTGGCTGCAAGGAAGCACAGGGCCAAGCTGTGTGCAGGCCCCAAGCCTCTCAGGTAGGGCCGGTGCCACGCGGGTCCACAGCCATCACAGCTCAGCTCCACCGTCGCTCAGCTGCTTGGTGTGAGGGGAAGGGCCGGGCCCCATTCCTGTCCAGCACCCCAGTGTTAGAGAGGGACCAGAACGAGTCGAAGGGCAAGGACACGCCACTCTGCATCCCCAGCTCAGCCCCCACGCTTTGGAGCCCCATCCCCAGGGCCACTAGGTCCCCATTGACGTGTGCTCCCAGGAGACGACGCCAGAGCGTGCTCCTCAGGACCCGCCTACTCTCCCCTGTTAAAAGCAGAGCGCGGTGGGCAACGTACTGGGAGCCACACCAGGCGCCTGCAAAGCCCCGAATCACTTGTCTTTTCTACACTTCCCTTGTACTTCCAAAAACGAGCAGATAAAAATGTCAACTGTAAAAAAAGAACCTGTAGGAAAAAATACACGAGGCTCTCCTCTCCATTTGAAAGGCTTTTCTGCGCCTGACACCAAGGCCAGGGGCCAATGAGGCCAACAGGTAAGACCCAACCAGATAAAAAACAAGGCACAGAGAAAAGACATATTTTTTCATAAGGAAAAAATGTAAATGAAAATGAGATTACCTACTTCTCCTTCTAAACTGGCAAAAAGAGGCCCTCATGCAGACCTTGTAGAGTGCATTAGGCGCACCCTTTCCGATCGGTGTCTGGATAACAAACTTATCAAACGTCTATCAAGGTCCAATTCCCAGTCACACTCTGTGACTCGACTGCTTCACGTCTAAACATTGACGTCACTGCGCATGTGCACAAATACGGATGGAAGAAATGCACGGCAGCAACTGTTTCCCAATTCAAACGCTGGGGACATTACCGAGCTGTACATGCAGCCGAATCCCAGCTTCATAAAAATATTTGTTTCTCATGCCTGTAATCCCAGCACTTTGGGAGGCTGAGGCGGGCGGATCACGAGGTTAGGAGTTCGAGACCATCCTGACTAACACGGTGAAACCCAGTCTCTACTAGAAATACAAAAAATTAGCCGGGCATGGTATCGGGAGCCTGTAGTCCCAGCTACTCGGGAGGCTGAGGCAGGAAAATGGCGTGAACTCGGGAGGCGGAGCTTGCAATGAGCCAAGATCCAGCCACTGCACTCCAGCCTGGGCAACAGAGCGAAACTCCATCTCAAAAAACAAACAAACAAAAAATAAATTTGTTTCTCATGCCTATAATCCCAGCACTTCGGGAGGCCGAGGCGGGCTAATCACCTGAGGTCAGGAGTTCAAGACCAGCCTGGCCAACATGGTGAAACCCTGTCTCTACTAAAAATACAAAATTAGCGGCCGGGCGCGGTGGCTCACACCTATAATCCCAGCACTTTGAGAGGCCAAGGCAGACGGATCACTTGAGGTCAGGATTTCGAGACCAGTCTGGCCAACATGGTGAAACTCTGTCTTTACTAAAAACACAAAAATTAGCTGGGTGTGGTGGCGTATGCCCGTAATCCCAGCCCCTCGGGAGGCTAACACGGGAGAATCACTTGAACCCAGGAGATGAATGTTGCAGTGGGCGAAGGTCATGCCACTGCACTCCAGCCTGGGCGACAGAGCGAGACTTTGTCTCGAAAAAAAAAATTAGCCAAGTTTGGTGGTGCATGCCTGTAATCCCAGCTATTTGGGAGGCTGAGGCAGGAGAATCGCTTGAACCCGGGAGGCGGAGGTTGCAATGCGCCAAGATTGTGCCATTGGCAGGGCACAGTGGCTCATGCCTGTAATCCCAGCACTTTGGGAGGTCGAGGCCGGCGGATCATGAGGTCAGGAGATCAAGGCCATCCTGGCCAATGTGGTAAAACCCCATCTCTACTAAAAATACAAAAAAATTAGCTGGGTGTGGTGGCACGCGCCTGTAGTCCCAGCTACTCGAGAGGCTGAGGCAGGAGAATCGCTTGAACCCAGGAGGTGGTGATTTCAGTGAGCTGAGATCGTGTCACTGCACTCCAGCCTGGCAGCAGAGCGACACTCCGTCTCAAAAAAAAAAAGAAAAAAAAAATTTGTTAGTACATTACATTTCATTTTGTTAACGATTATGACACACGTATGAATGGCTGGGTAGATGCAGCAAAATCTTAATGCTAAAAGTGGTTTTGGTTTCCTTCTTTTTGCTTAACAGTCACATGCTAAACTTGGCAAAAGGAAACAAAGATAAAAGTTTCAGGGTTTTTTTTTTGTCGTTCATTGTCTTTTTAAATATCATGGCCTCGACCCAACATTCAGACCCCGGTCTTGTGCATTAGGAAACCTCAACATGTCAGCAGATAAATAAGGTCTCTGAGGCTGGGATTGTCTCGGCCTGGTGATGGTGCCTCTTCTGTAATAACGTCCTGACAAATGATAAACATTGCAATTTATACTACAGGACTTTATAGTCACTAGATCAACTACAAAGAATACATGTGCTCATGTGGGAAAAAATAACATGGAATGATGTCCCTCTGTCACAGCCAGAGATGCCACACCCATGACGAGTCGAAGCAAAGGGAAGGGTGTCAGCCGAGGGTGCAAATGTCTACAGCAGTTGCCTGTGGCTGACGCTCTGCTGGCTACCCCCTGGCTACCCCGCTAAGTGTTCACCCAGTCCCTGCCACGCCTCTCAGGGGAGGTGCTAATACTATCCAATATCAGAAAACAAGCTCAAGCCATTTAAGAGCTTGGCTGCTCAGGGGCAGAACTAGAACTCAGGACCCATGCTGTCCACCCAGTAGTGAGCTCTTGGTCACGGTTGTGATGCTCCTCTGGCTCGCACACTCTGCTCTGAGCCAGGGGCATGATTTACCTAATGTCTGAGGACTCACTGTCAACGTCTGACAGCTCCAGCAGGTCCTCTGAACTCCCTTCTTCATCAGAAAAAGACCGCCTGACTTTGGGCTGCAGCATGTCTTGAGTGATTTTATTCCTGGCATCCATACTTTGCACATCTTCTTCACTGCGACTCTTGTCTAGAATTGAAAGGACACAGCGCCATTCACCGGCAGTGAGACATGGCAGGCAGACACAGCTCACACTGCTGGGAGCTCGCGTGCGCAGTGCTGCGGAAGGAGGGGTCTGGGCGGACCGCCCTCACGTGCCCGGGTGCTGGTGGAGGGACTGCCCTCACGTGCCCGGGTGCTGGTGTGGATGCCCTCACGTGCCCGGGTGCTGGTGGAGGGACCGCCCTCACATGCCTGGGTGCTGGTGTGTGGATGCCCTCACTTGCCTGGGTGCTGGTGGAGGGACCGCCCTCACTTGTCTGGGTGCTGGTGGAGGGACCACCCTCGCTTGCCCGGGTGCTGGTGGAGGGACCACCCTCACGTGCCTGGGTGCTGGTGTGGATGCCCTCACGTGCCTGGGTGCTGGTGGAGGGACCACCCTCACGTGGCTGGGTGCTGGTGGGTGGATGCCCTCACGTGCCCGGGTGCTGGTGGGTGGATGCCCTCACATGCCCGGGTGCTGGTGGAGGGACCGCCCTCGCTTGCCCAGGTGCTGGTGGAGGGACCGCCCTCACGTGCCCGGGTGCTGGTGGAGGGACAGCCCTCACGTGCCCGGGTGCTGGTGGAGGGACCACCCTCACATGCCCGGGTGCTGGTGGAGGGACAGCCCTCATGTGCCCGGGTGCTGCTGGGTGGATGCCCTCACGTGCCCGAGTGGTGGTGGAGGGACCGCCCTCACGTGCCTGGGTGCTGGTGTGGATGCCCTCACTTGCCTGGGTGCTGGATGAGGTATGCTTCCACGAGGTTGTTGAGGATGTGGTTTTTACAGATCCGCTCCACGGGACAGCGGCAGGTAGGACACAGGGACGAGCGCTCCATCCAGCCCGAGTAGCAAGCCGCGCAGAACGTGTGCATGCAGGGCTGCAAACTGAAAGTGCAAGAGGAACAGTGTCCAGACAGTCCCACAGATGCAACCGCGACCCTCGGCCAAGGTCCGCAGCAGCCCCACCACGGAAGGGCCTACAGGGGCCCAGCCATCGTTCAACCTAAAAACCCTTTAAGTCAGTCTTGGTTAATGAAAAGAAATCAGAGGCCACACGGCCTCTGTGTTTTCAGGAAAGACAGAGGCGAGTAGATTATGACTTCAGGAACACAAACAACAGAGACAGCAAGTGTTTCTGGCCCAGAAGTTGGAAGGTTGTCACTCTTGAGTTCCCGCGGAAAAGCAAGGAGGCCCTTCCTCAGCGGCTCCTGTGTTCATTCTATGCGAAATACACCTTCCCAGCTAAGGAGCATTTAAAATGTGCATAGTTCCTTTCATCTGTTTGCAGAGTTCACGGGGTCAAACACGACCCACACACCCAAAACTTGTGGGGTCTACAGCCTCTGGCTCTGGGTTCCAGGTTTCCTCCTTGTTGGTGCCATGAGTAAAATGAAAGTGGTAGCCATGCGGGGTGGCTCACGTCTGTAATCCCAACACTTTGGGAGGCCAAGGTGGGCAGATTACCTGAGTGCAGGAGTTCGAGACCAGCCTGGCTAATATGGTGAAACTCCCGTCTCTACTAAAAATACAAAAAAATTAGCCAGACGTGGTGACGCATGCCTGTAGTCCCAGCTACTTGGGAGGCTGAGGCAGGAGAATCACTTGAACCTGGGAGGTGGAGGTTGCAGTGAGCCAAGATCACACCACTACACTCCAGCCTGGGTGACAGAGCGAGACTCTAACTCCAAAAAACAAAAACAAAAAACCACCCCGGGCTACATGGCGAAACCGTCTCTACAAAAAACACAAAAATCAGCGGGGTGGCTGGGAGTAGTGGCTCACGCCTATAATCCCAGCACTTTAGGAGGCAAATGTGGGCAGATCACCTGAAGTCAGGAGTTCAAGACTAGCCTGGCCAACATGGTGAAACCCTGTCTCTATTAAAAAATACAAAAAAATTAGCCGGGCATGGTGGCACACGCCTGCAGTCCCAGCTGCTCAGGAAGCTGAGGTAGGAGAATCGTCTGAACCTGGGAGGCTGAGGTTGTAGTGAGCCAAGACTGTGCCACTGCACTCCAGCCTGGTGACAGAGCGAGACTCCATCTAAAAAAAAAAAAAAAGGAATAAAAAATATTTAGAACATTAAAAAAAAAAAAAAAAAAGTCAGCCAGGCATAGTGGTGTGCACCTGTAGTCCCAGCAACTCAGAAGGCTGAGGTCAGAGAACCGCTCGATCCTGGGAGGGAGAGGTTGCAGTGGGCTGAGAAAGCTCTACCCACTCCACCCACTCTTATCTGGGTGACAGAGTAACCTCAGCAGATGCCAGGCCAAACAGGACCTGCAGGCTTGTTTCATGCCCAGCCCTGCCCCACACTGGACGAAGAACCTGCAGTGCCATGTTCCGTGAGCCAAGGGTGAACACAGTCGCACCTCACGCAGTCGTGCAGCAGGTCCTGGCAGATGATGCATGTCAGCGTCTCCTCCATCTTGTCTGGCTTCCCAGCCGCTGCTCTGACGTCCTCGTGGACGGTTTGGGCATTTCTACATGGTTGTGCGACCAACAACTGCCCGTTCAGGTCAAGGTCCCCATCTACAGGAGAGAGGGATGTGTTCTGTCGTAACCAAGAAGGAAATACACGCAGGTTCAGGTCAAGGTCCCCGTCCACAGGAGAAAGGGATGTGTTCTAACTGTCGTAACCGAGAAGGAAATACATGCAGTCTTTTTTTTTTCGAGACAGAGTCTCGCTCTGTCGCCCAGGCTGGAGTGCAGTGGCGTGATCTCGGCTCACTGCAAGCTCCGCCTCCCAGGTTCATGCCATTCTCCTTCCTCAGCCTCCTGAGTAGCTGGGACTACAGGTGCCCACCACCACGCCCGGCTAATTTTGTGTATTTTTAGTAGAGACAGGGTTTCACCGTGTTAGCCAGGATGGTCTCAATCTCCTGACCTCGTGATCCACCCGCCTCGGCCTCCCAAAGTACTAGGGTAACAGGTGTGAGCTACCGCGCCCCACCCTCTTCTGGTGTTTTTATTTTTCTATAATGCTCAGATGTTGGTAATCAATTAATTTTTATTTTTAATTAAAGAAACTGTACACAATTTAAAAAGCCAAGTATTTAGAAGAAGCCAGGTGCAATGGCTCACAACTGTAATCCCAGCACTTCGGGAGGCTGAGGTGGGCAGATCGCTTGAGCCCAGGAGTTCAAGACCAGTCTGGGCAATATAATGAAACCCCATCTCTAAAAAAATGGGGAAAAAAATTAGCCGGCTATGGTAGCGTGCACCTGTGGTCTCAGCTACTCAGAAGGCTGAGGTGGGAGGACAGTCTGAGCCCAAGAGGTGGAGGCTGCAGTGAGCCAAGACTGCACCACGGCGCTCTGGCCTAGGTGACAAAGCAAGATCCTGTCTCTTAAAAAAATGTATACATAATATATTTAGAAGAAAACAAAGGCAGTCACCCTCCGTCTCAGCCGCTCCTCACCCAATTTCCCTCCTCGGAGGAAAACTATTTTCATGTCTTTGAGCTGTTTCTTCTGGTATTTACCTCTGTGTTTCTAAGTTATCATGGTACATTTGATTTATCAATTTTAGACATCATTCCTGACATCTATTAAGGTAGAGAAAAACTCTGACCTGAGACACCCCTGCCAACATTACATTAACAGATTACATTAGTTCATGATACTGTATTTGTATTATTATGCTTATGCAAGTATTCACTGCTGAGCCAAGTAGTTTACTAGATTAAGTTGTGTGACTTACACAATTTTTCATGTTTGCTAGAATTAAAATTTCCTCATTCCTGTGCTTATTTTTCCTGTGTAACTGTTGCTGACTCTTTCCACACCTTCCCCACGCCGATCAACCCCACGTGTCAGATAACCTAATTTCTTTCCCTGGGGACCCCTCCTAGAACCTTCCTGTCACAGTGCCCCAGTGGCTGGCTGCTCTCTGGACTGCCATACAGCAATCCTTCTACCATAACATTCCCAAATGTTTTCTAATAATCTTAACTTTGGCTTTCAAAGTGCAGACTTCTCCCTAAATCATCTTCAATGTGAAGATTTAAGCTACATTTTTAGAATTTATTGTCCTACCAGGACAGAGGGCTTTCTTTTTGATTTTCTTTTTTTTGAGATGGAGTTTTGCTCTTGTTGCCCCGGCTGCAGTGCAATGGCACAGTCTTGGCTCACTGCAACCTCCACCTGACGGATTCAAGCAATTCTCCTGCCTCAGCCTTCCAAGTAGCTGGGATTACAGGCATGCACCACCACACCCAGCTAATTTTTGCATTTTTAGGAGAGACGGAGTTTCACCATGTTGGCCAGGCTGGTCTTGAACTCCTGACCTCAGATGATCCGTCCACCTTGGCCTCCCAAAGTGCTGAGATTATAGGCGGGAGCCACGGTGTCAGGCTTGATTTTTATTTTTAGAGATAAAGTCTTGCTCTGTCGCCTAGGCTGGTCTCGAACGCCTGACCTCAAGTGATTCTCCTGCCTTGGCCTCCCAGTGTTAGGATTACGGATATGAACTACTGCACCTGGCCAGTAAGGAGGATTTTGAGATTAATTCTGCAATTCAGAAGGCACTATTTCCAGACCAAGAGAACAGCCTGTAGCAAATCACAGTTCTATCTGGATTATGCAAACCGCAAAAAAACAGGCCCAGGTTTTCTGAATGAAAATGCCGGAGGTGTTACAGGCATCAACCTGAGGCAGGGTCCACATGCCCCTGCAGGAAGCAATGCCCCACAGCACGGAGCATGGCAGCGGCCCCCGCATGCCCCAGGAGCACACGAGAGGACTGAGGACGCACACAACCAGACACTAACCTCCTCTCATTTTCTTCTTCACGGGCTCCAAATCCTCCTGATCCTGGGGTTCCAACGACGAAAAGGACGCAGTCTTTCTGTCTGGGAGAGCTGAGGCAAAGCTGGAGACTTCATCACTTGCCACAGAGGGACCACTTCCTTTAGGGGAGATGCCACCACCCCCAGACCCTGTGAGAGGAATCAAACAAGATAGGTGCTGATCCATCCAGCTCAGGAGAGAACCATGCCTGTAAGGTGTCACTGACTGGAGCCCAGTGCAGCTGGCAGCCTGAGATGTCGTAGTTTAGGAATGACAAGTGGCTTACGAGGAGTGTGTGCTCACTCAACTCACATCTTAACTCTATTTGTGCCTATCTCTACGAGGGGTGGAGCTGGGGGCAAGGAGCCCATTTGCAGAGAAACAAATGCAGAGATGTTTGTGACCAGGCTTAGCCCTCGAGCACCGAGTCTAACGCAGGGCAAACCCACATACCCGTGGTCATATGATGCACACTGTGTCATACACTTGTTACAACAGAGCTTTGGGCCGGGTGCGGTGGCTCACACCCGTAATCCCAGCACTTTGGGAGGCCGAAGCAAGTGGATCACCTGAGGTCAGGAGGTCAAGACCAGCCTGGCCAACATGGTGAAACGCCATCTCTACTAAAAATACAAAAAAATTAGACAGGCGTGGTGGCGAGCGCATGTAGTCCTAGCTACTCAAGAGGCTGAGGCAGAAAAATTGCTTGAACCCGGGAGGCGGAGGTTGCAGTGAGCCAAGATTGTGCCACTGCACTCCAGCCTGGGCAACAAGAGCGAAACTCCCTCTGGGGAAAAAAAAATAAAAATAAAAAATAGAGGTCTGAGGCTGGGCATGGGGCTCACACCTGTAATCACAATACTTTGGGAGGCCAAGGTGGGAGGATCACTTGATCCCAGGAGTTTTAGACCAGCCTGGGCAACACAGCAAGACCCCATCTCTACAAAAAATACAAAAAAGAAAAAAAAAATTAACTAGGCGAGACAGTACGAGCATATGGTCCCAGCTACTCAGGAGGCTGAGGTGGGTGGATCACTTGAGCCCAGGAGTTCGAGGCTACAGTGAGCCATGACCACATCACTCTCCCAACCTGCACAACAGAGCAAGACCTCATTTTTTTTTTTTTTTTGAGACGGACTCTTGCTCTGTTGCCCAGGCTGGAGTGCAGTGGCTCACTGCAAGCTCCGCCTCCTGGGTTCACGCCATTCTCCTGCCTCAGCCTCCCAAGTAGCTGGGACTACAGGTGCCCGCCACCACGCCCAGCTAATTTTTTGTATTTTTAGTAGAGACAGGGTTTCACCGTGTTAGCCAGGATGGTCTCGATCTCCTGACCTCGTGATCCACCCACCTCGGCCTCCCAAAGTGCTGGGATTACAGGCCTGAGCCACCACACCCGGCGTGACCTCATTTCTTAAAAAAAAAAAAAAATGCCAGGCGCGGTGGCTCATGCCTGTAATCCCAGAACTTCAGGAGGCCAAGGTGGGTGGATCATCTGAGGTCAGGAGTTCGAGACCAGCCTGACCAACATAGTGAAACCCCATTTCTACTAAAAATACAAAATTGGCCGGGTGTGGTGGCACATGCCTGTAACCCAGCTACTTGGGAGGCTGAGGCAGGAGAATTGCTTGAACCCAGGAGGTGGAGTTGCAGTGAACGAAGTTCGCGCCATTGTACTCCAGCCTGGGCAGTAAGAGCAAAATTCCGTCTCAAAAAAACAAAGTAAAACAAAACAAACAAACAAAAAAAACAGAAGTCTGTGTAAAGCACAGATGCTCCAGTGGAGGGATGCATAGCTTCCAACGGGTGGAGATGGTGCTGCGTGTGAACTATTTTACAAGGGGTGTGATAACGGGAAGGATACAGCACAGTGACTTGTAGGGAGAGCGCTACCTCCACGAGCAAGAAGCCAGAGTCATAACGACAGGAATGACCTTGGCAGAAAAACAGGCAGACTTTCTAATCACCTCTATCTTTTTTTTGAGACAGGGTCTCACTCTTCACCCAGGCTGGAATGCAGTGGCGAGATCTTCATTCACTGCAACCTCTGCCTCCTGGGCTAAAGCGATCCTTCCACCTCTGCCTCCTGAGTATCTGGGACTACAGGTGTGCACCACCACGCCCAGCTAAATTGTTTTTTGTATTTTTGGTAGAGACAGGGTCTTGCCATTTTACCCAGGCTGGTCTCAAACTCTTGAGCCCAAACAATCCACCCACCTCGGCCTCCCCAAGTGCTGGAATTACAGGTGTGAATAAGGATTACAGGTGTGAATACAGATTACAGGTGCGAATAACCTATATCTTACTAAAGACTTAGTTTATCATATTACAGCATAATACATATCTAGCTTACAGTATTCAAATGTAAGTGTTATTATTTGAAAAAAAAAACAAGAAACTGGCTTACAGCAGCTGAAAGAAAACAGAATAGTTTTGGGGACAAACCACCTCATATACGAACAGAAGGAAAGAGACAGCCTGTGGGCCGGCCCCCAGCCGGCACCCACTCACACCATCATCTCCAGCGCCCCGTGCTCAGCCAACGTGGAGAGGAGCACCATCTTACCACTTACAGAATGTACCTGGCACACTGCCTCACATTTAGTAGCTGCTCAATAAGCAGTAACTATACTTATTTTGTTAGTATGCATACACTTAGGCATACAGATACAAGAATTTTTATTTTTTATTATTTTTATTTTCTTTTTGAGACAGAGTCTTGTGCTGTCACCCAGGCTGGAGTGCAGTGGCAGGATCTTGGCTCACTGCAACCTCCACCTCCTGGGTTCAAGAGATTCTCATGCCTCAGCCTCCCGAGTAGCTGGGATTACAGGCGCCCGCAACCACACTTGGCTAATTTTTGTATTTTTAGTAGAGATGGCGTTTTGCCATGTTGGCCAGGCTGGTCTTGAACTCCCGACCTCAGGTGATCCACCCACCCGGCCTCCCAAAGTGCTGGGATTACAGGCGTAAGCCACCACACCCGGCCAGAAGAATTTTTTTTTTAATTACATAAGTAATATATAAATACGCTGCCCTTTTTAAGTAGAACATTATCAAAAAATTATGCAAACCGTATTACCCAGACTACACACTGTGCTATGCACATTGGTGGATAGGAACAGGAAACAATTTTACTGGTGAAGTTTGTTTTCTTTACAGGCCAGAGCTGTTTTGTGTTTCATTTCTGAAGAGGGTCTAGTAGCCACAAAATGCACATGGGACTTGGCCCTAGGGACATGGTATAGTTCATCTAGGCAGACAGTTCAAAATCTGCAGTCAATCCAAAATACTAGTAACCCTGCGTCCTGTCTGTGCTTGCTGCACTTGAAACGCTGTGGGCCACGCTGGAGCGGCTGGAACGCCACCTCTATTCCTCTGGGGCTGTCCCTGCACGGGGAGAGTCAGTGCATGCTGGATCTAGCTGTGAAGAGCCAGCACACATCCCAGCTGTGCCCAAGGGTAGGTTTTAAGGAAGCTGGAAGATACGATGAAGGGTACACAGCCCAAGAGAGCTGGTAAAACTTCAACATTCAGGTGGCTATTCAAATCTGGCATGTTTTCTTTTCTTTTTTTTTTTTGAGACCTGGTCTGTCGCCCAGGCTGGAGTGCAGTGACGCGGTATCGGCTCACTGCAACCTCCGCCTCCCAGCCTCAGGTGATCCTCCTCTCTCAGGTAAAACTCCTGTCTCAGCTTCCCGAGTAGCTGGGACTACAGGCGCCTGCCACCATGCCTGGATAATTTTTGTATTTACAGTAGAGACGGGGTTTCACCATGTTGGCCAGGCAGGTCTCAAGCTCCTGACCTCAAGTGATTCGCCTGTCTTGGCTTCCCAAAGTGCTGGGATTACAGGTCTTTTTTTTTTTTTGAGATGGGCTCTGGCTTTGTTGCCAAGGCTGGAGTGCAGTGGTGCAATCTCAGCACATTGTAACCTCCGCCTCCCAGGCTCAGGCAATCCTCCCTCCTCAGCCTTCCAAGTAGCTGGGATTACAGGCATGCACCACCACACCCGGCTAATTTTTGTATTTTTTATATTGTATTTTTTGTAAAGATACGGTTTCACCATGTTGCCCAAACTGGTCTTGAACTCCTGGGCTTAAGGGATCTGCCCACCTTAGCCTCCCAAAGTGCTGGGATTACAGGCGTGAGCCACTGTGCCCAGTGCTGAGATGCTTTCATCTTGAAGTGTTATTTTCTTTCACTCATAAATTTAAGGTTATGATGTTAAAACAAAGGTAAATCAAAGAGGCTCTGAGAAGCCGGGGTTGTGTTTAGTCTATAGGAGACAGGCTAGTAGAAACTTGTCTGTCATGGGTTTGGTCTCCGCTGTTCCTCTTATCTCCAGAAATAACAGGTGGAAACTACATAGCACTCACTCTCCACAGTCTTGCCTGCAACTTAGTGTCCCCAATTAGCACCTGAGAAGTCCTCCCAGGTGAGTCCCGAAATCACATCAGAATGTTACAACACACCAGAATGTGACAACACACCGGAATGTTAACACACCGGAATGTTACAACACACCAAATGTTACAACACACTGGAATGTTACAACACACCAACACACCGGAATGTTGGAATGTTACAACACACCGGAACACCACACCAGAATGTTACAACACACCCTGGAACGTTACAACACACCGGGAATGTTACAACACACCAGAATGTTACAACACAGCATGTAACACCAAATGTTACAACACACTGGAACGTTACAACACACCGGAAGGTTACAACACACCGGAATGTTACAACACACCAGAAAGTTACAACACACCGTGTAACACCAAATGTTACAACACACTGGAACGTTACAACACACCGGAAGGTTACAACACACCGGGATTGTTACAACACACCGGAATGTTACAACACACCAGAATGTTACAGGAATGTTACAACACACCAGAATGTTACAACACATTGGAATGTTACAGGAATGTTACAACACATCTGGATGTTACTCTTCAGATGGCTGGGATGTCATCCATCAGACTGAGGTATGCTTTTAGAACACTCTGCTCCTGGTGACCAGCCTGGCCAACAACGTCTCTACTAAAAACACAAAAATTTTCTGGGCGTGGTGGTGGTGCGCGCCTGTGACCCCAGCTACTCAGGAGGCTGAGGCAGGGGAATCACTTGAACCCGGGAGGCAGAGGTTGCAGTGAGCCGAGATTGCGCCACTGCGCTCCAGCCTGGGCAACAGAGCAAGACTCTGTCTCAAAAAAACAGAAAATAAAGAGCACTCTGCTGCTGAGGAGCTGGGCTCATCCAAAGGAGCCTCTGAAGAAGGAAGGGGCGGATGCAACAAGGCCTCAAGGACATCAACGAACAGGAGAGGTGTGGCTGCCCATGCGAAGACAGAGCAACGGCATACGACGGAGTAAAAACCACATCAACAGAAGTGGAAACAGGCCCAGAGAGCGTGAGAGGTTTCTGGTTTCAAGAAGGCACACTGAGTCCCTGCACCCGATGCCTCTCCTTCCCCAAATCCCACTGGAATACACAGAGAGACATAAAAACAAGGAGTGTCCTGTAGCAGAGCAGCCAGGCTGGCCCATGAGACAGAGGGAGCAGTCTTCTGGGAGACATGGCTCTTGCTGCTGCGGATCAGCCAACAGATCCGTGGAAAGCAAAGGTCCCTTCTCCGGAGGCTTCCTGGTGCCTGCCATGAATGTGTCAGTGATGTCCAGAGCTCTGGCAGCCACTGTGAAACCTCGAGGCAAAAACCTAAGCAAAAACAGCAGCGTGGAGTGCACAGAAGGCCCTGGTGACCTCAGGAGTAGCTAAGCTGAGCGGGCATTTCTGGACTTTTTATCAGGGAACCAGCTTTCCTGTCAGATCGAAACACAGCCTAATCTGAGATTCAGAGGCTCTTCTGTTCATAGGAATCTGCAGACTGCTATGGAATGTAAGAACGCGAGAGCCAAGCACTCCAGGACTAAGAATGAGCCCAGACGACACGAAGAAAGCCGTGAGACTTCACTGAAGAACAGGAAGAGCTTAACAAACAAGGAGAAACACCATTTTCCTGGGCTCTGTAAAACTGTCAATTCTCCCCAAATCAAAAATCTCAAAAAGATTTTTCTATTAAATTGGAAAAGCTAATTCAAAACATAATCTAGAATAGAGAATAGCTAAGAAAATAAAATAATAATAATATGTATAGCGCGGTCCAATTTAGAGAATCCATATGTACACATCCTCCACGTGACAAACCCTAAAAGAAAACAGAAAACATTCCCGTCACGCTGCACCCAGATGGAATTTCTTCCCAATGACCATGGAAGAGGTAGGAGTCATGCCGTAAGGAACAGCATCTGCAAAACTAGTTTTAAATAACATCCTCTTCTGGATGAACTCTGAAAACACCACGCTAAGTGAAAGAGCCCAGTCACGGCCGGGCGCGGCAGCTCACGCCTGTAATCCCAGCACTTTGGGAGGCCGATCGGACGGATCACGAGGTCAGGAGATCGAGACCATCCTGGCTAACACGGTGAAACTCCGTCTCTACTAAAAATACAAAAAATTAGCCAGGCGTGGTGACGGGTGCCTGTAGTCCCAGCTACTCAGAGGCTGAGGCAGGAGAATGGCGTGGGAGGCGGAGCTTGCAGTGAGCCGAGATCACACCACTGCACTCCAGCCTGGGCGACAGAGCGAGACTCCATCTCAAAACAAACAAACAAACAAAAAACAAAAAAAAATTAGCCAGTCGTGGTTGCAGGCACCTGTAGTCCCAGCTACTCGGGAGGCTGAGGCAGGAAAATGGCGTGAACCTGGGAGGCGGAGCTTGCAGTGAGCCGAGATCGCACCACTGCACTCCAGCCTGAGCGACAGAGCGAGACTCCGTCTCAACAACAACAAAAAAGAGCACGCATGATTCCATGTCTGTGAAGTGTCTAGAACAGAAAAATCCAGAGGCCGAAAGCACACGCAGCTGCCAGGGGCTGGGGGGAGGGGACATGGGGAGTGACTACTGGTGGGGTCGAGGGGAAGGGGACATTGGGAGTGACTGCTGGTGGGGCCGAGGGGAAGGGGACACGGGGAGTGACTGCTGGTGGGGCCGAGGGGAAGGGGACATGGGGAGTGACTGCTGGTGGGGCCGAGGGGAAGGGGACATGGGGAGTGACTGCTGGTGGGGCCGAGGGGAAGGGGACATGGGGAGTGACTGCTGATGGGGCCGAGGGGAAGGGGACATGGGGAGTGACTGCTGGTGGGGCTGAGGGGAAGGGGACACGGGGAGTGACTGCTGATGGGGCCGAGGGGAAGGGGACATGGGGAGTGACTGCTGGTGGGGCCGAGGGGAAGGGGACATGGGGAGTCACTGCTGGTGGGGCCGAGGGGAAGGGGACATGGGGAGTGACTGCTGGTGGGGCCGAGGGGAAGGGGACATGGGGAGTCACTGCTGGTGGGCACCGGTTTCCTTTTGATGTCAATGAGGGGTGATGGTCCCACACCTTGTGATGTACTAAAATCCACTGAAATGTACATTTCGGCTGGATGACTTTTATGGTATGCGAATTATAGTCTCAATGAAACTGCAAAATACACCATGGTACTAGAGTCCCTGATCTTCACTTCTCTTGGGAAGTGAAGGGAACAACACACTCAATATTGACTCCTACAGAAATCTCACTACTGAGAACCTCATGCCAGTCCTCAGTCGCTTATCTGCCTCTGTAACAACACAGGTAAAGAGTAGTGAACAAAAACCATGCAACCAGCACCAAGACCTCATGAGATGTGACCTCACCACAACTGGAGGAACGCTCTCGCCCTGCAGGAGAAGGCTCCGTGGAAGAGGCCGAGGCTGTGGGGAAGAGGTCTGACGTCGACGTTGATGGCTGTGGTTCCTCAAAGCACACCTGAGTGGCGGGCGACGACGGAGGGACCCGGGGATCGGCCCCTCGCCCTGCACCTGCACCTGAGGTATCTTTGGTCCCATGGAACACATTTTCCTTGTTAGCTTCTGTAACCCAAAAGGAGCAGAAGCAGAAGCAGCACACATCCAGGGCTCAAGCAGACACTCTAGGGATTGAAATGCTCTTAAGAATGCAACAGCCCCAAGGCCAGGCACGGTGGTGCAGGCCTGTAATCCCAGCACTTTGGGAAGTCGAGGCAGGTGTATCTCCTGAGGTCAGGAGTTCGAGACCAGCCTGACCAACATGGTGAAACCCCGTCTCTACTAAAAATATAAAAATTAGCCAGGCGTGCCGGGCGCGGTGGCTCATACCTGTAATCCCAGCACTTTGGGAGGCTGAGGCGGGTAGATCACGAGGTCAGGAGATCGAGGCCAACCTGGCTAACACAGTGAAACCCCATCTCTACTAAAAATACAAAAAATTAGCTGGGCATGGTAGCGACTGCCTGTAGTCCCAGCTACTCGGGAGGCTGAGGCAGGAGAATGGCATGAACCCGGGAGGTGGAGGTTGCAGTGAGCCGAGATCGTGCCACTGCACTCCAGGCTGAGCAACAAGAGCAAAACTCCGTCTCAAAAAAAAAAAAAAAAAAAAGGAAGACTGAAGCAGGGGAATTGCTTGAACCCAGGAAGCGGAGGCTGCAGTGAGCTGAGATCATGCCACTGCACTCCGGCCTGGGCAACAGAGCGAGACTCCATCTCAAAACACAAAAGGAATGCTATAGTTCCTAACATGCACCCACTTCTTTGCTACACTCTTACTTACCAAAGGATTCTTGTGTCATGCCTTGCTTTTCACTTAAAGATTCATAGAGGTATGCCACGTCTAAAAGAAAATCAATCAAATCAGAAAAGTGGTGGCCCCTGTGCAAACTGAGAACACATTTTTCTCTTCTGTTCTCCAGTCCATTTGTTTTTGTTGATTATTTTGACTCATCAGCTAATAACAAATTCATCAGTTTAAGAGATTTCAAAACAAGTAATCTAAAACATCTCTACCAACACAAAAGAAATAAGCCTCGGGAAAAAATGGCATCAGGAGGCAGAAGAAGGTGAAGAATCTATGCCTCACTTATAATTTCAAACTACACAAAGGAGCAGATACAAGATCCTTCCGTGTGGCCAGGGGCTGGTTAAGTTTATGCTGAAGATGCCTAAGACATATTTGCCCCATTCTCCCTCACCACTGTGGTCTTTAGGTATTTCAGGGGTGGCCAGGTGTAGTGGCTCTTGCCTGTAATCCCAGCACTCTGGGAGGCTGAGGCGGGTGGATTACCTGAGGTCCCAAGTTCGAGACCAGCCTGGCCAACATGGCGAAACCCTGTCTGTACTAAAAATACAAAAATTAGCCGGGTGTGGTGGTGTGCACCTGTAATCCCAGCTACCTGGAAGGCTGAGGCAGGAGAATCGCTTGAAACCAGGAGGTGGAGGTTGCAGTGAGCTGAGATCACGCCATTGCACTCCAGCCTCGGCAACAGAGCAGAGTGAGACTCTGTCTCTTATTTTTTTTTTAAATTAAATAAATAAGTATTGGCCAGGTGCAGTGGCTCATGCCTGTAATCCCAGCACTTTGGGAGGTTGAGGTGGGTGGATCACCTGAGGTCGGGAGTTTGAGACCAGCCTGTCCAGCATGGCAAAGCCCCGTGTCTACTAAAAATACAAAAATGAGCCGGGCGTGGTGGTGGGCACCTATAATCCCAGCTACTCGGGAGGCTGAGGCAGGAGAATTGCTTGAACCCGGCAGGTGGAGATTGCGGTGAGCTGAGATTGCGCCATTACACTTCAGCCTGGGCAACAAGAGCGAAACTCCATCTCAAAAAAAAAAAAGTATTTCAGGGGTGACCTTCGAAGGACTCCCATAACTTTCCTTGTCCTATACCGTTCTTCCACAAAACAAAAACGGGACTTCTGGAGCTGAAAAAACTTACTGGAATCCAGTCTAACCTTTGATGTTTCTTGTAAGGTCTCCAAAAGCAGAACCATCAATGGCCTCCAGACCCCTGGTCCTAGGTTTTATTCCCCATAACTCAAGTTCTTCTCCTGTAGAACCCAAACCATCCCCATCAGTTTCTCCTTGGCTGCCATTTTGGGATTGGCTGCTCATGGCCACAGTGGTATTCCTGAGGAATGGCTGGGCTCAGGCTGCAAAGTCAACACTCCCACTCAACAGACACTATTCACGGCAGGAACCCATGTGAGCAAGAAATGGGGTGTAGCCAGGAGGAACGTTCCTATGGGAAGGGATGTAGCCAGGAGGAACGTTCCTATGGGAAGGGATGTAGCCAGGAGGAACGTTCAGAGCGCGCCCTCACGTGCAGCCCCGTGCGGGTCTGACCCCGGCAAGCCTTCCTCTCTCTTACTGTGTTCCGGTTCATTCTTCCTGTACACCAAGTAGATGACATCCCCAGTCTGTAAAGGGCATGTCTGCTTCTTAACAACCTTCAGCTTGTTAATCACTGTTCCACTGGTGCTGTAAAAAAACAAAAACACAATTTATTCTACTTAAAATAACTTGGAGTTACAAGATTTTTTTTCTAGCACCATTAGCAAGCAGCTCGATATGACCACTCTGGAAATACTCATAGGAACAGTGTAAATATGTAACGATGCACACATCCATGCACCCCTCACCATTCTCTCGAGAAATGGCTCGCCCACTTCTCCCTGACTGACAGCCTAACCAGCAACCACACCTGCTCACGTGCTTGGCAGCTCTGTGCTGCAGGGCTGGGTTCTCTCCCCGTTTGCCTCCTAGTGGACCCGGAGGACTCGTCTGCAGTGTGGTGCTTCCACCTCCAGCCTCCCCTGAGCTGGACTTGCGCTATCCACAGTTCTGTTCCTTGCAGCCATCACAACCCCGGTGAACTCATGCCTCCAATGAGTACTGATCCCTCCCAAGAGACTGGCTCTGGGCAGAAGCGGACTAAATGCTGGGCCGTCAGCTGCAGGACATGGCCCTGCACTCAGAGCTTGTGGTCTGGCTGCCAAGCCCCTTGAGGTACTCTGCCCAGGGAGAGGCCAATGCAGATGCTGCTGACCCAGGGACAGACAGGAGGAGGCTAAGTTGATGGGGCAGGAAGTGCCTCCTGGGGACTTCTGAGCAGAGACCTGACAGCAAATCAGGTGTTGGTCAGGTGACCAAGGTCCAAGAGCACAGCATACCCGACACACAAAACGGCAACCGGGCAAAACGACTGAAACCACACAGGCCTCAGCTCTGCAGCTTCACTCCCGAGGCCCCAGCAGTGGACAGAATTCACATCCGAGTGACCACCACGGTTTGCTGAGGGATGGGAGTGGCAAACGATTTCCATAAACAGAGGGTAAACAGTGTAGGTTTTGTGGTCACCACTGCCACTACTCAGCTCTGCCGTCTGTAGCAGGAAAGCAAATGCAGACAGTAAGCAAATGAACTGCCACGGCCGTCTCCCCGTAAAACCTCCGAAACCAGGCAGTGGCTGTGTGTGTCTGAGTTCTGCTGTTACAACACAAAGCTGACCCTGGAAGATGCGGTTTTGAGCTGTGCAGATGCACTTATACACGGGTTTTTTTCAATGAGAGGGAATGAATCCCACACATATGCTGGACTGACTTTCTGTGTCCTCCTGCTCCACAGGGCTGGCTACGGGGCTGGAGTGCACATGGACTTGGGTGCATGCAGGGGTGCTGGAGCTGGACTGACTTTCTGTGTCCTCCTGCTCCGCAGGGCTGGTTACGGGGCTGGAGTGCGCACGGACTTGGGTGCATGCAGGGGCGCTGGAGCTGGACTGACTTTCCGTGTCTTCCTGCTCCACAGGGCTGGCTACGGGGCTGGAGGGTGCACGGACTTGGGTGCATGCAGGGGGCTGGAGCCAATCCCCCCAGATGCCGAGGGGCGACTGCAGTCATCACTCATCCTCCTGTTCTTTCCAAACAAAAATCTGATTATTTCACTCCTCCGCTTACACCCCTTTGATGACTCCTCACTGCTCTCAGGCTAAAGCCCAAGCTCCCTTGTGTGACTTTGCCGCTCACCACACGCTCCGACCACACGGCCCTGCTTATGCTCAGGGGCCCCTACACACGTGGTTCCTTCTGCCTGAGCACCCCTCCCCTCCAGCCCACCTCTGCCAAGGAACGTGGCACCTCTGGAACCTGGAAAAGGCAGAGAACAAATTCTCCCCTGGAGCCTCCAGAAGAAACCAGCCCTGTTCAGACCTGGATTTTAGCCCCATCAGTCCCATATTGGACTCTGGACCTCCATAACTATAGTAAGACAGCAAATTTGTGTTTTTTAAATCCATTAAGCTTGTGGTAAATTACAATAGCCATAAGAAAGTACCACCACCATGCAGTCAGCACAGGGAAGCCATGCCCTGAAGCAGGCGGGACGGCCCAGGACCAGCACCCAGCGTGGGGAAGCCAGGCCCTGGAACAGGTAGAAAGGCCCAGGACCAGCACCCAGCGTGGGGAAGCCAGGTCCTGATGTAGGCGGGAAGGCCCAGGACCAGCACCCAGCACAGGGAAACCAGGCCCTGGAACAGGTGGGAAGGCCCAGGACCATTACCCAGCGCGGGGAAGCCAGGCCCTGGAATAAGCGGGACTGCCCAGGACCAGCACCCAGCGCGGGGAAGCCAGGCCCTGATGTAGGCGGGAAAGCCCAGGACCAGCACTCAGCGCGGGGAAGCCAGGCCCTGGAACAGGCGGGACTGCCCAGGACCAGCACCCAGCACGGGGAAGCCAGGCCCTGGAACAGGTGGGACTGCCCAGGACCAGCACCCAGCGCGGGGAAGCCAGGCCCTGATGTAGGCGGGAAAGCCCAGGACCAGCACCCAGCATGGGGAAGCCAGGCCCTGGAACAGGTGGGACTGCCCAGGATCAGCACCCAGCGCGGGGAAGCCAGGCCCTGATGTAGGCGGGAAAGCCCAGGACCAGCACCCAGCGCGGGGAAGCCAGGCCCTGATGTAGGCGGGAAAGCCCAGGACCAGCACCCAGCGTGGGGAAGCCAGGCCCTGAAGCAGGCGGGACAGCTCGGGACCAGCACCCAGCGCGGGGAAGCCAGGCCCTGATGTAGGCGGGAAAGCCCAGGACCAGCACCCAGCATGGGGAAGCCAGGCCCTGAAGCAGGCGGGACAGCTCGGGACCAGCACCCAGCGCGGGGAAGCCAGGCCCTGATGTAGGCGGGAAAGCCCAGGACCAGCACCCAGCGTGGGGAAGCCAGGCCCTGGAACAGGCAGGACTACCCAGGACCAGCACCCAGTGCAGGGAAGCCAGGCCCTGGAACAGGTGGGACTGCCCAGGACCAGCACCCAGCGCGGGGAAGCCAGGCCCTGATGTAGGCGGGAAAGCCCAGGACCAGCACCCAGCGTGGGGAAGCCAGGCCCTGGAACAGGCGGGACTACCCAGGACCAGCACCCAGTGCAGGGAAGCCAGGCCCTGGAACAGGTGGAACTGCCCAGGACCAGCACCCAGCATGGGGAAGCCAGGCCCTGAAGCAGGCGGGAGAGCTCGGGACCAGCACCCAGCGTGGGGAAGCCAGGCCCTGAAGCAGGCAGGACAGCTCGGGACCAGCACCCTGCCTTTCCCATTGTGCCAAGAAATAGAGAACTTAATCTGATACCTATTAGACTAGGAAAAGGAGCATCAGTTCTTCCTATTAAAACCTACTTCCTAGTCTTCTATCCCTGAAACTATCAGTTACCAAAGAATCTCACAGAGCCTGATCTTTACCAAACAAAAGAAATCCTGCGGTGAGAACAGCACACTCTCAACATACTGCTAGAAGACCACCTGCCACTTGCAGCAGATTTAAAAGACGCACATTCTGGCCGGGTGTGGGGGCTCACACTTGCAATCCCAGCACTTGGGGAGGCTGAGGCAGGTGGATCACCTGAGGCCAGGAGTTCAAGTCCAGCCTGGCTAGCATTGTGAAACCCCATCTGAGCTGGGCGTGGCGGCGGGCACCTGTAATCCCAGCTACTCGGGAGGCTGAGGCAGGAGAATCGCTTGAACCCGGGTGGCGGAGGTTGCAGTGAGCCGAGATCGCACCAACAGCACTTCAGCCTGAGCCACAGAGCGAGACTCCGTCTCAAAAAAGAGAAAAAAAGGAATAGGCACATTCTGAGTAACACTGACACAGACTTCCCTTCCGAGAAATCATCCCAAGAAAATAGACATGAAGGCAGAGTTTGGGAAAGAGTCACTGCAGTGTTATTTATAGTAAGAAAAAGTCAAAACAATAAATGTCCACCAATAAGGGAAGTGACAAAGAAACTATCCTAAGATAATGAAAAGATGAGCTGGATGTAGATGCAGTGACATGTGAAGCACTCCATAAAACACCATAAGTGAAAAAAGCTGGCCGGGTGCGGTGGCTCACGCCTGTAATCCCAGCACTTTGGGAGGCTGAGGCAGGCAGATCACCTGAGATCAGGAGTTCGAGACCAGCCTGGCCAACATGGTGAAATCCCGTCTCTACTAAAAACACAAAAAAATAGCCGGGCTTGGTAGTGTGTGCCTACAATGCCAGCTACTCGGGAGGCTGGGGCAGGAGAATGGCTGGAACCTGGGAGGCGGAGGTCGCAGTGAGCCGAGATCGTACCACTGCACTTCAGCCTGCAACACAGCGAAACTCCATCTCAAAAAAAAAAAAAAGAAAGAAAGAAAAAAGCTGACGCTACAACAGTATGTGTAGTGTGATTGCATTTATGCAAAATATATATACCAACATATGCATTTTTAACGTATGAATAGGATTTTGGAAAGCTTTCCACTTTCCAAGTTTAATATCCCTAAGCTGAATGTCCCTAATCAGAAATGTGAAATCCAAAACTTTTTGAGCACCAACAAGACACTCAAAAAAATACTCACTGGAACATTTCAGAATTTTGAATCAGACATGCTCAACTGGTAAGTATAATGAAAATATTCTAAAATCTGAAGCAATCCAAAATCTAAACAGTCTAGTTTCAATCATTTCAGATACTCAATCTGTACTTCAGTTGTACAAGAACGAGAATTTATTAGTTTTAAAAAATGATTTTTTGATTTGAGGGAAAGAAATCAAACTTGAATAGGCTTGCAAGAACCAAAAATTACCAGCATCTTTTAAGTCTTATTTCTGAGACATACTTAATTTGAATACATTCAAGAAGGGTCATAGACACCAAAGTGTCACTAAGCGTCCCATCCTGGAAACCAGGAAATACATCTTCTAATACCTTGGGAGCCTAATTAACTACAGTCATGCCCCAGATAATAAACTTTTGTTTCGTTTTGTTTTGAGATGGAGTTTCACTCGTTTCCGAGGCTGGAGTGCAGTGGTGCCATCTCAGCTTACCACAATCTCCGACTCCCGGGTTCAAGTGATTCTCCTGTCTCAGCCTCCCGAGTAGCTGGGATTACAGGCGCATGCCACAACGCCCGGCTAATTTTTATATTTTTAATAGAGACAGGGTTTCTCCATGTTGGCCAGGCTGGGCTTGAGCTCCTGACCTCAGGTGATCCAACTGCCTCAGCCTCCCAAAGTGCTGGGATTACAGGTGTGAGCCACCGCGCCCGGGCTGATAATAATGTTTTTTTCAACAGATGCATATACGATAGGAGTCCCACAAGATTAAAATATCATATTTTTACTGCACCTGTTCTGTGTTTAGATAAATACTCTTACCATTGTGTTACAACTGCCTATAGCATTCAGTACAGTAGCACGCTGTATAGGTTGATAGCCTAGGAGCAATGGGCTATACCATATAGCCTAGGTATGTAGTAGGCTACACCATCTAGGTTTGTTTAAGTATACTCCATGAGGTTTGCAAGATGATCAAATTGTCTGACACATTTCTCAGACTGGATCCCTGTTGCTAAGGGACACATGACTGTGCTGTTATAAAAATGAGCCGCTGTTATCACACTAAAGACAGCATTTCTTCTCCTCCTCAGCCGTGGCACACAGCACAGAGCACGAAGTCAGGCTTCTTAAGCTACGAGAAGAAACATCAAAAGAAGCTCAGAACATACTCACCTGGTATCTTCCAGTGTCACCTGACCTGATTTTTCATCCACTACAATTCTACAGTGATCTCCAGAGACCAGTTTATTGCTGGGGAAGGAAAGGTCGCAACCTAAAAAAGAGAGGGTGGGACAACACGGGATATGATCGTGGTAACTGTGAACACTACTGCACTTTGTTTACCAAAGTATGTGGTTCCAACTCAGGATCCCCATTGTACATATGTAAAAAAAACACTTGACCAAGAAAGACATAAAGAAATTTTTTTTTTTTTTCTTGAGACGGAGTCTCGCTCTGTCGCCCAGGCTGGAGTGCAGTGGCACCATCTCGGCTCACTGCAAGCTCCGCCTCCCAGGTTCACACCATTCTCCTGCCTCAGCCTCCAGAGTAGCTGGCACTGCAGGCGCCCGCCATCACGCCTGGCTAATTTTTTGTGTTTTTAGTAGAGACGGGGTTTCACCATGTTAGCCAGGATGGTCTCGATCTTTTGACCTCATGATCTGCCCACCTTGGCCTCCCAAAGTGCTGAGATTACAGGCGTGAGCCACCACGCCCGGCCCATCCTGAACCTTTCTGAATCCCCACCCTCTCAAAGACACCCATCAATACCTCCAGTTACACACAGCCTCTTAAATGGCAATTTTACAGCCGGGCGCAGTGGCTCATACTTGTAAACCCAGCACTTTGAGAAGCTGAGGTGAATGGATCACGAGGTCAGGAGTTCGAGACCAGCCTGGCCAACACAGTGAAACCCCATATCTACTAAAAATATAAAAATTAGCTGGGCATGGTGGCGGTTGCCTGTAATCCCAGCTACTTGGGAGGCTGAGGCAGGAGAATCGCATGAACCCAGGAGGCAGAGGTTGCAGTGAGCTGAGATCGCACCACTGCACTCCAGCCTTGGCGACAGAGCTAGACTTCAACTGGAAATTAAAAAAAAAAAAAGCAATTTTACAACATGCTTGCATACACAGCTAACCTGATGAGTATTATTAGAACTTTAAAAAAACTCAGGGGGTTGGCTAGGTCCGGTGGCTCACACCGAGGCAGGCGGATCACAAGGTCAGGAGATCGAGACCATCCTGGCTAACACAGTGAAACCCCATCTCTACCAAAAATACAAAAAATTAGCCAGGCATGGTGGCGGGCGCCTTGTAATCCCAGCTACTCAGGAGGATGAGGCAGGAGAATGGCGAGAACCCGGGAGGAGGAGCTTGCAGTGAGCCGATATGGCGCCACTGTACTCCAGCCTGGGTGACAGAGCAAGACTCTGTCTCAAAAAAAAAAAAAAGAAAAGAAAAAACTCAGGGGCTTAAGTAATTCTTCAGTATCTTAATTTAGTCCTTAATTTCTTTTCTGTGTAAACTTAGGTTTCATAAATCAACATAAAATTGAAACAATGACAGTCACAGAAAAAGTGACTGAGCCAACTGTGATAGGCATTTTTTTTTTTTTTTTTTTTGAGATGGAGTCTCGCACTGTCGCCCAGGCTGGAGTGCAGTGGCACCATCTCGGCTCACCGCAACCTCCACCTCCCAGGTTCAAGCCATTCTCCTGCCTCAGCCTCCTGAGCAGCTGGGACTACAGGCATGCGCCACCATACCCAGCTAATTTTTTGTATTTTTAGTAGAGACGGGGTTTCACCATGCTGGTCTTGAACTCCTGACCTCTTGATCCACCCGCCTCAGCCTCCCAAAGTGTTGGGATTACAGGCGTGAGCCACCGCGCCTGGCCTGCGATAGGCATTTGTACACGTATAAGAAACTGCATCTTATATACAGGGATGCATCTATAGCTGAATACGGTAATTCTGACACTTTGGTATTTTTTTTTTCTTTTTTTTTTTTTGAGACGGAGTCTCTTTCTGTGGCCCAGGCTGGAGTGCAGTGGCACGATCTCGGCTCACTGCAACCTCTGCCTCCCGGGTTCAAGCGATTCTCCTGCCTCAGCCTCCTGAGTAGCTGGGATTACAGGCGCACACCACCAGGGCCAGTTAATTTTCGTATTTTTAGTAGAGATGAGGTTTCACAATGTTGGCCAGGATGGTCTCGATCTCTTGACCTCGTGATATGCCCGCCTCGGCTTCTCAAAGTGCTGGGATTACAGGCGTGAGCCACCAGCGCCCGGCCCTGAATACAAAAGCAAGAGGGAAAATCCTCAATACTTGCCCTCTCCTTAAATCAAAAGAACAAAGGCGTTTTAATATCTCATCATTAATCATTACTGCCTATAATAATCTATAAGGATACATAAAGATACTAGAAGACAAAAAAGCGAAGGGTTTGGTCAGGAGACAGTGGCATGCAAACATACTTTTCCTAAACATTCCACATAGAAAGACACCCTGAATCTGCTTTAGCCTGAGCCTTGCTCCCATCACTGACCTATGGGTGTGTGAAGCAGAAGACTCAATATTGTTAAAATGTCAGCTGTCCTCCAGATTGTTTCATACATTCAATGCAATTCCAGTCAAAATCCCAGAGAGCTTGTAGACACTGACAAGCTGATTCTAAAGTTCACAGAAAAAACGTGTAGAAAAACCAAAGCAATTTTGAAAAAGAATGAAGCTGGAAGACTCATATTACTTAACTGACTTACCATCATGCTATAGTAATCAATACAGTATTGTGGCTGTGTAAGGATGGCCAGACAGAGACAAATGTAAAATCTAAAACTATGAAACTTCCAGTGGAAAAGACAGGCAAAAATCTTAGTGCCGTTGGGTCTTGCATGGACTTCGCAGATAGGATACAAAAAGCACAAACCAGGAAAAAATAATAATAATAAGCTGAGGTTTGTCAAAAGTAAAATCTGGGCCAGGTGCCGTGGCTCACACCTGTAATCCCAGCACTTTGGGAGGCCAAGGGGGGCGGATCACAAGGTCAGGAGATCGAGACCATCCTGGCTAACATGGTGAAACCCCATCTCTACCAAACCTACAAAAAATTAGCTGGGCGTGATGGCGGGTGCCTGTAGTCCCAGCTACTCGGGAGGCTGAGGCAGAAGAATGGCGTGAACCCAGGAGGCGGAGCTTGCAGTGAGCCGAGATGGTGCCACTGCACTCCAGCCTGGGCGACAGAGCAAGACTCCGACTCAAAAAAAGAAAAAAAAAGTCAATTCTGGGCCAGGCGTGGTGGCTCACACCTGTAATCTCAGCACGTTGGGAGGCCGAGGCGGGCGGATCACAAGGTCAGGAGTTCAAGACCAGCCTGACCAACATGGTGAAACCCAGTCTCTACTAAAAATACAAAACTTAGCCAGGCATGGTGGCGGGCGCCTATAATCCCAGCTACATGGGAGGCTGAGGCAGGAGAATGGTGGGAACCCAGGAAGCGGAGATTACAGTGAGCCGAGATCACACCACTACACTCCAGCCTGGGCAACAGAGCGAGACTCTGGCTCAACAAAAAAAAAAAAAGTAAGGCTGGGGGCGGTGGCTCACGCCTATAATCCCATCACTTTGGGTGGCCAAGGCGGGCGGATCACTTCAGACCAGGACTTCGAGACCAGCCTGGCCAACAGGATGAGACCCCATCTCGACTAAAAATACAAAAAATTAGCCAGGCATGGTAGCATGCACCTGTAATCCCAGCTACTTGAGAGGCTGAGGTGGGAGAACATGGGAGGTGGAGGTTGCAGTGAGCTGAGATCGCGCCACTGCACTCCAGCCTGGCAACAGAGCGAGACTCCATCTCAAAAAAAAAAAAAAAGTAAAAATCTGTTCTTCAAAAGATATTGTTTAAAAAGATGAAAAGAAAAGCTATGGACTGGTGGAAATACTTGTAAAACACATATCTGACAAAGATCTTGTATCCAGAATGTATAGAGAACTCTGATAACTCAATAAATAGAAAGTAAATAATGCAACTTAAAACAATTTAAACACTTTATCAAAGAAGAGATATGGATGGCAAATGAAGCACATGACAAAATGCTCAACATCATTAATCTTCAGAGAAATGCAAATTAAAACCATGAAATACCACTACACACCAAATAAGAATTGGCTGAAAATAAAGACTGACCACAGGCCGGGCACGGTGGCTCACGCCTGTAATCCCAGCACTTTGGGAGGCCAAGGCGGGCGGATCACGTGGTCAAGAGATTGAGACCATCCTGGCCAACATGGTGAAACCCCGTCTCTACTAAAGATACAAAAAAATTAGCCAGGCGTGGTGGCACGTGCCTGTAGTCCCAGCTACTCAGGAGGCTGAGGCAAGAGAATGGCTTGAACCCGGGAGGCGGAGGTTGCAGTGAGCTGAGATTGCGCCACTGCAAATCCAGCCTGGCGACAGGGCAAGACTCTGTCTCAAAAAAAAAAAAAAAAAAGACTGACCACCTACAAGTGGCCAAAAGGGAAGTGGAAAACCTGGAACTCTCGTACTGTGCTGTGGGACTGCAAAATGGACAAGCACATGGGAAACAATGCGGCAGTTTCTCAGCAAGTTAAACAGACACTGGCCACGTGGCCCAGCAATTCCATTCATAGTTACTTAGCTAAGAGAAAAATGTATGTCCCTACAAAGACTGCACACTTATGTTTATCTTAGCTTTATTTCTTACAAAAACAGGAAGCAGTATAAATGTCCACCCACTGGTTGTAAACTAACAAGCCATGGTGCATCCAAACCACAGAACACTACCTGGTAACAGAAAGGAGCAAACTGCTCATCCATGCAACAAGGTGCGTGCCAGGGAAAGAAGCCAGGCGCAGAAGATGACGGCAGACACCGTGACCCTGTGTCACAACACGCTGGAAGCAGCAGAAGGCAAAGAAACCAGATCAGTGGCTGCCAGGAGCCGGGACTCAGGGGGACCTTTCAGGGTGACTAACATGTTCTACATCTTGACTGCACTGGTGAGTACATTTCCCAAAACTCATGGAACTGAACCCCAAAAAAGGTGAATTTTACTACAAGTAAATGATACTGCCATGAAACCAGATATTAAAAATCTTATTTGTGCAAACATTCTGTACTATTGGAAGTACTGTATCCAAGGCAAGTATCACCTGTGGTCAAGCTCTTCCCATTCCATTGAGCGTAACTGCCAGGACAGTCTCCTTCAAGCCCCAAAACCAGTGCAAGTCACGGTGTCGCCAGAGCCAGTTTGTAACAGAGGTGTCTCCATGCCAGAACATCAGGTTTTTTTTTTTCTTTGAGACAAGGCCTTGCTCTGTTACCCCAGCTGTGGTGCAGTGGAGCAATCACAGCTCACTGCAGCCTTGAACTCCCAGGCTCATGTGATCCTCCCACTTCAGCCTCCTGAGTAGCTGAGACTACCAATATGCACCACCACGCTCAGCTAATTTTTTAAGTTTTTGTAGATACAGGGTCTATGTTGCCCTGGCTGGTCTCAAACTCATAGGGTCAAGAGATCCTCCTGTTTTGGCCTCCCAAACTGCTGGGATTACAGGCATGAGCCACCGTGCCTGGCCTGAATATCAGCATTCTAATCTGGAACCAAGATGCTTTGTGCTAAAGTTCTATTCACAGCATTTGCTGCGCTTGACACTTGGTGGGTTAAATCTTTCAAGCAGTTGATGTACATTTCTGCCACTCTCTTAGAATAAAGAGCTCTTGGCTGGGCGCGGTGGATCACGCCTGTAATCCCAGCACTTTGGGAGGCCGAGGCGGGAGGATCACCTGAGGTCAGGACTTAGAGACTAGCCTAGCCAACATGATGAAACCCTGTCTCTACAAAATACAAAAATTAGCCAGGCGTGGTGGTGAGTGCCTGTAATCCCAGCTACTCTGGATGCTGAGGAAGGAGAATCACTCGAACCTGGGAGGCGGAGGTTGCAGTGAGCCGAGATCACATCATTGCACTCCAGCCTGAGAAACAGGAGTGAAACTCCGTCTCAAAAAAAAAAAAAAAAAAAAAAAAAAAAAAGGCTGGGCGCAGTGGCTCACGCCTCTAATCCCAGCACTTTGGGAGGCCGAGGCGGGTGGATCATGAGGTCAGGAGATCAAGACCATCCTGGCTAACATGGTGAAACCCTGTCTCTACTAAAAATACAAAAAAAATTAGCCGGGCATGGTGGCAGGTGCCTGTAGTCCCAGCTACTTGGGAGGTTGAGGCAGGAGAATGGTGTGAACCCAAGAGGCAGAGCTTGCAGTGAGACGAGATCGTGCCACTGCACTCCAGCCTGGATAAAGAGCTTTTTGGGAAAACAAGGTTGTTGCACCCCTTCCTACACATTACCTAGGCTTTCCCCTTTCCCCCAAATAATGCCTTATAAATGGCAGGCACATCATTGCTTTAAAATAATCAAGTTCTGTCTGGGCGAGGTGGCTCATGGCTGTAATCCCAACGCTTTGGGAGGCCAAGGCAGGTGGATCATTTGATTTGAGGCCAGGAGTTCAAGACCAGCCTGACCAACATGGTAAAACCTCATCTCTACTAAAAATACCAAAAAACTAGCCAGGTGTGGTGGCACACGCCTGAAATCTCAGCTAGTCTGGAGGCTCAGGCAGGAGAATCACTTTAACCTGGAAGATGCAGGTTGTAGTGAGCAAAGATTGCACCACTGCACTCCAGCCTGGGTGACAGAGTAAGACTCCGTCTCAAAAAATAAATATATCAGGCCGGGCACAGTGGCTCACGCCTGTAATCCCAGCACTTTGGGAAGCCGAGGTGGGTGGATCACCTGAGGTCAGGAGTTCAAGACCAGCCTGACGAACATGGAGAAACCCCGTCTCTACTAAAAATACAAAAAGTAGCTGAGCGTGGTGGCACATACTTGTAATCCCAGCTACTCAGGAGGCTGAGGCAGGAGAATTGCTTGAACCCGGGAGGTGGAGGTTGAGCCAAGATGGCACCACTGCACTACAGCCTGGGCAATAAGAGCAAAACTCCGTCTCAAAAAAAAATATACATATATATATAAAAAATAAATAAATAAAATAATCAAGTTCTACAACTGTTAGGAACTGAATGTTTGTAACTGAGTGTCTGTACCCCCCTAAAATTCATACATTTAAGTCCTAATCCCCAATGTGACTGTATTTGGAAATGGGGCCTGTGAGCTGATAAATGTTAAATGAGGTCACTAGGTGGGAATCAGATGTCACAGGGCTGGTGCCCTCTTAAGAGGAGGCAGAGAGAGCAGAGTCCCCCTCTCTGCCATGTGAGGACACAGCAAGAAAGTGGACACCTGCAAGCCAAGAGAGCCCTCACCAGGAACCCAATCTGCCAACACCTTGATCTTGGACTTCCCAGCCTCCCGAACCATGAAAATAAATTTCTGGCCAGGCACAGTGGCTCACACCTGTAATCCTAGCACTTTGAGAGGCCGAGGCAGACAGATTGCTGGAGCTCAGGAGTTCGAGACCAGCCTGGGCAACACAGTGAAACCCCATCTCTACTAAAATAGAAAAAAATAAGCCAGGTGTGGTGGTACGTGCCTGTAGTCCCAGCTACTCGGGAGGCTGAGGCAGGAGAATCGCTTGAACCTGGAAGAGGGAAGTTGCAGTGAGCCGAGATCGTGCCACTGCACTCCAGCCTGGGTGACAGAGCAGGACTCTATCTCAAAAATAAAAAATAAAAATAAAAATAAAAATAAATTTCTGGCCGGGCGCGATAGCTCACGCCTGTAATCCCAGCACTTTGGGAGGCTGAGGCAGGCAGATCACGAGATCAGGAGATTGAGACCATCCTGGCTAACATGGTGAAACCCCGTCTCTACTAAAAATACAAAATACCACTGCCAGGCGTGGTGGTGGGCGCCTGTAGTCCCAGCTACTCGGGAGGCTGAGGCAGAAGAATGGCAAGAACCCGGGAGGTGGAGCTTGCAGTGGGCCGAGATCGCGCCACTGCACTCCAGCCTGGGTGATAGAGTGAGACTCTGTCTCAAAAAATATATAAATACATAAATAAATAAATAAATAAATAAATTTCTGTTGCTTAAGCCACCCAGAATGTAGTATTTTGCTATGGTAGTATGAACAAACTAATACAATAATCTTAAAGTTTTTGCTGGCAACATTATTTATAAATTCACTAAAATCGTTCCTATTAAAAGATAAACTCAACGACATATTTTCTCTCCTTGTCTTAACATGTAATGTCCTACCATGTAATAACATGTATAACATGTTACAATAACAATGGCTAATGCTAAGTGCTAACGCTAAAGTTCCTTCTAAGCAGTCCGTGTATGATCTCATTAACTCCTCAGAGCAAATCTATGAAGTAGGTACATAGGCGCAGAAAGATGTCCTTAGCCCAGAGTAATGTGTTGACAGATTGGAAACCCACATAATTTGTCTCTAGGGCCTCTGCTCTTCACCAAACCTCCTAGTCTATCAAGTAAAGACAAAGGGAAAAATCTTCAAATACTTCCTCTTGTCTTAAAGGGATAATTTTGATATGTTATAATGATATCTAAATACTTTCAAAGTTGTAAAATAAACTTTGACTTGATACTGGAATGTAAGACTACCAAAACACCCCAAAAAACAAAACCAGGTCAGACACAGTGGTTCACACCTGTAATCCCAGCACTTTCGGAGGCCGAAGCAGGTGAATCACTTTAGTTCAGCTGTTCAAGACCAGCCTGGGCAATATGGCGAAAGCTCGTCTCTACTAAAAATACAAAAATTAGCCAGGCATGGTGGCGCACGCCTGTAGTCCCAGCTACTCCAGAGGCTGAGGCGGGAGAATCACTTGAACCGGGAGGCAGAGGGTGCAGTGAGCTGAGATCACACCGCTGCACCCCAGCCTGGGCCACAGAGCAAGACTCTTATCTCAAAAAAACAAACAAACAAAAAAAACCAGGTGCAAGCACATTATAAGGGGTGAAATTAACCAAAAAAAAAAAAAAAAAAAAGCTTCCAAACAGCAAATATTTCCCATCCTCGCTCCTTTTTAGAGTATAATGTCGGAGCTAATTCATTAATTTTCAGACAAACTAAACATTTTTGTTGACAGGACCAGTGCATTTCTCTCCCCATACAAAGGCTTCAGAGGAAATCAAACTACCAGATGGTCACTTGGGAGACTGGAGGCAGTGAATGTGGAGGCTGAGGGAACTTTCTCTCACCCGTTGTATGACTTTGTTCAAGTTCTTAGCTTTCCAGGTTTATTAAATAAATAAATATTCTAGGGGCTGGGACTTGAGATCTTTTTTAATATAAGCACTACAGCTATAAATTTCCCTCTGAGTACTGCCTTGGCTGCATCCTAAATACCTTTTGGTGTATTCTATTTTTGTTTCATTTGTCTCAAAACAAGGTCCCCGTTGTAAAGACATACTTGACCCACCGGTTGCTTTAAGAGTGTGGTGTTTCATGTCCACATATCTGTGAATTTTCCACTTTTCCTTCTATTATTTTTAATTTCGTTCCATTACAGTCAGAAAAGATACTCTGTACGGCAACGAACGTGACAATATTGCATTTTGGAGAGTATATTAACACAACTAACTTATACAGTTGTAACGAAGGCTAAATGATGTGCGTGAATCATGCGCAAGAATCGGTGGGCAGAACACCGAATAAATACCAGTTCTTACATGACATTTCACTCCACGGAAAAATCTGGAGCGCACACTGCACCGCCGCCCCTGTGGCCTGCCCGCAACCCGGTGGCTCTGCCCGGCCCCGGCCCCCGGCCCCAGGCCCCCGTCCCCGGCCTCAGCCCCGCACCTCGTCTCCGCCCGATGGTCCACTCCCGCTTCCTCAGGAGGACGTGCGGCTCGCCCTCCTCCGCGCCCAGACGCAGGAGCCGTCCCCAGGGCTGCGGCGGCGGCGACTGCTTGCCTTCCTCGGGCCGCTCCATCGGGATTCACACCTGCGGAGACCCCGGAAACGCCCATGGAGACTCCCGACTCCAGAGGCCGAGACTCGGCGCCCGCCCCACCCCGCGGGCCCCGGCCCGGCCGCCCGCGCCCACGCAGCCCCGCAGCCCGGCCTGGACGCCGGCGGGCGCCCCCTCCCACGGCCGCAACCAGGTCCCCCTTCGCCGCCCGCCGCAGCCCCCTCGCCAGCCGCGCTTACCCCCGCCCCGCGCCGAACCCGGAACCGGCTGCGCCGCCGCCGCTGTCAAGAGACATTGCGACTCCCTCAGCTGATCCGCGGGGCGGGGCCAGAGGCCTCTGCGCCCCGCGATTGGCTGGCAGCGGCGCTCACCAAGAGCGGCAGCTAAAGCGGAGCCGGGAGTGGCCCGCGAGAGTAGGCGCGTGGAGGGCGCTCGGCCATGTTTGATTCTGGCCAGGCGACTTCGTCGCCTGCGGATCACGGAAGTGGCTGCGGTCGGCGCCATGTTATGTTGGGGCAGAAGGGACGGGGAACTTCCGGATTGGAAGCCCCAAGGATTCTGAGAGCCCCGCTAATCTGGGGATGACTCCTAGGAGTAGAAGACGGTCCATCTTAGTTGTCACGAGGTAGTGCACGTGGGGACCCTTTCGGGTACAGTTGCACACAGTGGATCACACAGATCCGAAGTCTGAGGCACAGCGCGCGGTCCGCGAGTGGGAGCGGCTGCTTGTGGGCAGGGTGGACGCGGGGCCACGTCTTGGCCGGCGTTTTGCGGGGTCTTCCTGTTCTGAACGCGCGTAACTTTTGCCTCAGTATCTCACTTCTTGGAATCCGGCGGCGTTCACGTGTGTGCTCCAGAGAAGGGCGCCAGAGGGTATTCCCTGAAAGTGAAAGGTCGGCGAAAGAGGAGTAAAGACGGCGAGACGCGTCCACGCAGGGGGAGTCTGTGCGGTTTGGAGGAACGCGCCAATGTCTGCACTCATGAGGAGCCCCCAAGGGCGGTTTTAAGAGGGTGAAGCAGGACCGGGCGCAGTGACTTACGCCTGTAATGTAAGTGCTTTGGAAGGCCTAGGCAGGAGGATCTCGAGCCCAGGAGTTCGAGATTAGCCTGAGACCTCATCGCTACCAAAATAAATAAAGTAGGCATCCATTTGTGTAAAACAAACCATATATACACACATATATACATATATAAACATTTGTATATATAGGTATAGGCATAGTTATCTATACCTTGTAAACCAAAAATAAAATTGTAAGCCTCCCCAACCAACTGAATGAACTGAGTCTCTCAACGCCAAAGTTAATCTGAAAAACCAGTTCAGTCCCTGATGGGAAGCAGGGTTTGGATATGTCCCATTATACTGTCCTCCCTTTGGAATTCAGGTATAACTGACCAGCGTCGACGTTAAAACAGGCAACTTAAGGCTGACCAAACGGTCTGTAGCATTAAGATACATCACATGACAAATAGCAGGTCCTGGAAGAAAACGAAGTATTTTACCCTGACATGTATTTATTTAACATAGTTTTACGTAGCCCTGCAAAACTGTCTCCTGGGGGAAATCTACTTTGTAGAGAATCTCCTTCCTTTTCCACATCTTTTCCTGATCCAGGAGAGAATGTAAGACTCTGGCACCTTTTTAACTCTGATAAGAAAAGTTTACCATCTATTCTCTCTGAAGCCTGCTGCCTGGAGCGGCATCTGCATTAGAATGGCCAGAGTGGTGGTGCTCAAGCCTGTAATCCTAGCACTTTGGGAGGCCGAGGTGGGTGGATCGCTTGAGCCCAGGAGTTCAGACCATCCTGGGCAACATGGGGAGACCCCGTCTTAGCTGGACGTGATGACAGCACATGCCTATAGTCCCAGCTATTCGGGAGGCTGAGGTGGGCAGATTCCTTGAGCCCGGGAGGACAAGGCTGCGGTAAACCACAGTCTGTGCCACTGCAATCCAGCCTGGGCAACAGAGACCCTGTCAAAAAAAAAAATAACAAAATAGAAACTTTGTCTCCCTTAGCTTAACCCAGACAATCCTTTCTATTGATTCCAGGTCTTTAGATAATAACTTAACTCTTTCAACCAAGTGCCAATCAGAAAATCTTTGAATCCATCTATGAACTTTCTCCCTAAAAGGTGTAAAACCGGCTGGGTGCAGTGGCTCACGTCTGTAATCCCAGCAGTTTGGGAGGCTGAGGCAGGTGGATCATGTCAGGCCTCTGAACCTAAGCTAAGCCATCGCATACCCTGTGACCTGCATGTATATATATGCCTAGATGGCCTGAAGTAACTGAAGAATCACAAAAGAAGTGAAAATGGCCTGTTCCTGCCTTAGCTGATGACATTCCACTACAAAAGAAGTGAAAATGGCCGGTCCTTGCCTTAACTGATGACATTACCTTGTGAAATTCCTTCTCCTGGCTCATCCTGGCTCAAAAAGCTCCCTCATTGAGCACCTTGTGACCCCCACTCCTGCCCACCAGAGAACAACCCCCCTTTGACTGTAATTTTCGTTTACCTACTTAAATCTTATAAAACGGCCCCACTACCCCTATCTGCCCTTTGCTGACTCTCTTTTCGGACTCAGCCCGCCTACACCCAGGTGAGTAAAAAACTTTATTGCTCACACAAAGCCTGTTTGATCGTCTCTTCACATGGACGCGAGTGAAATTTGGTGCCGTGACTCGGATCGGGAGACCTCCCTTGGGAGATCAATCCCCTGTCCTACTCTTTGCTCTGTGAGAAAGATCCACCTACGACCTCAGGTCCTCAGACCAACCAGCCCAAGGAACATCTCACCAATTTTAAATCGGGTAAGTGGCCTCTTTTTACTCTCTTCTCCCACCTCTCTCACTATCCCTCAACCTCTTTCTCCTTTCAATCTTGGTGCCACACTTTAATCTCTCCCTACTCTTAATTTCAGTTCCTTTCCTTTTCTGGTAGAGACAAAGGAGATGCGTTTTATCCATGAACCCAAAATTCCGGCGCCGGTCATGGACTCGGGAAGACAGTCTTCCCTTGGTGTTTAATCGCGCAGGGACGCCTGCCTGATTATTCACCCACGTTTCAGAGGTGTCTGACCACGCAGGGACGCCTGCCTTGGTCCTTCACCCTTAGTGGCAAGTAATGCTTTTTTGGGGGGCAAGAACCCCCCAACCCCTTCTCTCCGTGTCTCTACCCCTTCTCCACTTTCCTGGGTGGCAAGCACCCCCCACCCCCTTCTCTCCATGTCTCTACCCTCTCTTTTCTCTGGGCTTGCCTCCTTCACTATGGGCAAACTTCCACCCTCCATTCCTCCCTCTTCTCCATTAGCCTGTGTTCTCAAAAACTTAAAACCTCTTCAACTCACACCTGACCTAAAACCTAAACGCCTTGTTTTCTTCTGCAACACCGCTTGGCCCCAATACAAACTTGACAATGGCTCTAAATAGCCAGAAAACGGCACTTTCAACTTCTCCATTCTACAAGACCTAAATAATTTTTGTCAAAAAATAGGCAAATGGTCTGAGGTGCTTTACATCCAGGCATTTTTCACACTTCGTTCCCTCCCTAGTCTCTGTTCCCAATGCGATTCCTCCCAAATCCTCCTTCTCTCCCTCCTGCCTGTTCCCTCAGTCCCAGCCCCAAGCGTCGCTGAGTCTTTCCAGTCTTCCTTTTCTACAGACCCATCTGACCTCTCCCCTCCTCCCCAGGCTGCTCGTCGCCAGGCCAAGCTAAGTCCCAATTCTTCCTCAGCCTCCGCTCCTCCACCCTATAATCTTTCTGTCACCTCCCCTCCTCACACCCGGTCCGGCTTACAGTTTAGTTCCTTGACTAGCTCTTCCCCACCTGCCCAACAATTTCCTCTTAGAGAGGTGGCTGGAGCTGAAGGCATAGTCAGGGTACATGTGCCTTTTTCTCTATCAGACCTCTCTCAGATCAGTCAACATTTAGGCTCTTTCTCATCGGACCCCACTAAATACAGGAATTCCGATATCTAACTCTGTCCTACAAGTTAACCTGGAGTGACTGAAATGTCATCCTAGCTTCTACCCTCTCCCCAGATGAATGGGAAAGGGTTTTTTCTCTAGCCCAATCTCACGCTGATAACCACCGGCTTCATGAGCCAGACCTCCAGGAAGGCATTAGAGCAGTTCCCCGAGAGGATCCCCAATGAAACTATCAGGCAGATTCCCCAGGTACAGCTAGGCAAGATTACATGATTTCCTGCCTAGTTGAAGGGCTTAAAAAGGCAGCTTACAAAGCTGTTAATTATGACAAGCATAAAGAAACTACCCAAGGTAAAGACGAAAACCCAGCCCAGTTCATGGCCCACTTAGCAGCAACCCTCAGACACTTTACCGCCCTAGACCCAGAGGGGCCAGAAGGCCGCCTTATTCTTAATATGCATTTTATCATCCAATCCACTCCTGACATTAGGAAAAAACTTCAAAAATTAGAATCTGGCCCTCAAACCCCACAATAGAAATGAATCAACCTTGCCTTCAAGGTGTACAATAATAGAGAGGAAGCAGCCAGACAGCAATGCATTTTTGAGTTACAATTACTTGCCTCTGCTGTGAGACAAAACCCAGCCACACCTCCAGCACACAAGAACTTCAAAATGCCTAAGCCGCACATGGCTAAGCCGCAGTAGTCAAGCATTCCTACAAGACTTCCTCCATCAGGATCTTCCTTCAAGTGCCAGAAATCTGGCCACTGAGCCAAGGAATGCCCATAGCCTGGGATTCCTCCCAAGCCGTGTCCCATCTGTGCAGAGAACCACTGGAAATCAGACTGCCCAGCTCGCCTGGCAGCCACCCCTAGAGCCCCTAAAGCTCTAGCCCAAGACTCTCTGACTGACTCCTTCCAAGATCTGCTTGGCTTAGGGGCTGAAGACTGACGCTGCCCGATCACCTTGGAAGCCCCCTGGACCATCATGGATGCTGAGCTTCGGGTAACTCTCACAGGGGCGGGTAAGTCCATCCCCTGTTTAATCGATACGGGGGCTACCCACTCCACGTTACCTTCTTTTCAAGGGCCTGTTTCCCTTGCCCCCAAAACTGTTGTGGGTGTTGACGGCCAAGCTTCAAAACCCCTTAAAACTCCCCCACTCTGGTGCCAACTTGGACAACATTCTTTTATGCACTCTTTTTTAGTTATCCCCACTTGCCCAGTTCCCTTATTAGGCTGAGACATTTTAACCAAATTATCTGCTTCCCTGACTATTCCTGGACTACAGCTATATCTCATTGCCGCCCTTCTTCCCAACCCAAGGCCTGCTTTGCGTCTTCCTCTCGTATCCCCCCACCTTAACCCACAAATATAGGACACCTCTACTCCCTCCCTGGCAACCGATCACATGCCCATTACTATCCCCTTAAAACCTAATCACCCTTACCCCGCTCAATGCCAATATCCCATCCCGCGGCATGCTTTAAAAGGATTAAAGCCTGTTATCACTCGTCTGCTACAGCATGGGCTTCTAAAACCTATAAACTCTCCTTACAATTCCCCCATTTTACCGTCCAAAAACCGGACAAGTCTTACAGGTTAGTTCAGGATCTGCGCCTTATCAACCAAATTGTTTTGCCTAGTCACCACGTGGTGCCCCACCGTACACTCTTTTGTCCTCAATACCTTCCTCCACAACTCACTATTCCGTTCTTGATCTTAAAGATGCTTTTTTCACTATTCCGCTGCACCCCTCGTCCCAGCCTCTCTTTGCTTTTACCTGGACTGACCTTGACACCCATCAGTCCCAGCAGCTTACCTGGGCTGTGCTGCCGCAAGGTTTCAGGGACAGCCCTCATTACTTCAGCCAAGCTCTTTCTCATGATTTACTTTCTTTCCACCCCTCCGCTTCTCACCTTATTCAATATGTTGATGACCTTCTTCTTTGTAGCCCCTCCTTTGAATATTCTCAACAAGACACCCTCCTGCTCCTTCAACACTTATTCTCCAAAGGATATCAGGTATCCCCCTCCAAAGCTCAAATTTCTTCATCTGTTACCTACCTCATGATAATTCTTCATAAAGACACACGTGCTCTCCCTGCTGATCATGTCCAACTGATATCTCAAACCCCAACACCGTCTACAAAACAACTCCTTTCCTTCCTAGGCATGGTTAGATACGTTCAACTTTGAATACATGGTTTTGCCATCCTAACAAAACAATCATATAAACTCACAAAAGGAAACCTAGCTGACCCCATAGATCCTAAATCCTTTCCCCACTCCTCTTTCCTTTCCTTAAAGACAGTTTTAGAGACTGCCCCCACTAGCTCTCCCTGACTCATCCCAACCCTTTTCATTACACACAGCCGAAGTGCAGGGCTGTGCAGTCAGAATTCTTACACAAGGACCAGGATCGCGTCCTGTAGCCTTTTGGCCAAACAACTTGACTTTACTGTTTTAGGCTGGCCATCATGTCTCCATGCAGTGGCTGCTGCCGCCCTAATACTTTCAGAGGCCCTCAAAAATCACAAACTATGCTCCACTCACTCTCTGCAGCTCTCATAACTTCCAAAATCTATTTTCTTCCTCACACCTGATACATATACTTTCTGCTCCCTGGCTCCTTCAGCTATACTCACTCTTCCTTTAGTCTCCCACAATTACCATTGCTCCTGGCCCAGACTTCAATTCGGCCTCCCACATTATTCCGGATACCACACCTGACCCTCATGACTGTATCTCTCTGATCCACCTGACATTCACCCCATATCCCCATATTTCCTTCTTTCCTGTTCCTCACCCTGATCACATTTGGTTTATTGATGGCAGTTCCACCAGGCCTAAGGGTGGAAGGCCTAAGGGAAGATACTATAGTATCTTCCACATCTATCATTGAGGCTACCACTCTGCCTCCCTCCACTACCTCTCAGGAAGCTGAACTAGTTGCCTTAACTCGGGCCCTCACTCTTTTTTTTTTTTTTTTTTTTTTTGAGATGGAGTTTCGCTCTTGTTGCCCAGGCTGGAGTGCAATGGCGCAATCTCGGCTCACTGCAACCTCTGCCTCCTGGGTTCAAGCAATTCTTCTGCCTCAGCCTCCCAAGTAGCTGGGATGACAGGCATGCACCACCACGCCCGGCTAATTTTGTATTTGTAGTAGAGACGGGGTTTCTCCATGTTGGTCAGGCTGGTCTTGAACTCCCAAACTCAGGTGATCCGCCCGTCTCAGCCTCCCAAAGTGCTGGGATTACAGGTGTGAGCCACCACACCCGGCGCCCTCACTCTTGCAAAAGGACTACATGTCAATATTTATACTGACTCTAAATATGCCTTCCATATTCTGCACCACCATGCTGTTATATAGGCTGAAAGAGGTTTCCTCACTACGCAAAGGTCCTCCATCATTAATGCCTCTTTAATAAAAACTCTGCTCAAGGCCGCTCCTTTATGTATCTCTCAGCAAAGACCCACTGGAATTCCCCTAGGTAACCTTTCACCTTCTCGATGTTCCTTTATTCTTCATCTCCAAAGCCCAACTACACACATCACTGAAACAATTGAAGCCTTCCAGCTCCATATTACAGATAAGCCCTCTATCAATACTGACAAACTTAAAAATATTAGCAGTAATTATTGCTTAAGAAGACACTTACCCTGCATTTCACTCCATCCTTGGCTACCTTCCCCTTGCTCGTCAGGCTCTCCTCCCAGGCCCTCTTCTTGTTTACTTATACCGAGACCCATAAATAATAGTGAAAGGTTGCTCGTAGATACTTGACGTTTTCTCATACACCATGAAAATCGAACCTCTCCCTCTACGCAGTTACCCCATCATGAAAGGTTGCTCATAGACACTCAGCGTTTCCTCATACACCATGAAAATCGAACCTCCCCTTCTACGCAGTTACGCCATCATGAAAGGTTGCTCGTAGACACTCAGCGTTTCCTCATACACCATGAAAATCGAACCTCCCCTCTACGCAGTTACCCCATCATGAAAGGTTGCTCGTAGACACTCGACGTTTTCTCGCACACCATGAAAATCGAACCTCCCCCTCTACGCAGTTACCCCATCATGAAAGGTTGCTCATAGACACTCAGCGTTTCCTCATACACCATGAAAATCGAACCTCCCCTTCTACGCAGTTACGCCATCATGAAAGGTTGCTCATAGACACTCGACATTTTCTCATACATCATGAAAATCGATCCTCCCCTCTACGCAGTTACCTCATCATGAAAGGTTGCTCATAGACACTCGACATTTTCTCATACATCATGAAAGTCTAACCTCCCCCTCTATGCAGTTACCCCATCATGAAAGGTTGCTCGTAGACACTTGACGTTTTCTTACACACCATGAAAATCGATCCTCCCCTCTACGCAGTTACCTCATCATGAAAGTTGCTCGTAGACACTCGACGTTTTCTCACACACCATGAAAATAGAACCTCCCCCTCTACGCATTTACCCCATCATGAAAGGTTGCTCGTAGACACTCAGCGTTTCCTCATACACCATGAAAATCGAACCTCCCTCTCTACGCAGTTACCCCATCATGAAAGGTTGCTCATAGACACTCGACATTTTCTCATACATCATGAAAGTCTAACCTCCCCCTCTATGCAGTTACCCCATCATGAAAGGTTGCTCGTAGACACTAGACGTTTTCTCATACACCATGAAAATCGAACCTCTCCCTCTACGCAGTTACCCCATCATGAAAGGTTGCTCGTAGACACTCAGCGTTTCCTCATACACCATGAAAATCGAACCTCCCCTCTACGCAGTTACGCCATCATGAAAGGTTGCTCGTAGACACTCAGCGTTTCCTCATACACCATGAAAATCGAACCTCCCTCTCTACGCAGTTACCCCATCATGAAAGGTTGCTCGTAGACACTCGACGTTTTCTCACACACCATGAAAATCGACCCTCCCCTCTACGCAGTTACCCCATCATGAAAGGTTGCTCATAGACACTAGACGTTTTCTCATACACCATGAAAATCGAACCTCTCCCTCTACGCAGTTACCCCATCATGAAAGGTTGCTCGTAGACACTCAGCGTTTCCTCATACACCATGAAAATCGAACCTCCCCTCTACGCAGTTACCCCATCATGAAAGGTTGCTCATAGACACTCGACATTTTCTCATACATCATGAAAGTCTAACCTCCCTCTCTACGCAGTTACCCCATCATGAAAGGTTGCTCGTAGACACTCGACGTTTTCTCATACACCATGAAAGTCTAACCTCCCCCTCTATGCAGTTACCCCATCATGAAAGGTTGCTCGTAGACACTCAACGTTTTCTCACACACCATGAAAATCGATCTTCCCCTCTATGCAGTTACCCCATCATGAAAGGTTGCTCGTAGACACTCAACGTTTTCTCACACACCATGAAAATCGATCCTCCCCTCTATGCAGTTACCCCATCATGAAAGGTTGCTCATAGACACTAGACGTTTTCTCATACACCATGAAAATCGAACGTCCCCCTCTATGCAGTCACCCCCCACCAGTCCCCATTACAACCTCTGATGGCTGCTGCCCTAGCTGGATCCCTAGGAGTGTAGGTACAAGACACCCCTTTCAGCACTCCTTCTCATCTTTTTACTTTGCATCTCCAGTTTTGCCTGGCACAAGGTCCCTTCTTCCTCTGTGGATCCTCTACCTACGTGTGTCTACCTGCTAATTGGACAGGCACATGCACATTAGTTTTCCTTACTCCCAAAATTCAATTTGCAAATAGGAGCAAAAAGCTCCCTGTTCCCCTCATGACACCAACATGACAAAAAAGAGTTATTCCACTAATTCCCTTGCTTGTCGGTTTAAGACTTTCTGCCTCTACTATTGCTCTCGGTACTGGGATAGCAGGCATTTCAACCTCTGTCACAACCTTCTGTAGCCTCTCTAATGACTTCTCTGCTAGCATCACAGACATATCACAAACTTTATCAGTCCTCCAGGCCCAAGTTGACTCTTTAGCTGTCCTCCAAAATCGCTGAGGCCTTGACTTACTCAATGCTGAAAAAGGAGGACTCTGTATATTTTTTAATGAAGAGTGTTGTTTTTACCTAAATTAATCTGGCCTGGTGTATGACAAATTAAAAAAACTCAAGGATAGGGCCCAAAAACTTGCCAACCAAGCAAGTAATTACTCTGAACTCCCTTGGGCACTCTCTAATTGGATGTCCTAGGTCCTCCCAATTCTTAGTCCTTTAATACCTATTTTCTCCTTCTGTTATTCAGACCTTGTATCTTCCGTTTAGTTTCTCAATTCATCCAAAACTGTATCCAGGCCATCACCAATCATTCTATATGACAAATGCTCCTTCTAACAATCCCACAATATCACCCCTTACCACAAAATCCTCCTTCAACTTGACCTCTCCCATTCTAGGTTCCCACGCCACCCCTAATCCCGCTGGAAGCAGCCCTGAGAAACATCGCCCATTATCTCTCCATGCCAGCCTCCCAAAAAAATTTTTTTCGCTGCCCCAACACTTCAACACTATTTTATGTTATTTTTCTTATTAATATAAGAAGGCAGGAATGTCAGGCCTCTGGACCCAAGCTAAGCCATCACATCCCCTGTGACCTGCATGTATATGCCCAGATGGCCTGAAGTAACTGAAGAATCACAAAAGAAGTGAAAATGGCCTGTTCCTGCCTTAACTGATGACATTCCACTACAAAAGAAGTGAAAATGGCCGGTCCTTGCCTTAACTGATGACAATTACCTTGTGAAATTCCTTCTCCTGGCTCATCCTGGCTCAAAAAGCTCCCCCACTGAGTACCTTGTGACCCCTACCCCTGCCCGCCAGAGAACAACCCCCTTTGACTGTAATTTTCCTTTACCTACCCAAATCCTATAAAACGGTCCCACCCCATCTCCCCTTTGCTGACCCTCTTTTCAGACTCAGCCCGCCTGCACCCAGGTGATTAAAAAGCTTTATTGCTCACACAAAGCCTGTTTGGTGGTCTCTTCACAAGGACGCGAGTGAAAGATCACGAGGTCAGGAGTTCAAGACCAACCTGGCCAAGATGGTGAAACCCCTTGTCTACTAAAAATACAAAAAAAATTAGTCGGGCTTGTTGGCAGGTGCCTGTAATCTCAGCTACTCAGGAGGCTGAGGCAGAGAATTGCTTGAACCCAGGAGGCAGAGGTTGCAGTGAGCCGAGATTGCGTCACTGCACTCCAGCCTGGGTGACAGAGTGAGACTCTGTCTTTAAAAAAAAAAAAAAGTATAAAACCAAGCTGTAGCCCCACCACCATGGGCACAGGGTCTTAGGACCTCTTGGGACTGTGCCGTGGGCCGTGATCACTCACTTTTGGCTCAGAATAAACCTCTTCAAATTTTGTAGAGCTTGACTCTTTTAATTAATAATGTGTACATACAAATATGTTTATGAAAATGAAAATCTCTCTAGAAGGATACACAAGGAAATGGCGGTGGCTTCCTCTGAAACACGGACTTAAAGTCAAGGGGGTAATGAAGACTTACCTTTCACTATGTTTCTCTCAGTCAGTTCCACCAGAAAAACAGAACCAAAATCTGTAGGATGATGGAGAACACAGCAAGACCCATGAATTCCATGAGCATGGGCCCACGGTGCACCTCATTTACTGTGAAGTGGGTTCTTCGATCAGAAGCAATGTCATTGTTACAGGAAAAAGAGGAGTTCCAGTCCAGGCTCCAAGAAAGGGCTCTTAGATCTTACACAGGAAAGAATTTGAGGTGAGTCACTGAGCACGGTGAAAGAAGCAAGTTTATCAGAATCTACTCTGTTACAGAGTAAGGCATCCTCAGAAAGCAGGAAGAGGAATGCTGTACAGGAAACTCTTAAGGAGCTACAATTAAACCTGGAATGTGCAGATGTGCTCACTGAAGGTAGGGCTATTGGTGCTATCAGTGACCATTAATCCTTCAACCTAAGCCTGCTCATTAAGGTTCTCTCTGAGTAAAGTGGGCTGCACTCTTAGGACATCTGGACATTCTGCAGGCTTGGTGGGAGATGTCCCATATGACCATAAATATTTCTGCAATTATAATTGGTGGTCAGCTTAGAATGTGGCTATTTTCAGACCATAGCAACCTTACAGGTGTCTTGTGAGTGCCTAGCTACTTACCTTAAGATAGAGTCACTCTGGTCGTGTTTTATGAAACCAGAGGCCTGGTAAACAGGTTTCTCTAACACCACAACGGTGGGTAAGGTATTCTGTGAGTTTTGCAGTCATTGCGTGATGATGGAGTACTACTCTGTATGCCTCACTTTATGGCTTGGTGGGTCAGATAACACTGAGTTCGTGATGAGCAGCTCAGGTCATGCAGTAATTTGGTGGGCCATGCTTAATTATTCAGTCCCTAATACCGTCCTGTAGCAAGCCAAAAGCTGGTTGTCAAAAGAAGAGTACGGGTGGAAGAGAGCGCTTCTCAGACCTCGGCTGCGCGGCCCTAGGAGTGCCGAGCTTACGGAACCACAGCCATGACTGAGGCCAATGTGAATCTGAAGGCCTAGCCCCTCGCCGATGCCCACCTCACCAAGAAACCACTGGAGTTCATTCAGCAGTCGTGTAACTACAAGCAGCTTCAGAAAAGAGCCAACGAGGCCACCAAAACCCTTAACAGGGGCATCTCTGAGTTAATCGTGATGGCTGCAGACACCGAGCCACTGGAGATCATTCCGCACCTCCACTGCTGTGTGAAGACAAGAACGTGCCCTTCATATCTGTGCGCTCCAAGCAGGCCCTGGGGAGAGCCTGTGGGGTCTCCAGGCCTGTCATCACCTGTTGTGTCACCATCAAAGAAGGCTCACAGCTGAAACAGCAGATCCAATCCATTCAGCAGTCCATCAAAAGGCTCTTATTCTAAACCTGTGGCCTCTGCCACGTGCTCCCTGCCAACTTGTCCCCCGAGGTTGTGTATCATATTGTCTGTGTTAGCATGTAGTATTTTCAGCTACTCTCTATTGTTATAAAACGTTGAAGTCCAAAAAAAAAAAAAAAAAAAAAGAAGAGTAATTATCTGCAGACAATGTCAGGGCTTTGCACCAAAATCCTGAAAGTCTACATTGTGATTCTCCTATGCGGGCCTGCCAAGGCTCCACCCAGCATCGCTCTCTGCCACTGACATGTCAAGCACCATTGGATCTGCTGGGTCATGTGACCAAGTGGTAGAGCACCTTGCACAACAGCCTGCATCTGTTGCAGAGCCTTCACTTGTTCTGGGCCCCACTCAAAACTAGCAGCTGGCTGGGAGCTCAAGCCTGTCATCCCATCACTTTGGGAAGCCAAGGTGGGTGGATTGCCTGAGCTCAGGAGTTCGAGACCAGCCTGGCCAACATGGTGAAACCCCGTCTCCACCAAAAATACAAAAAATTAGCCGGATGTGGTGATGCACACCTGTACTAGGGAGGCTAATGTAGGAGGCTAAGGTGGGAGGATTGCTTGAGCCCGGGAGGTGGAGGCTGCAATGAGCCATGATAGCACCACTGGACTCCAGCCTGGGCAACAGAGTGAGACCCTGTCTCAAAAAACAAACAAAAAAAACCCCATTTATTTATTTATTTATTTGTTTTTGAGACAGAGTCTCACTCTGTCACCTAGGCTGGAGTGCAGTGGCACAATCTCGGCTCACTGCAACCTCTGTCTCCAGGGTTCAAGCAATTCTCCCCCGCCTCAGCCTCCTGAGTACCTGAGATTACAGGTGCCCACCACCAGGCCCAACTAATTTTTGTATATTTAGTAGAGATGGGGTTTTGCCATCTTGGCCCGGCTGGTCTCCAACTCCTGACCTCAGGTGATCCGCTAGTCTCGGCCTCCCAAAGTGCTGGGATTACAGGCGTGAGCCACCACGCCTGGCCACAAAAAAACCTTTTGAGATAGTCAGTGAGTCATAAAAAATTATCAAACATGGAAATTCTCTTAAGTGAAAATGAAGTGAGCTAATAAGTACATTTTTAAAAGATTACTGATGGGCTGGGTGCGGTGGCTCATGCCTGTAATCCCAGCACTTTGGGAGGCTGGGATGGGCAGATCACAAGGTCAGGAGATCAAGACCATCCTGCCCGACCTGATGAAACCTTGTCTCTACTAAAAAATACAAAAATTAGCCAGATGTGGCAGCGCACTCCTGTAGTCCTAGCTACTCGGGAGGCTGAGGCAGGAGAATTGCTTGAACCCGGGAGGCGCAGGCTGCAGTGAGCCGAGATCGGCCACTGCACTCCAGCCTGGGTACAGAGCGAGAGACTCTGTCTCAAAAAAAAAAAAAAACAAAAACAAAGATTACTGAGGAATTTGCTTCTATTAAAACCAGAAAAGTAAAATTACCTTTTACATTTTCTTTTTTTTTTTTTTTGAGACAGAGTTTCGCTACTGTTGCCCAGGCTGGAGTGCAGTGGCGCAATCTCGGCTCACCACAACCTCCACCTCCCTGGTTCAAGCGATTCTCCTGCCTTAGCATCCCCAGTAGCTCGGATTACAGGCATGTGCCACCACACCCAGTTAATTATATATTTTTAGTAGAGACAGGGTTTCTCCATGTTGGCCAGGCTGGGCTCGAACTCCTGACCTCAGGTGATCTGCCTGCCTTGGCCTCCCAAACTGCTGGGATTACAGGCATGAGCCACCGTGCCCAGCCCTTTTTTTTTTTTTTTTGAGATGGAGTCTTGCTCTGTTGCCCAGGCTGGAGTGCAGTGGCATGATCTCGGCTCACTGCAACCTCCTCCACTTCCCAGTTTCAAGCAACTCTCCTGTCTCAGCCTCCTGAGTAGCTGGGATTACAGGCATGCACCACCACACCCAGCTAATTTTTGTATTCTGGTCTCGAACTCCTGACCTTAGGTGATCTGCCTGCCTCGGCTTCCCAGAGTGCTAGGATTTTCCTTTTTTTTTTTTTTTTTTTTTGTAAGTGAAAGCAAGTTTATTAGAGATGTAAAGAAACAAAAGAATAGCTACTCCACAGGCAGAGCAGCCTATATTTTCCTTTTGATATGAACTTTTTTTTTTTTTTTTTGAGATGGAGTCTCATTCTATTGCCCAGGCTGGAGTGCAGTGGCGGGATCTGGGATCACTGCAACCTCCGCCTCCCGGGTTCAAGCGATTCTCCTGCCTCAGCCCCCCTAGTAGCTGGGACTACTGGCATGCACCACCATACCCAGCTGCCTTTTTTTGTATTTTTAGTAGAGACAGGGTTTCACCATGTTGGCCAGGCTGGTCTTGAACTCCTGACCTCAGGTGATCTGCCTGCCTTGGCCTCCCAAAGTGCTGGGATTACTGGTGTGAGCCACTGTGCCCAGCCGCTATGAACTATTTTAAGTGGAAATAATGATTTTTATTCTATTCTATTTTATTATTTTTTATTTTGAGACAGAGTCTTGCTCTGTTGCCCAGGCTGGAGTGCAATGGTGCAATCTCGGCTGACTGCAACCTCTGCCTTCTGGGTTTAAGCAATTCTCCTGCCTCAGCCTCCCGAGTAGCTGGGACTACAGGCACGTGCCACCATGCCCGGCTAATTTTTGTATTTTTAGTAGGTACGGGGTTTCACCGTGTCAGCCAGGATGGTCTCGATCTAATGACCTTGTGATCTGCCCACCTCAGCCTCCCAAAATGCTGGGATTACAGGCATGAGCCACTGCACCTGGCCTAATGTTTTGAGTTTTAATACATGTACTTTGCAAAACTTTCTTCTTTACAACTACTTTAACCCTGTAGGGAAAATAAGACAGGAAGAAATGAATAAAGCACATCCACAGGAGTGCTCATTTTCCTTCTCCCAGACTCCCCAAGCTGTAGGCACCAACACTGTTCTCTGCAAGTCTCACCTGGGCCACGCATTCTCTGGACTTGCATGGATTTCCTCCCAGAACGATCCTGATTAAGGAAACACCAGGTGCTCTCTGTTTCCCGCTGCCAACCCCTCTGTGAAGGGAAATGCCTAAAACAGATCTCACTCAGAGATCTTTACTTTCCAGAGAAAGTAAAGAATAACGCATGGGAACATTCCAGAACATGAGGGAATCTCTGCTTATGAATTTAAGGAAAGTGTCTCTGGTGGACGTGGAGAAAAGGGAACCCTCATACACGGTTGGAGGAATGTAAATTAGTACAACCACTACCGAGAACAGTTTGGAGGTACCTCAGAAAACTAAAAATTGAGCTACCACAAGCTCCAGCAATCCCTGATGGCTAAATACCGGAAAGGGAATCAGCATGTCTAAGAGATGTCTGCACTGCCATGTTTGCTGCAGCACTGTTCACAACAGCCAAGATTTGGAAGCAACCTAAATGTCCATCAACAGATGAATGGATAAGAAAATGCGGCGCCTGTAATCCCAGTACTTTGGGAGGCCCAGGCGGGCGGATCATGAGGTCAGGAGATCGAGACCATCCTGGCTGACACGCTGAAACCCCCGTCTCTACTAAAAATACAAAAAATTAGCCGGGCGTGGTGGCGGGCGCCTGCAGTCCCAGCTACTGGAGAGGCTGAGACAGGAGAATGGCCTGAACCCGGGAGGTGGAGGTTGCAATGAGCTGAGATCGCGCCACTGCACTCCAGCCTGGGCAACAGAGCGAGACTCTGTCTCAAAAAAAAAGAAAGAAAGAAAGAAAGAAAATGCGGCGCATGGCGGGGCACAGCGGCTCATGCCTGTAATCTCAGCACTTTGGGAGGCCGAGGCAGATGGATCACAAGGTCAGGAGTTCAAGACCAGCCTGGCCAAGATGGTGAAACCCCATCTCTACTACAAATACAAAAATTAGCTGGGCGTGGTGGCGGGAGCCTGTAATTCCAGCTACCCTGGAGGCTGAGGCAGGAGAATCGCTTGAACCCGGGAGGCGGCGGTTGCAGTGAGCCGAAACCACCTCCAGCCTGGGCGACAGAAACAGACTCTGTCTCAGAAAAAAAAAAAAAAAAAAAAGCGAAAAAACGTTATTTATTTATTTATTTAGAGACGGAGTCTTGCTCAAGTTGCCCAGGCTGGAGTGCAATGGCACGATCTCGGCTCACTGCAACCTCGGCCACCCAGGTTAAAGCAATTCCCCTGCCTCAGCCTCCTGAGTAGCTGGGACTACAGGCGCGCAGCACCACGCCCGGCTAATTTTTGTATTTTTAGTAGAGACTGGATTTCACCTTGTTGGCCAGGCTGGTCTGGATATCCTGACCTCATGATCTACCCGCCTCGGCCTCCCAAAGTGCTGGGATTACAGGCGAGAGCCACCGCGCCCGGCCTATAAAAACATTTTTTAAAAAGGACAATGACTCTAGAGATTCCCCGGCAGAGTTCCTCTGGGAAGCTTTTCCTCACCGAAGACGCGGCCTCAAGTCATCCCCAAGCCGGGGCTCCTGGGTGGCTTCTCAGGAAGCCAAGCTCCCTCACCCCGTGGCGACGCCGCGGGCGGAATGCGCATGCGCGCCACGAGCCACAATCGTAGGGTTGGGCGCGCCCTGCCGGCCACCAGGGGCAGCGCAGGAGCTGAGCGCACCCCATCAGCGAAAGAAGCGCGCCTCCCCGCTCTTTTCTGAACCATATCTCCTAAACTATAATTTTGGAGATCAAAAGTGCGGTGGAGCCTCCTCTTCTGTGGCTTGATAGGAGTGGGGGAGGTAACAAGAAGCAAAAGTACAAAGCCAATATATTAAAGTCAACTGAAACTGGAAAACTTTAAAGGCCTACCGTTTGCAATAAAACAACAAAAAGAAATCCTTGGATACAACAAATCCAAGAAATCCTTGCTCTAACAAAATATGAAACCATCTGTATCCAGAAAACTATGAAACACTATTAAAAGAAAACGTAGGCCGGCGCAGTGGCTCACACCTGTAATCCCAGCACTCCGGGAGGCCCGGAGCACAGAGGGCTCGCCTGAGGTCAGGAGTCCAGAGGAGCCTGGGAAATATGGCCAAGCCCTGTCGTTACTAAAAATACAAAAATTAGACTGGCTTGGTGGTGTGCGGCGGTAGTCCCAGCTACTCGGGAGGCTGAGATGGAAGGATGGCTTGAGCCCTGGAGAGGGAGGTTGCAGTGAGCCATGATGGGGCCACTGCACTCCAGCCGGGGGAACAGAGGGAGACTCTATCTTAAGGGAGGGAGGGAGGGAAGGAAGGAAGGAAAGGAGGGACGGAAAAGAAAGAGAGAGAGAGAAAAAAAGGAAAACATAAACGGAGCATACTCCTTTTTCATTATTGTAGTCACAATATTGCTAAGATGTCAATTCTTCCCAACTGTAGAGTTGGTGCCGCTCCGACAAAAATCCCCGCAATTAATTTCGTAGATGTTGACAAACTGTTTGTAAACCTAGAATTGTAAATACAACCCTGAATAATAATGAACTTGAAGAACTCAACTTCCAAATCCAAAACTTTTAAAAGCTACCAAAAGAGCACTATCTTTGCAAAAGAATGGGCATTCTTTCACATGAACAATATCATTTTATCTTATTTTTAATTTTTTTTCAGGGTGTTGCTGTCACCCAGGCTGGAGTGCACTGGCACCATTATAGCTCACTGAAGCCTCGAATTCCTAGGATCAAGGGATCCTCCCACCTCAGCCTCCTGAGTAGCTGTTACTATAGGTGCCACCGCGCCTGGCTGGAACAATATCATTTAAACTAAGCTTACATAGAATGTATTAATAATACAATCACAGGCAAGGACCCTTGCTTCAAACGTGTTAGGAAGCTGCAGAATTGAGGCCAGCCAAAACAGAGAGATTAAATCACATACATTTCTAGCTTTAATTTTCTTCCTATTTTCACAGATCATGATTTTCATAATGATAATACATGAAGTGGTCCTTATAATAAGTAGATTCTATAGAGATGTGTATTGTATCAGCAGATGTCCGGTGTAGAATGCCACTTCCATCACAGCTTCTGAACACACAATGCTATCTACAATCGATTAAAAAATATATTTCAAAAGCCAGTTTCCCCAATATACCAAACTTCAGCATTCACTGATGTACTGAAAACTTCTATTTGCCAATAATAGATTTTAGGGTAATTCATATTAAGATAGGATGATTTTTAATATTATTTGAGGATAGATAGGAAATTTTAGTTGAGCAGGTTCTATTTTGTTTGAGTGGATCCATTAAAAAGATTGTTATTATTGCCGAGTGTGGTGGCTCGTGCCTCTAATCCCAGCACTCTGGGAGGCTGAGGCGGGAGGATGGCTTGAGCCCAGGCGTTTGAGACCAGCCTGGGCAACCTAGGCAGACCTCATCTCCAATAAAAATACAAAAATCAGCCTGACGCAGTGGCACGTGCCTGTAGTCTCAGCTACTTGGGAGGCTAAGGCGGGAGGACCACTTGAGCCCAGGAGTTCGAGGCTGAAGTGAGCTATGATGGCACCACTGCACTCCAGATGAGGTGACAGAGACTCTCCCTCTAATAAATAAATCAATACATCAATGAAAAATTTTAAAAAGATTATTTGTTGAGTGTCAGGGTGACTTATTCTTCTAATAAATAGAATATTTACTTACAATTATATATCTTCTCATTAATACTCCAGTTCTAGTTACAAACTGGTAAAAATTGAGATAAAATCATAAAACTAACCAGGAAAACATTGACCTGCTAAAAACATAGAATCAGTGAAACTACTCAGGAAATACTTGCTATGACAGATTACTCTCTCTGTTAAACGGTCCCATGTAGAGACATTTCTATGAATATTGAACAGTTAACAAAAAACTGAGACTGGGGGAGTGACAGACAATTCAGATTACAAAGCAAAAGCAACATAGGATTCAGATAAATACGATACCATAGTGAGACAAAATCTTTAAAGCACAAATGGTTTTGAATGTAGAAGCTCATATTTCACTGCGTTAACTATTCACTGATGCGTAGTCCGCTTTTCAGCAGTGATCTCCAATCAGTCCCTCCTTTCACAGAAGCCAGCGCAGGAGGCGCACGCGTCGCTTCCCGCCCCGCACTTCACCGCCCCAGCCCGTCCTGGCTGCCACCCGCCGTCCCTGAGAAACGCTCAGACGCTTCTCTCTTTTTAAAATTATACTTTAAGTTCTGGGGTACATGTGCAGAACGTGCAGGTTTGTTACATAGGTATACACGTGCCATGGTGGTTTGCTGCAACCATCAACCCGTTATCTACATTACGTATTTCTCCTGATGCTATCCCTCCCCTGGCCCCCCACCCCCGACAGGCCCCGGTGTGTGATGTTCCCCTCCCATTGTCCATGGTTTTTATTTTATTATTTTTTGAGATGGAGTCTCGCTCTATCGCCCATGCTGGAGTGCAGTGGCACCATCTCGGGTTCAAGCGATTCTCCTGCCTCAGCCTCCTGAGTAGCTGGGATTACAGGCATGCGCCGCCACGCCCGGCTATTTTTTTTTTTTTTGTATTTTTAGTAGAGACGAGGTTTCACCATGTTGGCCAGTCTGGTCTCGAACTGCTGACCTCGTGATCCGCCCGCCTCGGCCTCCCAAAGTGTTGGGATTACAGGCGGGAGCCGCCGCGCCCGGCCTCAGACGCTTTTCTCTAGGTAAAGCCGCGGGATGAACCAGCCCCTGTGGAAATTTAGAAGTAACGACGTCCGTCAATTTCTGTATGAAAAATATACAGATCGTGTGACACGTCTTCTGGGAATGAAACTCTGCTAAACTCGCCGTCACGAGTAGATGAACACATTTAAAGTTTGTAGTTAAGAGGAAAACAACGCCAACGACACAAATGCCCCAAGCGCTGGATGAAGCAGCGACCCAGGATGGGGCTGGCCTGGAACGGGAACCAAGACGCCCGCCCGGACGAAAACGAGCAGGGAAACCCGGGCCGGGGTCGGCCGCCCCACACGACGCACTGCGCAGAGACCACGCGGCTCCGGGTCTCGCCTGCGCCGGCGCATCCCTCGCAGACGTGCTCCTCCCACGCGAGGGCCCCTTCTCCGAAGCGCACGCCTAAGACTGCGCGCCGCAGTCCGCCCTGTCCAGCTGAGGCGCAGACCCGGATGGGTCCCAGCGGGGCGGGGCGGGGCGGAGAGCCGCGTCCAACGGCAATGGGAGCCGCACGCTGCTAGGCAACATGCTGTCTCCCGGCAACGTAGAGGCGGGGAATTCGCCAACGTGTCTGAAACTGACAACAATTTTAGCCAACGGCTGCGTGGGCCTTGGGCGTCCTGGCCAATGGGAATAGTGAGGGACCTGTCACTAAGAAACCTGTCCCTGAGCAACGCATAGGAGGGGTGGAACCCAGCAGCGCTGACTGAGCCGCCGCGAAGTGCCGGAACGTATTACCTGGGAGCCAAATTTCAGAGCGTCGTTTGTCTTCCCAAGCCCACCAGCTTTCAGCGTTCTCCAGCCTCGCCACACCCCCGCCTCGGGCCGTCCCCGCCCAGACGCTTATCCCCGCGAGAAGCTGAGCGCACTGAAGTGAGCCCGGCGGCTGCCGCGGGAGGAGGAGCCCGCCTCTGGACACGCCCGTCAGGAAGCTCAGAGGCGGCAGCACGGCTTCTGCGTTGATTTCCGCTTTACTTTTACTCTTTCCTTGGGTTAAAAATCAAACGCGGACCCGAGGCGTCAGAGATGGGCGGTCGTTAGGCGCAGTGGCGGCCCCCGGATGTGTGCGATGGGACGGTGGGCTCGGAACGTGCGGACGTGGGCTTTGGAGGTGCGAGCCCCATTGGGCCAGGGCTGGGTCCGGGCAGTGGTGCGGGGTCTCAGCTGTCCGTCACAGGAGATGTGCAGGCCTCGTCATCTGGGGTCTTACGTGTCAGTGATGTGGGGTCTGCCGGGTCAGTGAGGGGGTTTGTGAGGTCACTAGTGGGAGGCCACTCCCAAAGTGATTCCCCTCTGTCCCACCTGCTTCCCTGAGAAGAGCTCACTTATCCTTCACCAGGATTTAAAAATATATATCCGTAAGACCAACCTGTAATATTTTTTTCTTTTTTGGAGACAGGGTCTCTTTCTGTCACCCAGGCTGGAGTGCAGTGCCACAATCTCATTGCAACCTCTGCCTCCTGGGCTCAGGCAATCCTCCCACTTCAGCCTCCCGAGTAGCTGGGACTACAAGTGTGTGTCACCACACTCAGCTAATTTTTAAATTTTTTATAGAGACGAGGTCTCACTCTATTGCCCAGACTGGTCTCAACTGAGCCTCCTGTCTTAGCCTCCCAAAGTGCTGGGATTACAGGCATGAGCCACCGCGCCCACCCAGGTCTCAACTGAGCCTCCTGTCTTAGCCTCCCAAAGTGCTGGGATTACAGGCATGAGCCACCGCGCCCACCCAATATTCTCTTTTTCATGGACCTTGTTTAGTTGCACTAAAAAAAAAATTAATATATTTTATTTTTGTTTAGAGCGTGTTGGGTTTACAGAAAAATCAACTGGAAAGAACAAAGAGTTCCCAGTGTTCCCCTTATGTTCTACCATAGTGTTTCCCCTATATTTACATTTCATATTACTCTGGTACATTTGTTACAACTGATACACCAATATTAATATATTATTATTAACTGAAGTTTATAGTTTACTTTTTTTTTTTTGAGTCGGAGTCTCGCTCTATTGCCCAGGCTGGAGTGCAATGGCACGATCTCGGCTCACTGAAACCTCTGCCTCCCGGGTTGAAGCAATTCTCTTGCCTCAGCCTCCCAAGTAGCTGGGATGATAGGTGCCCACCATCACGCCCGGCTAATTTTTGTATTTTTAGTAGAGACGGGGTTTCACCATATTGGTCAGGCTGGTCTCTTGGCCAGGCTGATCTTGAACTCCTGACCTTGTGATCCACCCGTCTCAGCCTCCCAAAGTGCTGGGATTACAGGCGTGAGCCACCACGCCTGGCCCTTTTTTTTTTTTTTCTGACGGAGTCTTGCTCTTGTTGCCCAGGCTGGAGTGCAATGGCGCGATCTCGGCCCCATGCAACCTCCACCTCCCGAGTTCAAGTGATTCTTCTGCCTCAGCCTCCCAAGTAGCTGGTATTACAGGCATGTGCCACCACGCCTGGCCACAAGTTTTAAATTTTAATGAAGTTCAACTTATCAGTTTTTTGTTTCACAGATTGTACTTTTGGTATGATATCTGAGAAAATATCACTAAACCCAGGATCACCTAGATTTTCTCCTGTGCTGTCTTCCAGGAGTTGTATAGTTTTGCATTTCACATTCAGGTCTTTGATCCATTTTGAGTTAGTTTCTGGGAAAGGTATAAGGTCTTTGTCTAGATTCACATTTTTGCCTGTGGATGTCCAGTTTTTCCAGCAGCATTTGCTAAAAAGACTATCCTTTCTCCATTGCATTGCCCTTGCTCCTTTGTCAAACATCAGTTGACTATATTTGTGTGGCGCTGCTTCTGGGCTCTTTATTCTGCCCCACTGACCTCTTTGTCCATTCTTCTGCCAGTATCAGAGTGTCTCCATTACTATCGCTTTATAGGAAATTTTGAAGTTGGGTAGTGTCAGCTCCCCAACACTCCTCTTCTCCTTCAATACTGTGTTGACTATTCTGGGTCTATTTCTAATCTAGCAATGGAAGTTTTGCATTTCATTAGTCTTTGTTTATTTATTTATTTCAGACAGCGTCTCGCCCTGTCACCCAGGCTGGAGTGCAATGGCACAATCTCGGCTCACTGCAACCTCCACCTCCAGGGTTCAAGCAATTCCCCTGCCTCAGCTTCCCAAGTAGCTGGGATTACAGGCACACACCACCATACCTGGCTAATTTTTTGCATCTTTGGTAGAGACGGGGTTTCACCATGTTGGCCAGGCTGGTCTCGATCTCCTGACCTCGTGATCCATCTGCCTTGGCCTCCCAAAGTACTGGGATTACAGGCGTTAGCCACCGCGCCCTGCCTCACTAGTCTTTTCAAAAAAGAAGCTTTTAGATGTGGATTTATTATCTGTTAATTCTCATTTTCATCTTCATTATTTCCTTTTTGCTACTTTTATTTGGATATTTTCTAGGATTCTTCCTAATCTCTTGGGTTGGATGCTTAACACTTACATTTCCATTGATCCTGTTTTCCTAATAGAGGCATCTGGGGTAATGCATTTTCCAGTAAGTGCCACTTTAGATTATATCCCATTTTGTGTGGTGTCCTATATCAGTTAAACCCACCATATTCATTGTATAAATCAAATTTTTCATATACTTACTGTATTTGTCCGTTTTCACGCTGCTGATAAAGACATACCCAAGACTGAGTAATTTATAAAGTAAAAGAGGTTTGATGGACTCACAGTTCCATGTGGCTGGGGAGGCCTCACAATCATGGTGGGTGAAAGGCACTTCTGACATGCTGCTGGCAAGAGAGAATCAGAGCACCAAGCAAAAAGGAAACCCCTTGTCAAATCACCAGATCTCATGAGACTTATTCACTACCATGAGAACAGTATCAGGGAAACCCCTCCCAAGATTCAGTTATCTCCCACTGGGTCCCTCCCACAATATGTGGGAATTATGGGAGCTGCAATTCAAGATGAGATTTGGGTGGGGACATAGCCAAAACAAGTTATCTCCCACCAGGTCCCTCCCACATGTGGGAATTAAGGGAGCTGCAATTCAAGAAGAGATTTGGGTGGGGACACAGCCAAACCAGATCACTTACCAATTATGTGCTGTCCTGCTCTATCAATTCCTAAGAAAAGTGTGCAAAAATTTCCAAATGGTAATGTGGATTTGTAGTTTATTCCTCTAATTGTCCTATTTTGTATAATACATTCTTTGGTCTATGTTAATTTGAAATTTTGAACATAGAATCATTATATCTTCATAGAAAATTGTACTTTTATCCCTATATAATGACCCTTTTTATTCCTAATGATGGTTTCCCTAAAGCTTATGTTACCCAATTAATGTTTGCCAGGTATATATTTTTCCACTCATACTCACTTTTTATAACATTTTTATGCATTTACTTTATAAACATATACATGGAATATTTTAAAGCATAATGCGACATTCTGCTTTTAAACCGATGAGTTTATATGATTTGTGATTATTGATACAGTTGGCTGGGTGCGGTGGCTCACGCCTGTAATCCCAGCATTTTGGGAAGCCGAGGCAGGCAGATTACTAGGTCAGGAGATCGAGACCATCCTGGCTAACATGGTGAACCCCCGTCTCTACTAAAAATACAAAAAATTAGCCGGGTGTGGTGGTGGGTGCCTGTAATCCCAGCTACTCAGGAGGCTGAGGCAGGAGAATGGCGTGAACCCGTGAGGCAGAGCTTGCAGTGAGCTGAGATCGCGCCACTGCACTCCAGCCTGGGCGACAGAGCGAGACTCCGCTCAAAAAAAAAAAAAAAAAAAAAAGATTATTGATACAGTTATGTTTATTTCTATCATTTTACTTTTTGCTTTCCATTGGCCTTGTGTTTTTTGTCCCTTATTATTTTCTATCTTCTTTTGGATTTAATCAAGCTTTCTCACTTCCGTTTTCAATAGCTATTCTTTAAGTGTTAATGTTAAGGTGTTTGCTATGTATACAAGACTGAACAAAGTCTAAAGGTAATCACTTAATCTGCTCTCTCCATAACCAACAGAGAGGCATCCCAATTTTTTTTTTTTTTTTTTTTTTTTTTTTTTGAGGCAGAGTTTTGCTCTTCTTACCCAGGCTGGAGTGTGATGGCGTGATCTCGGCTCACTGCAACCTCTTCCTCCCAGGTTCAAGCAATTCTCCTGCCTCAGCCTCCTGAGTAGCTGGGATTACAGGTGCCTGACACCACGCCCAGCTAATTTTTGTATTTTTAGTAGAGACGGGGGTTTCTCCATGTTGGTCGGGCTGGTCTCGAACTCCTGACCTCAGGTGATCCACCAGCCTCGGCCTCCCAAAGTGCTGGGATTACAGGTGTGAGCCACCACGCCTGGCTCCAATTTTTTTTTTTTTTTTTTTTTTGAGACAGAGTTTTCACTCTTGTTGCCCAGGCTGGAATGCAGTGGCACAGTCTTGGCTCACTACAACTTCCACCTCCCAGGTTCAAGCGATTCTCCTGCCTCAGCCTCCCAAGTAGCTGGGATTACAGACACCCACCACCACAGCTGGCTAATTTTTTGTATTTAGTAGAGAGAGGGTTTCACCATGTTGGTCTGGCTGGTCTGGAATTCCTGACCTCAGGTGATCTGTCTGCCTTGGCCTCCCAAAGTGCTGGGATTACAGTCGTGAGCCACTGCACCCAGCGTCCCAACATTTTTATCTCTGATCATCCTGAACACATACCATGTTACTCACTGTTTTAGTTCTGCGTTATTTTTGTTGCATAACCAGTAACATAACATTATTATTGTTAGTTTACATAGCCAATACTAGTTTAGGTTCACATGTATTACCTCCTGGCTTCACCCACTACTTTTCTCTGATGGCAATCTTTGGAAGTTCCTTCATTGAGGGTTTATTAGTGGTAAACTCTTTATCTTTGCTGTGGTGCAGTGTCTAGAATTTTTGTTAAGTGAAGGTTTTACATTTAAATCTTCATCTATTAAGTTTGAATATGGGATGAGTTATGGATTGAGGTTCATTTGTTTTGTATATTGATTTTCAATTGTTGCAGCACCATTTTTTTAAACCACTATTTTCATTGATTTGCCCTTGCAACTTTGTCAAAAATCAATTGACCATATACACCGAAGGTCTATTTATGTATTCTCAATTATGGTCCATGATCTATGTGTTTATCCTTTCTCTGACACAATGTTTAGATTGCTGTATCTTTACAGTAAGTTTCGAAGTCAGGGAGTGCGAGTCTTCCAACTTTGTTCTTCTTTGACAAAAGATGTTTTGGCTATTCTAGTTTCTTCTGCTTTTCCAAATAAATTTGATTAACTTGTTAATGTCTACAAAAACTCCTGCTGGAATTTCCATTGGGATCGCAATAAATTTATAGGTAAATCTAGAGAGAACTGACATTCTACTATTTATTGTTTCAAACCACAAATATGATACATATTTCCATTTATTTAGGATTTGGATTTCCCTTATTTCTCTCATAAGCATTTTGACGTTTTCAACATACAGATCTTTTATAACAACACTTACCCACTTCCCACCATTCTACCCCCATTCCTAAACCTTGGCAACACAAGAATCTGTCCTCCATTAAAAATGTTATGATTTCAGAAATGTTATATAAATGGAATAATACAATATGCATCCTTATGGGACTGATTTCTTGCATTTGGTGTATTTCTCTAGAGATTAATCCAAGTTTTTGTGTGTATCAGTAGTCCATTTATTTTCCTGAATAGCATTCCATATGTGTGTGCCACAATTTGTTTAACCATTTACCTTATTCTCAGTTTTTGGCTGTTCAAATAAACTGATATTAATCTGTGTACAGGTTTTGGTGAGAAAATATATTTATCTGGGATAAATCCCCAAAAGTGCAATTGCTAGGTTATATGGTAATTTGATGTTTAATTCATAAGAAACTGCCAAACTGTTTTCTAGAATTGCTGTACCGTTTTCCACTCCCACTGGTAATGTATTAGTGATACAGCTTCTATGTACCCTCAACATTTGATGGTGTCACTATTTTTTTTTTTTTAGACGGAGTCTTGCTCTGTTGCCCAGGCTGGAGTGCAATGGCGTGTCTTGGCTCACTGCAACCTCCGCCTCCAGGTACAAGCAGTTCTCTGCCTCAGCCTCCCAAGTAGCTGGGATTACAGGTGCGCACCACCATGCCTGGCTAATTTTTGTATTTTTAGTAGAGATGGGGTTTCACCATCTTGGCCAGGCTGGTCTCGAACTCCTGACCGCGTGATCCACCCGCCTCAGCCTCCCAAAGTGCTGGGCTTACAAGCATGAGCCACTGCACCCAGCCGCTGTCACTATTTCTTCTCTTTTTTGAGACGGAGTCACGCTCTGTCGCCCAGGCTGGGGTGCAGGGGCACAGTCTTGGTTCACTGTAAGCTCCACCTCCCAGGTTCACGCCATTCTCCTGCCTCAGACTATTTTTTACTTAAGCCATCTTGATATCTTGATAGGTGTGTAGTAGCACTTCATTGTGATTTGAATTTGCATTTCCCAAATCACTGATAGTGAATGTTTTTTCATGTGCTTGTCATCTGTTTTTCTCAGTGAAATACCTGTTAATGTCTACTGCCCATTTTATAATTTTTTTTTTTTCTTTTTTTTTGGGATGGAGTTTTGCTCTGTCACCCAGGCTGGAGTGCAATGGCACAGTCTTGGCTCACTGCAACCTCCAACTCCTGGATTCAAACGATTCTCCTGCCTCAGCCTCCCGAGTAGCTGGAATTACAGGTGCATGCCACCACACCCAGCTAATTTTTATATTTTTAGTATAGACGGGGTTTCACCATGTTGGCCAGGATGGTCTCAATCTCTTGACCTCGTGATCTGCCCACCTCGGCCTCCCAAAGTGCTGGGATTACAGGTGTGAGCTACCGCGCCTGGCCTGCTGTACAGTTTTAAAGACGAATTACATTGATGTATTTCGAAATATTCAACTTACCCTTACATATGTGGAATAAATCCCACTTGGTCATGGTGCATACTTCTTATATATTTTGAATTTTGTTTTCAAATATTTTGTTGAGGATTTTCACATGTAAGTTCATGACAGATATTGGCCTGTAGTTGTGTGTGTGTGCACACATGTGTGCATGCAGTCATGCTGTCTTCAGTTTGTTATCAGGGTAGTGTAATACTGGCCTCATAAAATGAGTTGAGAGGTATATTCCCCCTCTTCTATTTTTCTGGAATATCATGTAAAGCTGATATAAATTATTCTTTAAATGACTGGTACAGTTCTCCATCTGGGCCTAGAGATTTCTGTTTGGGTAGAACATTAGTAGTTCAATTTCTTTACTGGATATAGGGCTTTTCGATACTCAACTTCATCATGGGTGAGTTTTGGTAGTCTGTGGTTTTTAAGAAATTAATCCATTTCTTCCAAGCTGTTGAATTTATAAGTGTGAAGTTGTTAGTAGAGATCCTTTTTTATTTTTGATGTTGGCAAGGTCTGTAATAAAGTATTTATTTCATTTTTAATACTGGTGATTTGTATCTTTTTATTTCTGTCAATGTTGCTATAAGTTAATCATTTTTGTTAATTTTTTTAAGAATGAGCTTTAGTTGTCCTATTTTCAATCACTGACTTCAGTTCTTTATCATTTTCTTCCTTGCACTTGTTTTGGATTTATTTTGCACTTGTTTTTCTAGTTTCCTGAGGTAGAAACTTAAATTACTGATTTAAAAATCTTTCCTTATTTCTCATGTACACATTAGAAGGGTAAAATCTACTTTTTTGTATGTTTGTGTGTGTGTGTGTGTGTTTTTGAGACAGAGTCTTGCTCTGTCGCCCAGGCTGGAGTGCAGTGGCGCTATCTTGGCTCACTGCAACCTCCATCTTCCAGGTTCACGCCATTCTCCTGACCCAGCCTCCCGAGTAGCTGGGACTACAGGGGCCTGCCACCACGCCCAGCTAATTTTTTTTTTAATATTTTAGTAGAGATGGAGTTTCACCGTGTTAGCCAGGATGGTCTTGATCTCCTGACCTTGGGATCCGCCCGCCTCAGCCTCCCAAAGCGCTGGGATTACAGGCGTGAGCCACCACGCCTGGCCTACTTTTTTATATCAAGTTGTGTGTGTTTGCTTTTGTTTTGTTTTAGAGATGGGGTCTCACTCACTCCGTCACTCTGTTGCTCAGGCTAGAGTGCAATGGTGTGATAACTCACTGTAGCCTCAGACTGGGCTCCAGGAATCCTCCTACCTCAGCTTCCCACATCAGGCTAAACTTTTTTTTTTTTTCCAAGACAGTCTTGCTCTGTCACCCAGGCTGAAGTGCAGTGGTGCGATCTCAGCTCATTGCAACCTCTGCCTCCCAGGTTCAAGTGATTCTCCTGCTTCAGCCTCCAGAGGAGCTGGGGTTACAGGAGCCCACAACTGCGCCCAGCTAATTTTTGTATTTTTAGTAGAGATGGAGTTTCACCATATTGGCCAGGCTGGTCTCGAACTCCTGACCTCGTGATCTGCCGGCCTTGGCCTCCCAAAGTGCTGGCATTACAGGCTTGAGCCACCAGGTCCAGCCTAAAAAAAAATTTTTTTTTAGAGATGGGGTCTTGGCTGGGTGTGGTGACTCACACCTGTAATCCCAGCAATTTGGGAGGCTGAGGCAGGTGGATCACCTGAGGTCAGGAGTTTGAGACTAGGCTGGCCAACATGGTGAAACCCTGTCTCTACTAAAAATACAAAAAATTAGTTGGGCATGGTGGTGCACACCTGTAATCCCAGCTACTTGGGAAGCTGAGGCAGGATAATTCCTTGAACCTGGGAGGCGGAGGTTGTAGTGAGCTGAGATCGCACCACTGTACTCCAGCCTGGGTGACAGAGCAAGACTCCATCTCAAAAAAAAAAAAAAAAGAGAGATGGGGTCTTGCTATGTTGCCTACACTGGTCTGGAATTCCTGAGCTCAGTGATCCTTCCGCCTCTGCCACCCTAGTAGTTGGGATTACAGGAATAAGCCACTGCAGCGGGCAAGTTGTGTATATTTTGACAAATGCATAATTGTGCCATAGAAAACACCAGTTTTTAATATTATTTGAACCATCTAATTATAGTTACCAGTGCTTTAGAAAACAAGCCCACATAATTGCCTATGGGATGGACCAAATGACAGCTAATTGTTCATTGTCCTAAAGCAGGAAAGTTAAAAGGGGTGTAAAAAATTAACAGAAGTGGGTGGTTCTGCAAGGAAGGGGGTTAAGTAGACAGGATCAGGCTGGAGACGTTTCAGCTCACACTCTCACTGAGGAGAAAAGGAACAGACAAGAAACTGAAAGGGAACAGCTGCTTCTTTGGGTGTGGGGGTGTATCTGGATGCTTATGGATGACAACAAATTGAAAACTGATGATAATTCAGATTTAATTTGGGGATACCTGGTTGGAATGGAAACCAGAGTTTATTTGCAAATTGCTCCCAGTGATCACACTCACACATATGAATTCATGAAACAGTTTACTCAGTTAACATTTGCATACAGAGATTTTCTTTTCAAACAGAGCACAGAAGGAAGTGTCAGTAACAGGTCTGACCTCACACAGCTGCCCATGCAATGATGAGTGGATCAAACACTACGGCTTATACAAGATGCTCCTCACAGAATGAAAAACAGCTGCTCATTTTCAGTTAGCTATTAGCCTTTTAGCCCCACCCTTGTTTTCTCTTTTTTTGAGACGGAGTGTCACTCTGTTGCTCAGGCTGGAGTGCAGTGGTGGTGCCATCTTGGCTCACTGCAACCTCCAACTCCTGGGTTCATGTGATTTGCCCACCTCAGCCTCCCGAGCAGCTGGGTTTACAGGTGCTCCACCACACCCGGCTATTTTTTTGTTTTGTATGTTTAGTAGAGATAGGGTTTTGCCATGTTGGCCAGGCTGCTCTTGAGCTCCTGAACTCAAGTGATCCACCCACCTTGGCCTCCCAAAGTGCTGGGATGACAGGCGTGAGCCATCGCACCTGGCCAGCCTTACCCTTGTAATGAAGCAGTGAAGTACAGCTGGCCCACATCTCAGCCAACATCATCTTCTGACAGAATCTGCTTCATACAAACACATTACACACAACGGGACACAATGCACATGCCTTGTTCATACCCTCAGAGCTGCCTGGCAAATACCATGGTTTGGGGACGAATCTACACTAGACCTGCGTGGCTGCAGTGGTAACACTCCATTGCCTAACTGCTCCTTTCACATGAGCACGCACTAATGAAAATAAAAAGTTAATTCACCTCTCCCACCCCCTATTGTAAGTTTAAGCTTGATTTGTTTTTTTAAGTACTTTTAGTGATAGGAATGCTTACTTGCTTTATTATTTTTGTGGAGAACAAAGTGCCACTATGTTGCCCAGGCTGGCCTCAAACTCTTGGGCTCAAGCTCTCCTCTCCTCCCAACTGGGCTTCCCAAAGTCCTGGGATTGCAGGCAGCATGAGCCACCACATCTGGCCAGTAATGCCTTTTTTTTTTTTTGAGATGGAGTCTCGCTTTGTCGCTCAGGCCAGAGTGAGTGCAGTGGCGCGATCTCAGCTCACTGCAAGCTCCGCCTCCCGGGTTCATGCCATTCTCCTGCCTCAGCCTCCTGAGTAGCTGGGACTACAGGCGCCCGCCACCACGCGCGGCTAATTTTTTGTATTTTTAGTAGAGACGGGGTTTCACCTTGTTAGCCAGGATGGTCTCAATCTCCTGACCTCGTGATCCACCCATCTTGGCCTCCCAAAGTGCTGAGATTACAGGCATGAGCCACCATGCCCGGCCCTGGCCAGTAATTCTTAAATGAGAACTTCAAGTTATAAATGTCCCTTCACTTACATTTCTTTTCATCTTAACAGTGAATGCCTCGATAGCTACATTCTTTTTGCTGTGCACATTTCGAGATTTAGGTATCACTAAATAAGTTTGGTGTTCCCTGTTTTTTTTTTTTTTTTTGTGATGGAGTCCGCTTTGTCACCCAGGCTGGAGTGCAGTGGTGTGATCTCAGCTCACTGCAACATCGGCTTCCTGGGTTCAAGCGATTCTCCTGCCTCAGCCTCCAGAGTAGCTGGGACTACACACATGCCACCAAGCCTGGCTAATTTTTGCATTTTTAGTAGAGATGGGGTTTCACCATATTGGCCAGGCTGGTCTCGAACTCCTGACCTTGTGATCTGCCTGCCTTAGCCTCCCAAAGTGTTATGATTACAGGTGTGAGCCACCGCGCCCAGCGCCTGATTTATTTATTTTTTTGAGACAGAGCCTCGCTCTATCACCCAGGCTGGAGTGCAGTGGTGTGATCTTGGCTCACTGCAAGCTCCACCTCCCAGGTTCACGCCATTCTCCTGCTTCAGCCTCCTGAGTAGCTGGGACTACAGGCGCTGGCCACCTCACCTGGCTAATTTTTTGTATTTTTAGTAGAGACGGGGTTTCACCGTGTTAGCCAGGATGGTCTCGATCTCCTGACCTAGTGATCCACCCGCCTTGGCCTCCCAAAGTGCTGGGATTACAGGCGTGAGCCACCGCGCCTGGCCTGGTTTATTTAATGTTAGCATTCTGACAAGATGTTAAATGACCTGGATACAATGAGTAATAATTGTGTTCTAAGTTGCAAAGATCCCATAAGGGAAATAAAGAATTATTAAATATCATCACCAACTTCACAGATTTGGTCTCAAAGTAAATCTGCTACATACTAAATAATTTAAATTAATATGGTGATGGAGTGTGTGGCGTTGGAAGAAAACTTGTTGAAGAAAGCTTACTTTATTTTTATTCATTTAAGAGGCAAGGTTTCACTCTGTCACTCAGGCTGGAATGCAGTGGCCCCATCATGGCTCACTGCAGCCTTGAACTCCTGGGCTCAAGTGACCCTTCTGCCTCAGCTTCCCAAGTAGCTGGGATTACAGACATGCACCATCATGGCTAACTTTTTTTTTTTTGAGATGGACTTTTGTTCTTGTTGCCCAGACTGGAGTGCAATGCCGTGATCTCGGCTCACTGCAACCTCCTCCTCCCAGGTACAGGTGATTCTCTTGTCTCAGCCTCCCAAGTAGCTCGGATTACAGGCATGTGCCACCATGCCCGGCTAATTTTTTTGTATTTAGTAGAGACGGGGTTTCACCATGTTATTCAGGCTGGTCGCGAACTCCTGAACTCAGGTGATCCACCCACCTCGGCCTCCCAAAGTGCTGGGATTACAGGCTTGTGTCACTGCACCCAGCCTCTCATGGCTAATTAAAAATTTTTTTTGTAGAGATGAGTCTTGCTATGTTGTCCAGCTGGTCTCAAATGCCTGGGCTCAAGCGGTCCTCCCAATTTGGCCTCCCCAAGCACTGGGATTACAGGTGTGAGACACCACCCCCAGTTGAAAAGTTACTTTGGATATAACTGATTTGAATTTTATTCTTGTGAAATAGTGATGAGATTTTATATTGTCTACTTCTAAGCGGCAGACAGTCATCATGAGGCAAATAAAATTTTCTAAGGTAAGGAGAGTGAGAATGGCCTTTCCCCTTTAGTCTATGGCAAAATAAAGGGGGGCATGGGAGAATCCTGATGGTGGAAACCATTTTATTCTCATACACAGGTTATTACAGCACAGTTAGGAAGAGACAATCACAACTCACAATGCTATATTCAAATTATGCCAAAGTCCCAACATATTCATTTCATTTGCAAGTTAGTTCCTAAAAGATCAGAGCAGAGTGATACACAAGTTTATTAACACAGACTACAACGTCAATGAAGCCTCCTGGCATTGTCGGAAATAGAAAACATGTATAAAGATCTTCAAAATGCAGGTTAAAATGCAAATCCGAGTGAAAGGAAAAAGCACTACTGTGAAGCCTAACGGCAATTATTTCCCTTCAAAGGAGGTTTGTGTCCAGCTGGAGAGAAGGCCTGGTGGACAGAAGACAAAGGAAGGCAAAATTCCTAAAGGAGAAATTCAAAAAATGACGGGGGTGCTGCCCTCTGCTGGGCCTCTTTGGCAGTCGACTTCAACTTAATGCATTAGCGCCGTAAGGTTGTAAGAGAAGCAACTCCGGCTTGATCTTAGAAAAGCTGATTTTCTTTTTGGCAGCATATTTCTGGTGAGAACTGATGGGAAAGGTGGTGTGGATTCGTGGACGAAGTCTCTAACGTAATCTTGACTACTGAAGGGTAAAGACTTGCCCACAGGTTCGAGATTACATGAATTATCCACAACGAATGGTAGCAGATGATGGGTCAGGGGTATTTTAATTGTACAGCATAACACTTTAGAGAGCTGGGAAGTATGGGACATCATTCCCGTCTTTTTTCACTCAGTAACTGATTATCTTGTTTCTTGTCCACGGATATTTAACCTAAATAACAATGCTTTTTGAAGGTTGTTTGGCTAACCCAGAGGTAGTAAAAGACTTCGTAAGTCTTTCTATTACTGAAGAGGAGCTTAGTAATAACTGCAAGTCTATTTATATATGTAGCAGATGGTAACAATCTCCAGAGCCACTGACATATGCAGCAGAAAAGCACAAAGAACTTTGTATTTGTTATAATTTCTACTGCATTGTCCAGATACAGATAGAAAATACTGATATGTAGTGTGGGGAATCTTGAGACATTTCAGCCTATGCACTATGAGGCACTTGTACTGATAACTGATTATCACAATTTTATTAAATGCTCATCATTTAACAGATGGCACAGAAAATAAGTGGCACACTCAAAATATTAACTCAAGAACAATTAATAAAGGCACTATTTACAAATATGTGTTCACAATTAAAGACACCCAACCAGTGGGTTGGGGAAGCACCCAGTATTAGTTAAGTCTGAAGATCATGGAGAGGGAATGGTGTCAACTGAAACCGAGAGATCTACAGCCATAGATGGGGCTTCCCAAAGGAAGCTGTATCCTTACGGGAACACAGAAGCTACCTTAAACCATGGTCCAGGCAGGAGGAAGGGAACGGTAATAAATAACTTTTTCTCCTCCCACCTCTGGTATCTCCCACTGTTCAAACCTATGAAGAAACCCCAGTCTCTAGAAGACAGCCTCAGGGGGGAGCAGAGCAGAAAATGGGGGAAAAGGGATCGAAGAAATAGGGAATACTCAGCACACATGCAGATCCACAATACATACAATTTCTGTCATGTGCCTGCTACAAATTCAAGCTACCCCGAGCCCTGAAGGAATAGGCTTCTGACTCAGATGATGCAGTCTACTCAACTATATTTAAAAATTCACACTTAAGTGTTATCATCATCACACTTTACTTCTAAATAAACTCCAAATACGTTATCATTACTTTGGCTTTAAGCAGCCAATTCCCTTTTAAAAAGATTTTAAAAAGAGAGAAATATCTTTTATATTTACCCCCATATTCACCATTTTCAGAACTTCATTCCTTTGTACAGACCCAAACTTAAGTTTTGTATTATTTTCCTGCTGCCCTCAAACATCCTTTAATGTTTCCCGAAGACAGGTCTACAGGTAATAAAATTACCTTTGATTTAGTTTGTCTGAAACAGTCTTTATTTTGCCTTCATTTTTGAAAACGTTTTTGACAGTAACAGAATTCTAGGTTGCAGGGTTTGTTGTTTATTTCATTAAGGAATTTAGAGATAATACTCCATTGTCTTACAGCTTGCATAGTTCTCACCAGAAATATGCTGCCATTCTTTGTTCATGTGTATGTATTATCTTTTTTTCTCAAGGTGTTTTAAAAGTATTCTGTTTATCAGTGCTTTTCATGAATGTGACTCTGAGGTGCACTGCTGTGATATAAATTATGTTTATTCTACTTCAGGTCATTTGAGCTTCTTGAATATGTGGGGGTATTGTTTTCATCAGATTTGGAAAATCTTTAGCCATTATTTATTCAAATACTTCTTCATGCCTCTTCATTTTCTCCTCTCCTTCTGGGACTCCAGTTACACATATATTACACTACTGTAATGGTTTTCCTATTCTCTTTCTCTAAGTCTTTTTTTCTCTCTGTATATCACTTTGATAGTTTTTATTCTTACTCTTCAAGTTCATTGATTTTTTTTTCTTTTTCTGTATCTAATCTCTCCACTCGGGATTTTAACAAAATCAGAAGTTGATTTCATCCCTAGAAGTTCCATTTTGGCCATTAAAAATATCTCTTATACCTCAGGTTTCATCAACCTTATGTTTTCCTCTACTTTATATTTACAATAGCTCTTTTAATATCCTTGTCTACTAATTCCATCACCTCTGTCTTTTCTGGGTTTCTACTGATTTTTCTCCTGGTTATAAGTCATATTTTATTGCTTCTTTGCATAACAGATTAGTTTTTTTGGATGCCAGACACTATAGGTCCAGAGTAGCTTTTAATCTAGAGTTAATTAGCTGCACTACTAAAACAAAACCTTTCTGAGAATTCTACCTGATGCTCCATGTGTTTCCACTCTGTTTCCACTCTGGCTGCTGAGAACATAAACTATTCTCAGCCCTGCATGAGTTCCAGGAATTGTTCAGCCTGCTGCTTTCCAGTGCTTCTTTTCCTGGCCTCAGTGCAAGTCAGTACTAAGTCAAAGGACTCAGGGGGACTCCCAGCAGACTTCTTGAGCCCTGTATCTAGGAGGATCCCATCTCTCCAGTACTTTCCCCTGGAAATTCTAGCTGCTGTGGCCTCCCCAACTGCCAGTCCTGTCTCTTCAATTCAGCGAGATTTATTGTTTCCCTTCCCTGAACTGCAGCCTAGGAACTGCCGTGAACTGCAGCCTAGGAACTGCCGTGCGGGGGCAGGCTGAGAAACCATGGTGCTCACCTCACTCTGTCTGCAGTCTCCTGAGGATCACAAACCTGTGCTTGTCCTATGTCTAAAAACCATTACCTATTATACGTATTGTATAGCTTCTAGTTGTTTAAGGCAGGAGAGGAAATCTGACCCTTGTTATTCCATCACAGCAGACAGGAGAACTCTTCACATCTAAGTAAACACACCTCACACTTAAAATTCACTGCTTTTTGTAATAATTGATGTATAAAGAACACCACTTCCTTACAGAACTATTTCAATAGCATCATGCTTGTCAAATTCTTTACATTATTGAGACTACTCTTCAGTATGAACCTCTGTAGGTATTATTCTCAAGTGTACAGTGAGTTGTCCTTTCTTGAAATCTTCCACTTTGTTATAAAAAACAATAGAATTTTCTTCCTGTTTAGGTCTTCTAAACATTTAATAAACTGACTTTTGACTAAAAGCTTCTCTACTATCACAACACTAATAAGGTTTTCACCTCAATGAGTCATCCAATATGTAACGAGTAGTGTCTTCTGGGAGATGACTTTTTTTACACTGTTTGCTTTTTAAAAACTTCTCTTTCTAAATTCTGCTTAGTGACTGTTGACTCCTCAATTCAAGCTTTTTCAACAGTCACTGCCTCAATAGGGTTTCTCTCCCATATGCATCCTCAAAAGTGTCAGAAAGTATGACATTTGATAGCAACCTTTCTGCATTCGCCAAAGTCATGATTTTTATATTATATGATTTCTCTGATGTATCATAAGCTGCGACTTCCTGTTGAAGGTGGTCCCACACTCATTGCATCCATAGTATTTATCTCCTGTATGAATCCTCTGATGCCTCATAAGGTGTGACTTTCTTGTGAAAGATTTCCCACATTCACCACATTTATATGGTCTCTCTCCTGTATGAATTCTCTGATGTATAATGAGCTGTGCCTTCTCAAAGAAAGCTTTTGCACAATCGCTGCATCCATAGGTTTTCTCTCCTGTGTGATTTCTTTGATGCTTAATGAGCTGCACTTTCTGAACAAATGCTTTCCCACATTCACTGCATTCATAGGGTTTCTCCCCTGTATGAATTCTCTGATGCCTAAGAAGCTGTGGCTTCCAGGCAAAAGCTTTCCTACATTCACTACATTCAAAGGGCTTTTCTCCAGTATGGGTTCTCTGATGATGAATGAGACTTGACTTCTCACTGAAGGTTTTCCTGCATTCACTGCATTCATAGGGTTTCTCACCTGTATGTGTTCTCTGATGTGATATCAGGCTTGACTTCTGGGTGAAGGCCTTCCCACACTCACTGCATTCATAAGGCTTCTCCCCAGTGTGTGTTCTGTGATGTGTTAGGAGCTGGGACTTCCCAAAGAAGGTTTTCCCACATTGAATGCATCCATATGGTTTCTCTCCTAAGTGAATTTTTTGATGTCTTATTAACTCTGACTTCTTAAAGAAGGCCTCTTCACAATCACTGCATCGATAGTTCTTCTCTCCTGTGTGAGTTATCTGATGTTTAATCAGCTGTGGTTTTCTGATGAAGGCTTCACCACATTCGTTGCATTCGTAGGGCTTCTCTCCTGTATGAATCCTCTGATGCCTAATGAGAAGTGAGTTCCTGCTGAAGGCTTTTTGACACTCACTACATGCGTAAGGTTTCTTCCCTGTGTGGGTCCTCTGATGAGTAATAAGCTGCGACTTCCAAAAGAAGGCTTTTCCACAGTGACTACATGTATACGGTTTCTCTCCTGTGTGCGTTCTCTGATGTGTGATGAGTTTTAATTTCTGGGAGAATGCTTTCCCACACTCACTGCAACTGTAGGGTTTCTCTATTGTGTGAGTTATCTGATGTCTTTTAAGCTGCGACTTCCTACTGAAGGCTTTTCCACATTCACTGCATCCATACGGCTTCTCTCCAGTATGAATTCTCTGATGTAAAATGAGGAGTGACTTCCTACTAAAAGCTTTCTGACATTCGCTGCACCCATGCGGTTTTTCTCCTGAGTGAGTTCTTTGATGAACAGTGAGCAGTGACTTCTGTGAAAAGGCTTTTCCACACTCACTGCATTGATAGGGCTTCTCTCCTGTATGAGTTCTCTGGTGTATAACAAGTTGTGACTTCTTGTTAAAAAATCTGCCACATTCCATGCATAAATAGACTCCTGTGTGTGTTATATGATTAGCAGTGAGCCATGGCTCTTTGTTGCTGGATTTTCTACATGTATTGCAATCACAGTATTTTATTCCACCATGGGTTCTGTCAGGTTTGATACAGAACAATAATTTCTTATTGAGTTCATCAATTTTCTTTCTTTCACAATTATTTTTTGGAATAAGCAAATCAAAAGGACATTTCAAACTTTTTTCTCCTGTGCCACATTTATGGGATCTCATTCCTACATGAACAATGTTTATGCTTGAATTAAATATTTTTCCAAAAACATCATATTTATGGCCTCTCTCCATACTTTTAAGGTTGTCTTGATTATCTCGGAGCCACATTTTGGGATTATCTAGCCAGACTTCTAAAAAGAGAAAAAATGAACCATACTGTGTAATTCCTTCAATTATTATGCTTATTGCATAAAGCTTCTGAAATGGCGCCATAATCCCAGTTTTTAAAATTCCCTCAAATAATGTGTACTTATTGGGCATTGACAATTTTAACAGAAATGAAAATGAACTTTTAAGTTACAAATGTTTAAATACATGAACTTTTATTTTTACTGTTTATATATATATTTTTGAGATGGAGTCTCGTGCTGTCACCAGGCTGGAGTGCAGTGGCATGATCTTGGCTCACTGCAACCTCTGCCTCCCGGGTTCAAGCAATTCTCCTGCCTCAGCCTCCCGAGTAGCTGGAATTACAGGCATGTGCCACCACACCTGGCTACTTTTTGTATTTTTAGTAGAGACGGGGTTTCACCATGTTAGCCAGGATGGTCTCGATCTCTTGACCTCGTGATCCACCCGCCTCAGCCTCCCAAAGTGCTGGGATTACAGGTGTGAGCCACTGCGCCCAGCCTTATTTTTTTTTTAGAGGGAGTTTCGCTCTGTCACCACGCTGGAGTGCAGTGGTGCGACATCAGCTCACCGCAACCTCCACCTCCCGGGTTCAAGCGTTTCCCCTGCCTCAGCCTCCTGAGTAGCTGAGACTACAGGTGTGCGCCATCACACTTGGCTAATTTTTGTATTTTTAGTAGAGATGGGGTTTCACCATGTTAGCCAGGATGGTCTCGATCTCCTGACCTCATGATCCGCCCGCCTCGGCCTCCCAAAGTGCTGGGATTACAGGCGTGAGCCACCACACCTGGCTAAATACATGAACTTTTAAATAAGGAAATATTAAATATACTCAAAGAACAGTGATCATGAGATGAAAGAGCCTGGAGCAATTTCCAATCAAATACTGAAGTGATTAGTTTACTTTTTTGACAATAATCTATGATTATCTACTATGTGTCCAGAACTTAGTATCAGAAGATCAGAGAAGAAGTGAGGTAATATAGTTAAGAATGTGAATATTAAAAACATAAAAATGCAACATTAGTATATATTGTTGAATGGTATAATAGAAAAAGTAAGGGATATAATGCAGAATAAATGTACAATATCAACTTTACACCTGAAAGATAAGAAACTTTTTTTGTACTATTATTGCATTTATAAAATATTCTTATTTGGGATCATTACTTAAATCACTGATATCAATAACTTCACCATCATCAGTAAAACTTCCTCTTGGAATTATCCAAGAGTTCTCCAGAGCTCAGTATCAACACTTCTATTCAACTTCTTCACATTCATCCTCCTTTAATCGGATCTGTAAAGTACATATTTTATGTATATGTAATGCTATCACTGGAAATTACTCCTAACCACAATAATTTTTTATAATAGTAGAACAGATATTTTCATCCAATAAGTACAATTGTTTGTGATTTCTACAAGACCATTTATTGCATATTTTAAAGGTTTATTTACTTGACTTTTTGATGATATTATTTACTAGCAATTGTGGGGTAATATTCTCAGGAAGTACTCTGCGAGATGAAAAGATCTGGCATGGTCTCAAATATAAAACGAGGCTGGGCCTGGTGGCAGCTCACAACAACAATCCCAGCACTTTGGGAGGCTGAGGTGGGAGGACTGCTTGAGCCCAGGAGTTTGAGACCAGCCTGGGCAACATATGGAGAAACTGTCCCTTCAAATTTATTTTTTCTAAAATTAGCCATGTGTGGTGGTGCACACGTGAAGTCCCAGCTACTTGTGAGGCAGAGGGGGTGGATCACTAGAGCCTGAGAGGTTGAGGTTGCAGTGAGCCATAACTGCATCACTGCACTCCAGCCTAGGAGACAGAGTGAGACACAGGCTCAAAAACAAAACAAAACAAAAGAAAACAAAAAACCCCCAAAACTACTCTTTTCTAGGGAAGAAAAAGCCTCATCTAATTCTCAGATATCAGAATTTCAGATGAAGCAGGCTGGCTGCAGTGACTGATGCCTGGAATCCCAGCACTTCAGGGGGCTGAGGTGGATGGATCACTTGAACCCAGGAGTTCAAGACCAGCCTGGCCAACATGGTGAAACCCCATCTCTACCCAAATACAAAAATTAGCCAGGTGTGGTGGTGCACACCTGTAGTCCCAGCTACTTGGGAGGCTGAGGTGGGAGGAGGTGGTGTGAGATGAGAGTGAGCCCACTGCACGTCAGCCTGCGTGACTGAGTGAGACCCCATCTCAAAAAGAAAATAGAATTTCAGAGGAAGCACAACTGCTGATATGGAAAATTAAAGAAAGACTCAGTGTTTCGGGCATAAACAAAGATGATAATACTATTCATTGAGATGAAAAAGACTATGCAAAGAAGTTTGAAGATCAAAAGCAAGAGTCATATGTAGACAAGTGCGAGATCCACTTGAAGAGTTTACAGAAAATTGTTTTATAAGATGTGGGAAAAAAGAAAAACAATACTTTTAAATTAAAATCAAATCAAGATGAGATTAAAAATATGTCTATCCAGGCCGGGTGCGGTGGCTCACGTCTGTAATCCCAGCACTTTGGGAGGCCGAGGCAGGCAGATCACGAGGTCAAGGGATCGAGACCAGCCTGGCCAACATGGTGAAACCCCATTTCTACTAAAAATACAACAAATAGCTGGGCGTGGTGGTGTGCGCCTGTAATCCCAGCTACTTGGGAGGCTGAGGCAGGAGAATCGCTTGAACCCGGGAGTCGGAGGTTGTAGTGAGCTGAGATCGTGCCACTGCACTCCAGCGTGGCAACAGAGCGAGACTCCGTCTCAAAATAAATAAATAAATAAATATGTCTATCCAAATTAATGGATTAAATGATAAACAATAATAAAGTAGTTTACGTACAGGCTTAAAAGTAGTATTTGGTGATTTTTTAGAGACAGGCTATCACTGTGTCGCCCAAGGAGTGACGAGGTAGGGTCATACCTCACTGCAGCTGCAAACTCCCAGGCTCAAGTGATCCTTCTGCCTCAGTCACACAAGTAGCTGAGACTGTAGGTGTGTGCCAGCATACCTGGCTAATTTTTAATATCCTTCTTGTAGAGATGGGGTCTTGCTATGTTGCCCAGGTGGGCCTGCAACTCCCAGCCTCAAGCAATACTCCTGTCTTGGCCTCCCAAAGCACTGGGATTACAGGCATGAGCCACCATGTCACACCCACCAAAATGTCATTCTGATGGCACACCAACAAATACCCTCTTTATTTCTTTCCTTCATAGTACTTATCAAATAGGTAATCCTCTTACTCGTGTCTCTCCCAGTAGGATGTAAACTGTATGAGTGTAGGGAACAGGTTTGTCTTTTTCACTAATGTACCCCCACTGCATAGCACATAACAAGCTCTCAATATAGGTAGGATAAATATTATTCACTTGTCATTGAGCTTCTAATATAGTTCCTTTTGGTATCATTAATCTTGGGAATTAATTTTGCACTTTAACACAAATGCTTCATGTTCAAATACTGCATCGCTAAATATTTTATGGTTTTATATTGTCTTCTAAATTAAAATCCTATAAAGTTATTTCATGACTCATTTCAATTCCTCTCATTCCACGTGAGAAGTGGTTCTAAATTAATAGGGGAACATAACATCTATCTTTACAGCTTTTCCAAACTGCACATACTCAGACCTAAACAACAATGGGAATGGTGCCCAGACATCTGTAACCCGAAATATTTCCCTGCTGTGCATTATGGCTCACACCTGTAATCTCAGTTTCCCTGCTGTGCATTATGGCTCTTCCTGTAATCCCAGCACTTGGGGAGGCCAAGGCGGGAGGATCACTTGAACCCAGAGTTTGAGACCAGCCTGGGCAACATAGTGAGACCCTGTCTCTCCAGAAAAACCAAATTTTTAAAAATTAGCTGGGTGTGGTGGTAGTCTCAGCTACTGGGGAGGCTGAAGTGGGAGGAGCTCATGAGTCCAGATAGGTTAAGGCTGCAGTAAGCTGTGACTGCGCCACTGTACTCCAACCTGCGTGACAAAGTGAGACCTTGTCTCAAAAAAATTTTTTAAATAAATATTTCCCAGGGTAGACGCTTAGATGGAAACTTTTCTACTGAAGGGACATCTGATAAACAAGACCTTTCCTTATCTGGGTCCATAATAACCAATTTTTAAAAATCAAAGAAGTGCATACCACAAATTCCACAGAGAACACAGACTACGTTACTGGCAATCTCTCTTTATGGGGAAAAAAATCTTAGGACTAGTTGTTTTAGGAATTTCAGATAATGTCCATCAGGCCTGAGTTACTATACTATAGATGCTACATGGATAGAGATT